>NC_064437.1:41689966-41999966 GCF_023343835.1 Lagopus muta | reverse complement strand
ATTCATGAATCCAGTGTTGATAAACCCTGCTGCTGCAGTTGGTGCACATGCTTTGCAGCATGCATCAGCCATGCACAGTCATTACTCAGTTACATGGAGAACAGGAACAAGCTGAAATACTTCTGAATAGTCTACAAATTTTCTGCAGTTCTTTTTACAGTTCTAGAGTGTCTGTAGGAGAAGATATTAAAAAAAGAAAAGCTTTATATTTATTTAAAAAAAAAAAATCACTTCCCTGATAGAAAATTGTTGTGAGCAGCTTGAACAGGGTGACAGCAAACTGTAGAAGTTTATATTTGGCAGCACCAGCTGCAATGTGTACACTCTCATCTGGACTCTGAAGCCGTGCCATGTTGTGCAGTTGTGGTTTCAGTATCTTGGTGCATCTATCTCTCTGGGTAGATGTGGCAGGAGGGGCTGAGTCGAACTCCTGTGACAGGCTGATTGATCAGTGCAGGGAAGGAGGCTGGGTGGCTGTCCCTGCTGTGGAGGAGCACTAGCTCAGGTGATCTGGAGGCTGCAGCTCTCAGCGCAGCCCTGCTCGAAGGGTCACTGCAGTTGAGCTGTGTTTTGCAGCCAAATGGATCTAGGAGCTGAGCTTCCCACCAGCTGTTCTGCTTGTGTGCTGTACAGGTAGGTAGGGCAAACAGACCTTCAGCACCCTGTAGCCAAGCTAGTTTAGGCACATCTCATGCATGAACCTACCTGTAGTGGTGTCTCAAACCTCTTGCTGTTGCGTTGCACTCTGCCTTTCCTGTCACTTAAGACCCTCTTTTTCCATTGTAGGGGCTGACATTTGAGGAGGTGGAGAACTTCTTCACTTTTCTGAAGAATATAAATGACGTGGACACAGCGTTGAGCTTCTACCATATGGCTGGAGCTTCACTTGATAAAGGTATTAAAGCTTGTGAGGCACACAGATGCTGTGAGCATGAGGCAGTGCAGCTTGTACCGTGTGGTTGGGCTTAGAGCTGGCCAGCGAGCCCTGTCTGATGGATTAAATGTGTCACAAAACAGCAGCTCTTCCCTGTGATGAGAGGTTTAACTTACTGCAGTGCATGGATAAACAGGGATTTGGGGTTTTGTACTTCTTCCATTTTAGATAGAGTGGAAAAAAATGCTGAAATGTATAGCCTGAATAGATCAGTAAGCTGTGATAAAGCTCTTCAGAACTGTTCAGGACAGATGTATACAGAGGCAAAGCAAACTCCTGAATATATCACCAGCCCAAGCATCTCAAGGTTTCTTCTCCAGATGAGTCTTGGGAGGGACATCTTTCCAACCTTTTACAAACACTTGAAAAAAGTGTTGGAAATGCCAAATGGTGTTTTAAGAAGTTTTCTTGCAGGTTCTCTCCTGCAGAGGTCTCTGGGCATTAACCAGCAGTGGGGCTGGTAGTACGCACTGTACAACCCCTGGTTCCTCTTTGCTTCAAATTAAGATGCTTTGCTCAGAAAGAAGAGCCACATGCTGCATTTCTGGTCTGAAATCCAGGCACCTGAATTTGGGGCTCCACTGAGTTCCTGGGCTGGGCACTGAAGTCTCTGTCCAGAGTTTTAAGTTTCGTGGAAGCTCCTGTCTTTTAACAAGTTAAAGCAGCTGCAAAATCAGATGCTTCAGAAGCAAGTAATTTATCCAGTTGTTGCAGGAATGTTAGGGTATGCATAGGTTCTTAGACAGTGGAATTGCTATAGGAGTCACATCTCTTCCTGCATGCAACAACAGCTCTCCTCATCTCAGAATTTTGAGAGGAATCATCTATTATCTTTAGGTCACTGCATCTTAAGACTTAAAGTTAAAAGGACTATGTAGCTACCGGGCTTTTTCCCCTTCTAAATTGAAAGTAAAAATGAGCAAGAAGTACCTTATATGAAATATGGATGTGCTGCTGCTGTGCAGAGCCCTGTCTGCAGTGTGGTGATAATAGCCTAGCAAATCCAATTTTCTCAGCATCTACAGTAAATTAGCAATTGCCCAGTCACAAAATATGTATTTGTGGAGTACGTAAGTCCACGTGCAGTTGGTAAATCAGTGTGATTACTGTTTAATTACATACAATTAATGAGCTTGTGCTGGAGCTACAGCCATTGATCGAGGTCTTTTGGCTGAAGGAAGCAGCTGTGGGAGGCTTTATGCTGCTGTGTTCTGCCAGGAGTCTTCCAGGTCTGTTGCCAGGAGTCTGCAGGGCTGGAAAGCCACAGGGAGAGGTCTGGTTGACAGTGACACTGTGCAAACTGGGGAGGAATGGAAAAAGCCTTAAAGTGTGGGGGCTCCAGAAGCGTCAGCCACCACTCCTTTGCCATTCACAAATTTAAGCCATTCCTGCTTTGGAAGGAGAGCTGTGCTGTAATTCCCAGCTCAGTCCATGTCTGGCAGCTGGTGTGAGTTACCCCTCTCCTCCATCTGCACTGCCCAGCCCAGAGATGCTCCTGCGAGTTGTGTCAGGAAGCACAAGGAAGGCTTTATTGAAGCTTTAATGAAGGTGCAAATCAACCTGCAGCACTATGCCTGGGTTTTGCAGCAAGAATCTGTGTGCTTGCACAACTAAATGCAACACATTTCCCATATGCATGCTCATTCTCACCTCATCTGGCTGTTACACCCACAAATCAAATCAGCAATAAGTGGGCTGTGCCTCTTCCAAAAGCCAAGTTCTTATAGGATTGCTTATTAAAAAGCAACAGATATAAGAAATCATTCCACCTTGTGAAGGAGCAAAAGGACAGTTCGTGTCCTTGCTGCTAACCTCATGCAGGAGACTGGCTGTTAGTTTCTGAAAGTGCTGCTTAATATGAAACAGCCATAGCTGGGCAACTCCTTTTTGGTGCTGAATTAAGGAAGCCTCTTTTAAAGAGGATGATAAAACTGACCCACAGACTAACATGGAGATTCCTCATTTGTCCTCTGGTTCCTCTGTAAACACACAACCATCATTCCCTTAAATCACAAACGGACATTATTGAGCACACAGCCCCAGGCAGTTCGCTGGAGCGTGCAGCTGGCAGCAGGCTGGCACAGAATTCATTGCTGAGTCCCCTTCTGAGGTGTGGGTGTGAGTTGTGCTTCCTTGGCTGTCCACAGCCAGACTTTCTGAGCAGCAATCCTGTGGCATGGCTGCCCTGTGTCTTAAGGCAGGGCAAAGTGCCTTTGAGCAACTTGCATTAGAAACAAAAGGAAGTTGTATCCTTCAGCAGTAGGAGGAAATAGAGCCTTCCCATCCACTGAGATAGAGCATCTGTCTGTTGTTACTTTGGCCAAATGATTTATCTCAAGACCAGAGAAAAATGACATTTGCCATCTGTCTGGGCTCTGGCACAGTCCTGCCACACACAACTCTGTGTCTTGAGCACATTGTGGGGCATTGCTCAGGGTGATCCTGGGGAGCTGGATGGAAGAGAGAGCTGTCATGAGCTAACCCTGCATGAAATGCTCCTATGGCTTATTAAAGAAGCTGGCATAAAGCTGCAACACTTGAAATCTTAAAAGAAAAACAGCTTTCAAGATATAAAAGTAGAACTAATATTTGATAACATAAAATCCTGGAGACATTCCTGTATAGAGATTGATGCAGCTATCACAAAATCCAAATTGGGAAAAGGCTGTTTGATGATATGTTTCCCCAGACAGCACCTGTTTCATTTTCTAAAACAGCAAAGAAATGACATACGTAGATTGATGTTACTTCTGTTTACCTTAGACACCTTGTGCTCTGAGGCACCGGCGGCAGAGGAATGTGGGGTCAGAGCTTGAGCTGGCACCTCTCAGGAAGGTTTGTTTGAAAGGAGCTGAGAGATGCTGGGCTTTGAGCAAGATGGCCTAGTGGAAGGTGTCCCTGCCTCTGGTACGGGGGTTGGAACTAAATGATCTTAAAGGTGCCCTCCAACCCAAACCATTCTACTATGGCATTCAGCATTGCTGCTTGAGGAAATACAGACTGGAATAGGCTCCTCAGGGAGGTGGCTGAGTCACCATTCCTGAGCGTGTTTAAAATCTGCTTGGATGTGGTGCTCTGGGACATGATTTATTGGTGGGTTGTTAGAGTTAGGGTAGTATGGTTTGGTTGCAGTTGGACTTAATGATCTCTAAGGTCTTTTCCAACCTGAGCAATTCTATGATTCTCTGCTGCTGTTGGAGATGATTAATCTTGGATATATGGTGGCTTACAGCACTTAAAGCCTCTCTCCTTCTGTAAGCCTAGGTGTGCTAAAGCACCTCTGCAGCACGTGCTGATAAGTAGGGAAAATTAAGCTGAGAGATAAGTGTAGATAAGCTTTTTTGGTGGTGCTTTTTTGAAGAAGCACACAAAGATGAGAGCTGACCTCTGTACCACTGCCAGAGACTTATATTATGCCTGTGCAAACTCTTCTGTTTGGTACATGTGATGCTATTAGAAAAACAAAGCTGTGTGAGAGCAGTGTTGCGCTTTGCTGTAACTGGAGAGACAGTTTTGCTCCAAGGGCAGTTCTCTTGTGGGGCTGTTTCTTTCTTTCTCAGGTTGGATATTATGAAACACTTATTCTCTGGAAGTACGGTAATGCACGGGCACAGGCTGCCCAAGGAGGTGGGGGGATCTGTATCCCTGAAGGTGTTCGGAGCTGTGGAGATGTGGCACTGAGGGATGTGGGCAGGTGGGGCTACCTGAGATGATGCTGATTTGTCCCATGGGCCACAGCCTCCTTACAGGAAGGTATAAGGAGCTCTCTCCTTGTTGCCATGGTCTTCTGCTGCAGCTCCCAGTGCTGCAGCTGAGTTATTCCAGAGGTTCAGCGAAGCAGATGGGCAGCTTGCTGTGACCTTGCCCTCAGCTGGTGGGGCAGGAAAGCAGGGGGTGAAAGGTCAGCAAAGAGCAGCAGATCTGCATTGAAGGCATTTTGTGAGGGTCTGAAGATGTGGCTGGCATCGGCCCGAGGACAGCGTGACATAATCTAATTATACCATGTCCTCCTGTGTCTGTGACCTGGCATGCACCAGCCCTTGCTGAAAGATTTATGGTTTTATTCCTTTCCTGAAGTCGGGGGAAGCTGAAGTCAGCTTGGGAATTTAATTACAGTTTGTGAGCATTTGATGTCAGTGCGAGCTGATTAAATCCTGGGCCATTAACACACTTCTTTGTGGGGCTGAGGAATGCCATCACCTGGGTTTGTTTGTTTGACCACATCTCATCTTGGGGGCTGAAACTAATTTGGGTTTTCTTCAACAGTGACTTGGAAACAGCTTTATTCTGGTAACAGTGGACAGGATTCCCTGCTACACCACTTATTGCTCTGCTTTAGCTTCAAGGGCCAATTTGCTTTGGTGGAGTGCCACAGGGCTGTTGTGCAACTGGTTGGAAAGCAGCTCTTTAAAATTAAATATAGGGATCAAGCTGAATTTTGGGGCACACAGCACAGGGTAGCTCTCACCCTTGCTGGAAGGTTTCCTCCCAAGGCACCATTTGAATGCATGTCATGGTGATGCATCGCAAAATGAAATCGCTTCTGATGGGAGCCTTCATTCACCTTGGGTTTCAGTTCAACTGAGTGAAGGGTAAATGCAAATACATTTGTGCAGAGCTCTTCCGTTGCATCGAGAGGCTGGAGTGGAGTGATTCAGCCCCAACAAATGGTGCTGAGCAGGTTCAGAGCAACAGCAGAAGGCTGTCAGATTAGCACTAACGTATGTAGGGAACGGCTAAACCAGACCTGTGAGGCTCAGCAAAATCAACTGCATAACCCTGCACTGAATCTGTGGCTGCTAAAATGGAAAAGGGAGACTTTTCTGCCTGTCTTGGTGGCAGCCATGGGTGCTGGTGTCCCACTAACTGTGTGCCTTCCTCTCATGCAGTGACGATGCAGCAAGTGGCCAGGACGGTGGCGAAGGTGGAGCTGTCAGACCACGTGTGTGATGTGGTGTTTGCGCTCTTCGACTGCGACGGTGAGCAACTGAGTGTCCTGTGACCACTGCTGGCTGCAGCCAGCATGGGTGAGAGCTGAGCCAGGGCTAGAAGTGCAGGGAGAAGGCTCCCACCATGGGAACTGCCCAGTTTTGCTCAGAGTTTTTCTGTGCTAGCAGATGTCCATTTTGTGCTGAGCTTTGCTGTGTGGCCATAGGTTTGTAGCTGCCTTTCTGGGAAGGGTTTCCAGTTGTGCACAGCTCCTAGTGCATTGATCTTAAAGCATCGCATGTGGAAGGAGTGTTGGATGCAGGCTGGCTGCAGTAGGAAGCAGCTTATCTCTTTCTCAGCAGATTGATGTGTTCAAGAAAATGAGTGTTTGTGTTGTAGTGCTGGAAATCAGCCGATCTGGTATTTTGTAGCTCCAAAGTCCTCTATAAATGCCAGCCTAACTAATTAATGGCAGCTCTGTGCCTTGCAGTAAACTTGGTGCTGCACCCACATGCAGGCTGCAAATGCTTTGGGGTAGCAAATACCTCAGTGCCCTGTATTGGGCTGAGGTAATGGGAATCAGTGGAATTGTTGATCTTGTGCTGAGATAGAGATACTTCAGACAGTACCTCCTGCATTGGACGTACTCTTTGAGGCCTTTGGGTGGTAACAGCTTGTTGTGCAGTGGGGCTGCAGACACCACTGCAGAGAAACACAAAGCAATCTGGCAGGATCTTCCACAAAAAACACTGCTTGTAGGCCATGGTTTGGTTGCCATTGCTTCATTGGCATTTGGCATTTTACACCCACGGATGGGCATAACAAGCTTCGGAGCAGCCTTTGAAATGTGTTGATGAAGGCAAGAGGAATATGCTTTTGGGCTGGGAGAAGCAAAACTCTGCAAAATTACAGTATCCAAACCAGAGCCCCTCCTGGTGCCCTGGTGCTGTGGCCCTCCTGCTCCAATGCAGTGGCGGCAAGTACTGCCAGGCTGCTGTTCCCTGATTTAAACAGGGACATAGAGAAGTGCCATCCCTTGCTCTGCCTCTTGGCTGCAGTTCCTCTGGGTTTCAGCTCCACCTGCTGGAGTGCTGCATTTGTTTTATTTTCCTCTGTGCTTCAGTGTCATTTCCCATCACATCCTCAAAGCAGACACTCAGACTGCAGTGAACCAAAGGCTACCCAAATGTTCTCCATTGGCATTCTCTTGTAGGAGGATCTGCTAAATAGTCAGATAGCAAAGCTCTGGGGGGAAGAACTGTTGGTGGCCACTCGCTCTCTGTGAGGGAGACACGAGTGGAAATGCAGCACTGAACTCTTTGTGGTTTATAACTGCACTGGTGATTGTAGGCATTACTGCGGGCACCAGGGAAACTGCCGCTCACTCCTCAATACTTTGACAAGAGTTCCCTTGCCCGGATTTGTATCTAGATGCGATGCAGAAAAAAGCACTTCGAGTTGAAGAAAGCGGCTCATTGAATATACCTTCCCTTGGGCCTGGGCTGGCTGCTCCTGGGTGTTGGTGGTGGCTCTACGTGTTCCTAACGCCTTCCTCTCCTTGCAGGGAATGGCGAGCTGAGCAACAAGGAGTTTGTGGCCATCATGAAGCAGCGGCTGATGCGGGGCCTGGAGAAGCCCAAAGACATGGGCTTCACACGTCTGATGCGCGCTATGTGGAAGTGCGCCCAGGAGACGGCCTGGGACTTCACCCTGCCCCGGCCCTAACGGGACACCTGCGCAGGAGGGCCGAACCAGCCAGGCCCTACCGCCGCCTGCCTCGTGCACCTCCCTCTTCTTCTCTTGTAGGAAAGGGGACGTTTGTGCTGCCCTCACCCGCAGGGCGGGGTTGACACGCTGTACCCGCTCACCTCTAGTTGCCATTACAAACCGCACGGCTTCTATCTCGTGTCTTGACGCCGCTCCGCCAGGCCGGGAGGGCACCGAGCCCGCCGGGGACGCTCCGGGGCGGCGCGCGCCCGCCCTCGCGGCAGTACGGCGGGGGGCGGGGCCACGTGGGGGCGCGGCCGCGACGTCATCACCCCGCGCGCAGCACCGCCCCCGCCCCGGCCGGCCGCCGCCGCCATGGAGTCGAACAGGGACGAGGCGGAGCGGTGTATCGGCATCGCGCTGGCCGCCGTCAAGGCCAACCAGCCCGAACGAGCCCGCCGCTTCCTGGAGAAGGCGCAGCGCCTCTACCCCTCGCCGCGGGTCCGCGGTGAGCGGCGGCGGGCGCGGGGCGGGGCGAGAGGGGGGAGGGGAGGTCGGGGCCGGCGGCGCGGCCCGAGCGCTGCCACAGCAGCTTCGGCGGGCCGCGCCTGCACCGTGCGGGGCGGCGCGCGGGGCGTGCTGGGAAGGCGAGTTCTCCGGGGGAGGAACGGTGGGGAGCGGGACGGGGGGAAGGGCGGCAGCCTTCCTATGGGAGTACGGCACGCGGGGTCGGGTAGCGCGGATGCGAGGGGGCCGGTCTGCCGAGCGGCCGAAAAATAGCTACAAGTACGTCGGGGGGGCGCAGGTGGCCGCCGGGTAGGGACGCGTGCGCCGCGAGGTGGGTCGCAGCACGGAGGCGACCGGCTCGCTGCACCGGGCCGTGTCCGGGCGTTGCGGGAGGAGGCCGAACCCTCGGCTTCTGATCCCGCCTCGGGAAAGGAGAGCGAGCCTGGAAGCCTTCCGCTGTTACCGAGAGATCTTGGCCCGGGAATCGGGAAAAAGTGCCCCGCCAGGGGGCGGCGGGCGCGGCACGCAGCTGCTGGAGTTCAAGGAGCGGCTGGACGACGCGCTCGGATGTAGAGTCTGAGTTCTGGGCGCTCCTCTGCGGAGCTGGGGGTTGGACTCCGTGCTCCTTATGGGTCCCTTCCAACTCGGGGTGTCCTGCGATCCGATGGGAGAAGGCAAGCGGAGGAGGGTACGTTGCTGCAGAGATTCTCCCATGCTCCCAGACCTGCGGTATTCCGGGGGTAGCTGAGAGCTGGATTAAAGAGGGATGGCTCTAGGGAAGCGGGAAGGGCAGAGTGAGCTCGGTGTTCTCTGACCTTGTTTTGCTTTCCCCTTTTCTCCTTTCAGTTCTCCTCGAGTCGCTCAACAAGAGCGAGCCGTCATCCACCGGGCAGTCCCAGGCCCGGGAGTCCCCAAACGCCCAGTTCAGGAAGGCGGGCGGGGACTTCCCTTCAGCCAATGGGGAGGCCGGCGGGGAGGCCCCCAAGGGCTACACGCAGGACCAGGTGGATGCCGTGAAGAGGTGCGTGTGCTGCTTACACCCAGTGTTTATTATGTGATATCTGTCTGTTTCTCACCGTGTTTTTAAGGTGTAGGGGCAGAGCGCGAAACGGGAATGTATGCAGAATAGGTCAGAGTTGGACAGCTGTTTATATTCAGTGCTACGTGAGAGATTTGGTCAGCTCTGATCCACGTGGAGTGGTCTTTTTTCAGTGAGGTGTTAAAAGGGAACCTAGGTGGCCCTGCAAGGCAGCTGCCAAGGATGAGACTTTCCCCTCACGGCACATACAGAGGCTAGAGCTGCAGGCAGGCAGGCGACTTCCTGGTGAGGTGCAAAGGGCATTTTGAGTACGTTCGTTCTATGGACTTCACATGAATGTTTCCTTTAGGTGCTGTTCAGTGGTTCTGTGTAAAATCCCATATAGTGCTGAGATGTGTTGGGGGAAGCCATGGCTCACAGCTTGCAGCGGGAAGCCCTTATGTTCTGAGCCTTGCCCTGTAGCAAATGCCAGGGGGTGTGGGTGTCCCTCTCACCTGCAGACGGTCCCTCTAAGAGCTCAACGAAGTAGAAATCTACAGCAGGTCACTTCACTCTGTTTGGATGATGTATTTCTAAGGCTCTTATTGGATAGTCCCAAGGCACGTTTATCTAGTCACCCCTTTTTCAAATGCTGTTTCAGCTGTTCATTATTCCTTTGTACCACTTGTAAATGCTGGAAGTTGAAGGACTGAACCGTGTGCGCAGTCACTTGGTAAACTTTGCGTAAGCCTTTGGGTATGCTCTGGGTTGCGCAAGAGCTGCTCTGGCTAATTGATTTCCGAGTCTGTTTGCTATGTCACCTGATTCTCCAGAAAGCCAGCTCGCTTTATTCTGTCTTGTGTAAGTCATGTAAGAAAGAGAAACTGTGACGGAGCTGTGAGGAGTATGCAGCAGGAGCTGGGCTGCACACAGGCCTGGGCAGCTCCTCCTGCTCCTTCTCCTGTTAAGTCTGAACCAGTGGGGCCTGAGGGAGATTATTAAAACCAAGCCAAAAGCCTACATGTCCCCCAGCCTGCCACGTGTAATCCCCACACCTCCTGAACAGCCTTTAAAACGTGAGTGTGATGAATCTGAAGCTTATTTGTGAATCGCGTGCTCGTGCAGGTGATATCATAGTCTGTGGAGAGGCCCTCCTACCTTTACAGGAATGGCTTGTTCTGTGGGAGTGTTTGTGTGCTCGTAAAGCAGGTCTTCTGTGGATGAGCGTGCAAAAAAAATTAGGTCACCCTCTGAGGAATTAGAACTGAGTAAACTGGAGTTTGCTGAACAACATCAGTTGAAACTGCGATACGTGAGACACTGCAGAGTTGATGTGTTTGTGGCAAAGCAGTTTTTGTAGCTGGAATTCACTGCCCCTGTTTTCTCATTTGTCTTCTGGTAGGGTAAAGCAATGTAAGGATTACTACGAAATTCTGGGAGTCAATAGAGAAGCCTCTGATGAGGACTTGAAAAAGGCTTACAGGAAACTCGCACTGAAATTTCACCCAGATAAGAACCACGCACCCGGGGCTACAGAGGCATTTAAAGGTAAAGTATATTTCCCCCTTGATGATTTAGAGTCATAGAATCATTAGAGTCAGAAGGGACCTTTAAAGACCATCTAGTCTATTGGTATCCCAGTGCACAGGGGCACCACAGCTAGATCAGGTTGCCCAGGGCCTGATCCAGCCTTGCCTTGAAAGTCTCCAGGGGTGAGGCATCCACCACATCTCTGGGCAGCCTGTGCCAGTGCCTCACTGCCCTCACTGTAAGAATTTACCTTATATCTAACCTAAACCTACCTTATTTGAGCTTGAAGCCATTTCCCCTTGTTCTGTCACCAAAGACCCTGCTAAAGAGGCTGTCCCCTTCTTTCCTGTAGCTCCCCTTTAGATTCTGACAGGTCACTATCAGGTCACCTAGCAGCCTTCTCTTCTCCAGGCAGCGCAACCCCAGCTCTGTCAGCCTGTCTCTGAAAGTTTTCCTGCAGCTGTCAGGTGATGGTACTGAGCTTGGCTAGAAAGATCTCAAAACAACCTCACAGGCCTGGCAGAGCAAATTAAATTTTTGTCAGTAAAGTTGTCTCTCTTGTGAGATGGTGACATTACGAACAAAGTATGTGCTAAGCTTAAAGTATCAAGTATAGGTTGATGTGTTTAAGCTTTGCTTCTACTGGTTGGACAAGAAGAAGCTTTCCTCGTTTCCAAGCAGCTATTCCTGTCTTCTACTACATGGTCTTCTGCCACATGGCTTGGGAGGGAATTCCCTCCAGATCTCACCTCCATTCTCCCCTGAATGGGAGCTCTCAGCTCACAGGGAGAGGCTCCAAGTCCTGCAGCCACCCAGCAAAGGGCAGGTGCTGGTGTGCACCCCTTCCCAGTGACAGCCAAAGCAGAGATGCAGTGAGCTGTGCAGCCCCACATGCAGTTATTGAGTCTGCAGCCCTTCTAGGCTCCTCCAATCACGGAGCATTTCAGGCAACTCAGTCTTGCCAGTTTCACATGAGCACTCGACACCTGACTGTTGTGAAAGGCTGTGGGTGGAATTGCAGGGTACCAACACTAGGTGAAAATTTCTTGGGTGAAACTGCACCAGCTACGCAGCCAAGGCCAGGCAGAACTCAAGGAAGTCACCAGTACCTTCAGTTCTGTTGAGAATAACCTCAGCACCTCTCTGGCAGGGATGGTTGCAGGGTAATAACGCACCTTAAAACTGGAGTCATTTTCCCAGATGAATGGTTTTGTTTAAAATGGAACATATGAAATAAGGCTTAAAGCATTCTATGTCCATCTGGGAGCTGTTCTGAGTTTGTAGGGAAGGTAGTGGCTAGATTATCTCCAACATCTGTGAACTTTTTCCTTTGTGTTATTTTTCATCTTATTTTTGTATTATACATCAAATTCTTAGCAGGAGCTGCTTGGAGGTACACTTAGCTGAGCTTTTGCCCTCTGATAGTGCATGCTCAAATTCTACCTATGAGGCAGGTAGAAGTATATAGTATTTCGCTGTAATAAATGCTGTAGAGTTGCCCAACAACTTCATTCAACCGTGGGAAGGAAAATAAAGGAGCAGCAGGCTGGTGATCGTGCCCCCGAGCTGGCTCTGGAATTGCTCCACTCAGAAGCAAAAGAGGGTTTTTCTGACTGTGTCCCTGGAAACAGCCCTGCAGGCAGTTAGCTGGACACCTGTACCCACGGGGTAGGTTTTTATCTTCAGTGCTACCTGGAGAGGAAGCACAGCAGTGGCATCCTGCCTGTGGGATTTTGAGCTGTGGTGATGGATGTGTTGTGAACTGCTGGAGCAGCATGCAGAGGTGCCATCTGGAAGAAACCCTTTTTCTTCAGAGGCTTGGAGGTTTGATTGTTAAAGAGCTAAGCACACAACCTCCTGTGACAGTTTTACAGCGTTGGTTTTGCTGTGTGAGGCTATTTAAATACTGTGTTCTGATGATGCTTTTCACTCCTGAAATGGCAGTAGAACTTCTGTTGGCGCAGGAAGCAAGGCTAGCCTGCTCTCAGCGTGTTGGCACAGCACTGGGGTAAAGAAGAATTCAGCAGTAAAAGTCTCACGTAAGGTTTGTTTCAAGGATTTTAAGACAGATCCACAACTGCTAAGTGTCTTGCTGTTAGCAAATGAGGAGCTGACCCTCAGCTGCTTGGGAAAGCCTGTTTTAGTGCAGGGGCCAAATGAAATAGCAAGCACCTGCAGACGTGTAGCTACACCGTGTGTGTGGTAAGCCCCTGCTCAATAGTTTGTCCTTCACCTTGCTAAGTGGCGAAAGGCAGGTTTCTTCACCTGTAATCTTAAATAGTGATGTTTGCCAAAGGCTTTGACAAGAGGTACGTGCCAGAAGTCGTGTGTTAAGCAAGGTGCCCTTTATCTTTCCCTGCAGAGCTATCTGCTGCCAGGTTATCTCTCCCCTGAGCCTTGTCTCCTGGGCTCCCCTGTCCTTCAGCCCCAAGCTGGGCTCCTGGTTCACAGCGCTTGCTGAAGTCTGGCTGGCTGGTTCCAGAGGGTGCTGGGGGAAATGTGCGCTGCTCTAAGGGTTTTAGTTAATTTTTTCTAGCATTGGTATATTAGCTGAAGGCTTGTCGTTCATCTTCCCAGTGACAGCTGATAAAGTGCTACGTCTTGTCCAGAGACCTTGTCTCGGTCCAGGGTTGCAGCTGGTTGCAGCCTGTGTGGTACCAGATTTGCATTGCTGCCTTGGGCTGACGTCAGGAAAAGAGCTGAACGTAGCTATGTGGGGCTGAAATCCTGGCTTGGAATGAGATGGTCCTTGGGCTTTGTCAGCAGAAGGCTAAACAATGAACAGAATCCTGAATTGCTCCATGTTCATTGCTTAACCGTGCAGTTGGAAAGGACAAGCTCCTGTGCTGGAGTGAGTCAGTCCTTGCTGCCTCACTTCTGTTCCTGGTTGAAGAAATGCTCATTCTAATTATAACCAAGAATTAGAACAAGTATTAACACCCTCTGCTCTCCAAACCTGTAGTCTAAGAAAAAACCATACCCTTCTGTCTGACTATCAGGAAAATTTTGAATCTTCGTCTCCTCTGAAGGACACGTGTCTCCCTTCTTTTCTGTCACTTCTGCTCCTGCCTTTAACTCACCCGTCAGCTCCAGTATGACGAACTTCTTAAGCTCTTTGCAACACGGGAGGAGAAGATCCTCTCTGTGGTCACATACAGAGGCTCCTGGGTAGGCTGATGCCGAGGGAAGTGGTGAGCTGGCATGGCTAGGGAGGGGAGCCCAGAAAGAGGAGGGTGGCAGGAGGCTGTTGTGGTGGGAAGGCTCGCGTGTGCTGAGGCTGGGAAACTGCGGGGGGATGTCATTCCAGTACATTTCCACTGTCACAGGCACTGCTCAACAGCCCTTGTAATTATGCGCCTTAGTTTTGGCATCTGGACATTTTGAAATCCACGGCTCAGCGATAGAGCTTTTAGCCAGCATCTCCTTACTGGCTTTTACTGGAGGTTTTAAAGTCTCTTGGCGATCTCACCTGTTTTAGATTTTAGGCTGTGATACCAGTGCCCTTATGCCACCTTCAAATAAAATGTATTAACTAAAGTCGTACTTTCCTGTGCGGATACTTATGGATGAAGGCTATTGGTTGTTCAAAGAAATAACAACTGTAATGAAATGAAACTTGTATCAACTCTGTTACCAGTATTTCTGACCAGTGCATAGTTTCATGCCTGTTTCCCTAAGGACACATGTGGAATTCGTGCCAGTCCTATCATAGTTTCTCATTTGGATTAATGAAGGCCATGGGCACTGAGTCTCCCCGTGTGTCTTTTTTTCCTCCTGTGTTTGCAGAGAAGCGTTCTGGGTGCTGCAGGAGCCTGCTGGGGGCCGGGAGCTGCTGAGGATCCTGTCTGGGGGCTGAGGCAGGCGAGTCCTTTTGCAGGGCTCAGCATATCGTTGCTAGGAGGAAGAAACTAATTGCTTCCTTATTGTCGATGTTTCAGCCATCGGTAACGCATATGCGGTCTTGAGCAACCCAGAGAAGAGGAAGCAATATGACCAGTTTGGAGACGAGAAGCTCAACCCTGCTCGGCACGGTCACACGCACTCGGACTTCCACCGCGGCTTTGAGGCAGACATCTCCCCCGAGGACCTCTTCAACATGTTCTTTGGTGGTGGTTTTCCCTCGAGTAAGCACGTCAAACTTTAACCTCTTGAACAGGACCCGACCCTTTTACCAGAGTCACAATGCAGCAGGATTTGTTTGGCAGTGCCGGGATTGATTTGAGAGCTGTGTTCCTCTCTGCAGCGGAATTTGATGGGAGTTTTCTTTCAGAAATTCCCCAAACACATTGAGTTTCTAAATGGATCAGATAGGTACTTGGAGAACTTGGGCTTCCTTCCGACTTCACGTATCTGTGTGCTCGCAGTGTTAACTGTTTTTAGGCTGGATTGGATGTTAGAACAAAAATCATGAACAAAAATGCCACGCTTTAATGCAAAGCGTGAAAATAATCCTGTCCTGAGGAAAGTTTTTCTGCCTGGTGGCTTGAGAAGTTAAATCTTCTCAGCAGAACAAACTGTGGTATCTTCTAGACCTCCGTCTGTATCTGCTCTGCCACACAACTCAAGTGGTTTCTTTTACATATGTATCCACTGGGATATTGTAGGAGACTCCCCTGTGTCTCCAGTGTGGAGGCAGCCATTACTAGGCCTCTGTTGAACGATTCGGGGAACAAATCTGTGTTTCACTTGAGATTTACTGTGGTAGCTCTTTCCTATCTTCTGTGTCAGAACTGACACACCAGTGCCAAGCACTTGCAAAGGCATCTGGAGACCTTCTGTGGTATTCGTGTTCTGCCTGTCACAAAGGTAAAGTGACTCCAGTAAAAACAGAGCTGCTATTTTAGCTCAGTCTTTTTTCCTTTTCCCACTATCCCAGGAGAATTCAGGACTGGTTTTGCAGCTGCTTTCCCTTTTCAGCTGTAATTTTGACATTTAAAACAAGATGGGGAAAAGCTGTTTTTTAAGGTGGAAAAAACAAGAATGATTTCTGTTCGCTTGACAGCAGATGTGCTGTCCCTGAACAGCCTGTTGTGCTGCTGGCTGTGTGACAGGCTGAGCTGGGAGCGGCGGTGGCAGCAGAGCAGATTCAAGTGCGAGCACAGCATGGATTTCCTTTAGAATCTCACTTCTTGTATCTTTGCTGAGTGTGGTCTGAACCAAAGAAACAAATCAGGCCCATTCTGGAAGTGTTCAAAGTTCCTGGATTTGCTGCTTTGTCTCATCATGCAGTCTGTTTTTTCTTGGTGAGGCTGACATGGAGCATGGCCACCTCTTGTGGCTCATTCCCAGCAGACCTGCACCAGCTCTGACAGTTATCTTTTGCTTGTAGGTAATGTTCACGTGTACAGCAACGGCAGGATGCGATACACCTATCATCAGAGGCAGGACAGACGAGAACACCAGGGTGATGTAAGTGATGGGAGCAGGCAGGGGGCTGGGAGCTGGAATGCTTTTTGCAGTGCACACGTTGCCAGTTAGCTGGTGTGGCAGTTGCGTGAAGCAGAGCTGCCTGTGTTCTCCTCCCTGTGCAGCAAGCTGGAGCTGTGGGAAGTACACTGCCTGCAGAATTTGTGCTGCTTCATTTGTGGGTAGTTGTTCCCACAGGGCTTTCAGAACTGTCTTCCAGCAGGGAAAGCACAGATGTATCCTGAAACAGTGCCACTTTGAAATGAGGTCGTACTGGTTTTTGAGAGAGAATAAGCATTCCCTTTCATATTTAATTTCCTACTTTCAAGACAAATCCAGCTTTCAGATAACATGAGTGCACATGGCTCCTCCCGATGCATACTCATTTTCCCTTTTAGTTCAGAATATAGGATCAGGCATTTCTGATCTGTGGTGCTTAATTAACCAAAGGAAAAAATTTGGTGGCACGAGTTATTTGGGTTTTTCTGCCACAGGATCTGTCTCCAGCACTATGAGCCCTTTCAACGAATAAAATGAGATTGCAGGATTTACATAACCCTCTTCTTTTGATAACTAATAGTACTGTGTCTGGGCTGCTGGGCTCTTCCTGCTTATCTTATGGAACCTCGCTGGCCCAAAAGGGCAGTGGAATGGAGGCTGTGATAGGGCTGGGAGGGAGGGCTTAGCTGCAGGGTCTTTGTGTGCAGGCATATGAACAGTGCTCCATCATGCATTTCTCCTCCCTCAGGGTGGCCTTGGGCTGTTTGTCCAGCTGATGCCTATCCTCATCCTGATCGTGGTGTCTGCTCTCAGCCAGATGATGGTCTCCAGCCCGCCCTACAGCCTGAGCCAGAGGCCGTTAGTACCCCGTACTCTGAAACCTATCCGTGTGTTGGGGTTGGGTGGGTTATGGGGAGCTGGGTGGCACAGTGGGTAGGGAACCAGGAGCTCTGTTTTCCCTGCCAGCTTTTGGCTTCATCACATCCCATCGTTGTTCTTCTGTCTGCTGTCATATGTGCAGGGGAAGGCTCCTTATTGTCAGGCGGGTCTGGAGATGGAAGGTACAGGGTTGTGCTGGGAGTGTGCTTAGCCAGGGAGCTTCTGCAGCCTGTGCCCGTGACTGGGTTAGAAAGGAACAGAATAAATGAGTTTGAGGAGCTGTAGCCCAGCAGGGTGGTTCAGACACACTGAGATCCCATGCGCAGAGTGAAATGAGATGTAGAGTTAAATGGAGGTGTGAAAAACAAAAGTCGTATCTATTCATCATTAAAGTCTTGGGTGGGTTTGTGTCTATACAAGGAAAAGGGGAAGGGATAAGAGGCATTCTCGTAGAAGGAAAGACTCTCCTGGAGAAATCCCCTGGTTCTGAACTTGCATCTTGCTGTGAGATAGCCGTTGGCAGACATTCACTGGGCAGAAGTAAACTGGGCACTGGTTCTTTCTGTGGAAATGCCCTGGTCAGTTCATTGTGCTGACAAACAAGTTTCTATTCTTGGTCACTCAGTGGTGGCAGCCAGGAGCAAAAAGGCATGATGATTTCTGGCTGCTTGCATCATCATTCTTGACAGAGGCTTTGAGTATTTTCAGTGGCTGCTCCCTGCATATATGTGAAAGGCAGGTGGAGGTAGGGGTGGTGGCAGCCCCTGTGTAGCATCACTGATGGCACTGCTTATGGGTGGTGGTGTTAAATGCTACAAAAACCACCTTAGCTTTGGGTGCAAAGTAAAGGCCGTGATGTTAGTGCTTAGAATAAAAAGATGGAGTGTTTTTGAACAAGGCAGGATTAAGGGTAATTCTGAGAGGCTAAGGAGCATTGAGGTGTGATTTCTGTCTTTGAGGACTACAAAGTGAAGCACACATGCATTGTTTCTGTTTGGCTTATACGGGTGAAGAGGCACTGCGTGGGGCCAGGAGGCATTCAGCAGAGGGCAGCTTTGAAGAGAACGGGGATTTGCCTCCAGCTTTGTCAGCGGCCAGAGCTGACCGTCATCCCTGGGCCTCGCTGTGTTCAAGCTGTCATCTTTCCTGCATAAGCGAGGCATTGAAGGGAGAGATGCTGAGAGCAGGCGGCTGCTGTGCCGGCAGGCGGTGCTGTGCTCTAGCTGCGGCTGCCCGGCCGTGTTTTGCTGCTCGGCGCAGACACTGTGCTGGCCACCAAGCTGCAGCTTGCCACCCCAAACGCAGCCAGCCTGAGGCGAGGTGCTTTCACGGCACAGGGAGGTTTTAGTGCCACTTGTTGACAGATAAAGCGCTGAGCTGAACTGCTTCTCTGCCAGCAAGTGCTGCCCGTACCTCAGAAAACAGCCAGAGAGCTTTCTGGTCTCAGTTGCCCACCGTTTGTCTTGAAATGCTGGATGCTGATGAAACGTGCAGGAGTGCTTGAATCACTCCTGCAAGCCCTGATAACAGGCTAAGGGTGAGCTGGATGGGTTAATGTTTATACCTGCCTTAGGAATCGGGCTCGCTTTTAGTGCGGCAGCAGCTGGTATTTATTATGGGAAACTTTGGGCATGTCTCCAGATGGAGCTGTTCCCAATGGATGCAGTGTTTGGGCACAGGTCCTGTGCTGCAGCTTGCACACACGCCCCAGTGAGTATCTCTAGGTTTGCTGGAGCATTGGGGAAAATAAGAACGTGGCTTTGTCTGAAATGCAAATCCAGGGGGTAGGGCGAAGAGAGATTTCCTTCTAGAAAGTACTGATTGGTGCAGGCTCGAGTGCAGAGCGGAGCTAATTTTGTTCTTGCAGCAGCATGTGATGTTCTGGAGGGAGCTGACACTCAGGGTCAGCAGCTCTCTTCTGAGGAGAGCGCAGGGGTGGGGAGTGAGCAGGGGCTGCGGGAGCACTGTGATAACCACTGCTCTGCCCACATCAGCCCCCAGCATGTGCAGTGCCCCCAGGGCACACTGCCAAAAGCAGCAAGGAAGCTGCAGAGATTTAATTAGCACTGAAAATCCTAATGAGCACTTCATTTTAAATGGGTTTAGTCCTTGGGCAGTCCGCCTAAAGGGTTCTGTCTGTGTTCAGAGCTGTGCCCACCTAGCTAGAGGCCTGCCAGGCTGTCCCACCCTGTGCTGATGTTTCTTTTCCACCAGAAGTGCTTCTCCTCCCCACGGCTGTGGGTGCAGGGGGTTGCTGTCCCTCACGGCACACTGTGCATGGTAAGGGGGTGCTGGCTGTGCCCTTCAAGTTTCCCACACCCTTGTGACTTTTCTCCTTGGACTAGGTCTGTGGGTCATGTACACAAGAGGATAACAGAGCACTTAAAAGTTATCTACTACGTATCTGAGAACTTTGCAGAAGAATACACGGGCACGAACTTGAAAAACGTGGAAAGGAGCGTGGAGGATGACTACATTGCAAACCTTCGAAATAACTGCTGGAAAGAGAAGCAGCAGAGTGAGTAGTGTGGGGTCAGGAGCAGAGACTTTTGTTTGCTGCACGAGTTCTGCTGTGGAAAAGACTTTGGTGACTGAGCTGTGCTAAAGCTGTATTTTATCACCGCGTAGGCACGTTTCCTGTTTGTTTGTTTTTTCTGCCTATGACTTCATGTCTGTTCTGGCTCGGTTTGATTTTTTTATGCCACCACAGAACTGGTCAGACGGGAGTTGTGCCCCAGAGGTTCCCCAGCTGCTGTCAGTAGGATATCTGCTGTGCAGTGGAGGGGAGGGCTGCAGCCACCTTGTCAGAAAGCCCCTACCAGCTCTCTGCATATCCCAGTTGTCCAAGGAGGGACCAAATTGCTCGTGAATATTGCTGGTGTATCCACCCAGCTCCCTGACACAGGCATATCTGTGAGCCTGCTGCCTGTGCCGTCTGCTGTCCCACAGCGTGGCAAGCAGCACTGCTGGTCTGAGCTCTGAGCCTCTGCCTTTCCTCCCCTATGCCTGATAGGATGGGTCTCCTTCCACCTTGGGTGTGTAACTCTGGACTTTTCCCTTTGCAGAGGAAGGCTTGTTATACCGGGCACGGTACTTTGGAGACACGGAGCTGTACCAGCGAGCACAGAAGATGGGCACCCCCAGCTGTAGCAGACTGTCAGACGTACAAGCCTCTCTGCATGGATAGTCGCTGCCGGCCCGCTCAGCAGAGGTCTAAGTACGAGCTGTGGCAGCAGAGCACGACACATAGTGCTTTTAACACTTAAATCTCTGAGGCACAAGCCTTCACGCGTCTCCTCCGGATGCTCAAACGTAACGGGGGGAGGCAGCCCCCTCTGTCAAGCCTACACTCCTTAATTGGGAAATTGATTTTGTTTAGCTTGCATGTCAGCACCCCCGGCTCACTCCAAGCTCGCGTTGCTGGTGTTGGTTCTCTAGGAACAAAGCAAAAGCCCCAGGCGTGCTGGCAGCCTGGCTGAGCTCTTGTCAACCGCGCCTTCGATGCAGTGCCGCGTGCACCTTGGCTGGTTGGAAGTTTTATTCCTTATCTCGCTAAGCCTTGACCAGCCATGGCAGCCTGCCACCACGTTTTAAAGAACCTTTTTTCTTGCTTTCTTGTCTGTTTTATTGAAAAAGTTGTTATCCCCTGGCACTGTGGTGACTGTTAGAATGCAGGTGTTCCTTGCCTACCTCTTGCCTTGCCGTGACACTCCAGGAGAACAGAGCAAAGGGTCAGAGCTCACAGCAGGGGCTAGGAGCAGCTCGGCGTGTTAAACTGGAAAATAAAGTAAAAGCAGCAGAGTGGGAGCCCAGAGGGCAGTGGGGTAGGAGAGCTGGAGTCCAGGCAGCCCACACAGCACAGAAGAGAAGCGGGTGTGCTGGGTCATGGGAGAGCTGATAAAATAATGAAAGCTTTGGCACAGAGTTTAGAGTTCTTTTTCTGCTTAATTATCAGCTGGAGGCCCATACAGGCCTTGTCTAACCACATCATTTCTTGAAAGTTGGATTTCTGTAGGAAATAAGTGAAAGTTTGCACCAAGTTTTAGTTGCAGGGGCAGCACTGAGGCTTGATGCTGGACACCTAACTGTTGGAGTTTCTGATGCCAGTAAGGAGATTTAGCAGTGGAGTTTTTCTCTATTTTCCTTGGCTAATGGAGCACATCTTAAGGCAAATCCTCTGGGTTGTGCTTGGCCTTTTCTGGTGTACTCTGGCTTCGGTTTACTCGGTACACCCACTCCTGTTTTCCTTTGCACCTCTCATGTCAGGGCAGGCTGGTGTTAAGAACCAGGAAAGAGGCAGTGCCTGCATGCCCACGGTGCTGGAGCAGAGGGACTGTGTGGGGGGCAGCACAGGGCAGGAGGCAGCTGCTGCGACGCAGGGACGGGTGGGCCGCAGAGGGGGCACTGTGCCGGGGACTGACACCGCTACCACTCTCGTTCCCAGACCCTTGACATACCTGAAGACTTTTGATGAAGTGCACTGAGCCGAGGTGACAGACTTTATATTTAAAGAATGAAATCTTATATTAAAATGGAATTGAGATTAGCAACGCACAACTGCCCTCTTTCTTCTCTCTGCCCGTCTCCGCCGGTGGATGTCCCAGGCGGCAGTTAGGACAGGACTAGAGGCCGTCGTCCTCATTCCCTTCCAGCAGCACCGCCGTGCAACGGCCTGGGTGGCGAAAGGAGCTGCACTGGAGAGAGAAATCGGACAATTCGCTGATAAAGAAAACTTTTAAAGAGAAGAAAAAAGAAAATATAATCTATTTAGAATTAATTTATAGCTGTATATACGTTGTACTTTTAAACTATGCAGGGGTTGGATGATTAAATTATTTTGCTTTGTGCCCGGTTTTGTGAACAGAGAAGCAGGAGGTCTCCGCAGGGTTGTGGCACAAGGCAGCGGTCGCCTCGCGGTGGCTGCGCTTTGCTTTCCTGTGGATGGCAGCGATCCGTGGCTGGGGAGCTCAATGTCTGCCTGCCAGGCTGCCAGAGAAGCATTTCCGAATCCACGGGGGGAAAAAATCAATTGATGAAACCGCCCAGATCTGCAGTTTGGATTTGCAACATTGGCAAGAACAACTGAGTGCTGGAGCCACGTGTTGCTCAGAGAAGGGATCATCCTGGATGCTTTTAGCTCATCACTTCTTGCTTTAGTCATGTGTGTAACTTTTTCTTTTTTTTTTTTTTTTTTTGCAGCGTCCGCTTCAATTTTGCCTCGTAGTCATTGTGCAGCATTCATTCTGTGAGCAGGGCTGTCCGCAAGCTGCATCCCTTTGTTAATTTGCCAGTCCTGCACTTGGGATTCCTCACCCAGCAGCGCTCCGGTTACGGTAGGGCCCTGGCCTTAGGGCAGCTTCCAGGGAATGGAGCGTTCATTGCTTCTGTTGAAAGAAGCTCTGCAGGGTGAGATCAGCATCTGATGGGCTCCTCAGACCCCACTGCTGGGGAGCCGCGTGCCAGGGCTCACCTGCTCAGCCAGGCAGGGCCCGGCTTGGAGCAGCTCCAGGCTGCCATCCCCACCATGCGTGTGCAAGAGGCAAAAGGCAAATGAGCGGAGTTGCATCACTGGGACAAACTGGATCTTTTTTTGGTACCCTGCAGTTAATTTTTGCCTGAAGACATTTCCTTTGAGAGCCTCCCCGGGTGCTGGGGGGTTGCTCAGGTGGGGGTGCGGGGTGGCCAGGCTGGGACGGCAGTGAGTGGCAACACGGATTGAGGTCTTCGGCATTAGGCATCCACGTGCTCTGTCTTGGGCCAGTTATTTGTTTTGCAAAGTATCAGCCCTCCTGTTAACTGTAAGCCTTATTATCCCACAGCTACCGCGGCTCAAACTTGATTTTAAGAGATTATTTTTTAATGATATCTCCATCTTCTGAAGGAATTTGGTGGAGTGTGTGACATGGGAATAGCTCTTAGTAGCGGCACAGGGCAGCTGGCAGAAGTCTCTGGGGTGGGGGCTGTAGGCTGTAGAGAGCAATGACATTAGCAAGAGTTGCTGGCCATTTCGCAACACATTCCTTGCCCAGGGCCTGCCCACCTTGTGATTTCTCAAGTAGTTATTCATGGATAATACGAGCCAGAAAGCATAGAGCCTAACGGGTCTTCATGGAAGCTGTATTTCTTGATTTAGAATTAATTATAAAATTGTACATCTATAAATAAACGTTTGTAATGTGAAAGGCTTCAGTTGCGGTGATGTTGTGCAGATCCTGGTGTGAAATGGCAGCAATTTTCACCCCAGCACTGCATTTCTTAACTGCTCTTTTCCCTGAGTGTGAGGGGACTGCTTTATTCTCCTCCCACCACTACCTTCTACCTCTGCGCTCCTGCAGGAGGAGTGAGAGTTGTTGAGCTCCCAAGGTCTTGGGGAAAGTAAATGTAAGGCCCAGCACTGCTCCCAAGCCTTGCCCTGGGGCACACGGGAAAAACCATCCAGCAGCGCCCCGGGTCCACCTGGAGGTACAAACTGATGCTATTTAAGATAGGATTATTGGTAATGGCTGCTAATAGATTGCTAGAAGCTGATTTTGTGTAACCAATTAATAATATCCCAATTTGTAGTCTCACCCTGACTTGCTGTAAACCAGAGGTGGCTGCCAGCTGCTGTGCGCCCCCAGTCTGGGCTCCTGCAGAGGATGGGGGCTGCCCTGGTGCACCTGGTCCTACAGCACCTGGGGCAACAGTGATCCAGACAGAGCTCCCTAGGAGTGGGATTTCTTTCATTTCCCTTTATTGGTGAGGGCAACTGGGACTGCCCATGAGCTCCTTCCCCGCTCAGCGGTTCTTTAGCCCTAAAAATAAATAATCTCAATTATTCTGCCTGCTTCAGATGTCCCTGAAATGATACCCAGGAGCGATGCTGCAGAGGAGAGCCCCAGGTATCGCAGCCTTCTGTGTCCTCAGGGGCACCGAGCAGCCTGCATCCACGTGGGGAGGCTAAATGAAGGCTTCTGGCACCTTCTGGGAGCTGCCAAAAGCCTCATGCTGCCCCCCAGGGACCTTGATGTGCATCCAGCCCGGGTTCTGTCACAGAAAGGGCAGCCCACTATAAATAGGAGCTGCTCTTGGGACTGGATTTGAGCTGTGTGTCTGGGGCTGCCGCAGGGCATCTGTGGGATGCGGGGATCTGGGGCAGAGGGGTTTCGTTTCACTGTTGTTTGCGGGGTTTTTTTGGAGCTCTCTGCAAAGCCCTCAGTTGCTCTCTGTAATCAGAAAGTGACACCAAGTCCTTTGGCTGAGGAAAGGGGAAAGCTGGGGCCGCAGTGGGGCACAGTGGGCAGCGGTCCCCCCACACGCCTGTAAGGCTTCATGAAGTGTGTATATATAGCTGTGAGACACAATGCGTCTCTGCATTTAAAGCTGCTGGGATGGGGGTATGGTGCTGTCAGCACGCCGTCTCTCTCTCAGTGTTGCTCCCTGGGGCAACGTGCCTTTCCTTCCCTGTGCCACCAGCGCCACAAGCTGCCAGCTGTGCAGCTCACCGTGGCTTCACCAAAGCATTGTGATCCAGTTTTCAGGTTTCGTGGCCTGATGTGACACTAGGACACATACAGGGGTGATTCTTGGCCAGGCCCCAGAACAGAGTTGCCCTGTGCATGGACCAAAGAATGATCCAGAACATCAGCACAGGGGAAATGCCCTGGTCCTCAACAAATTAGGAACAGGACACATAAGGAATAGGAAGCACAGCCTGGCTTTCTGCAGGTGAGCTGCTGCCTGGCCGGCCCAGCTCAGCTCCAGCTGCACCAAGGTGCGCGTAACGTGGCTCCCGGTGCTCTGGTGGGGGCTGGCTTTGGCCGAAGTAACTTTTCTTGGTGAGTTTTCATCACTCAGTGTCTGAGGTAAAAAGAAACACACCGCAGAAGTCTGAGCCAGAACAAACTTGCGTTCTAATAGAAATAAGTCAGCTGGTTTTTTTTATCTCCAGCCTGGTTTTATCCTCCGCACCTCATGCCTGACCCAGCGTGCCTGTCTTAATTACACTTTAGTGAAAGCCTTTTTTCTGAGTTGTTATAACTGCTAATTGCAGGCTGCTGTAATTGCACTCATTGGTGTAAATGCAGGCAGGCTCAGGAGCACACGTGGAAGAGGGCACTGCCTGGGTGGGTTGACACACACACTCTGTTTCACCCCTGCACCAGACTTTCCTGCTGCTTGCCAAAGCCCCAGACGCATCCCGGTGGCTGTGGGCAATGGTGCACCTGGGCTGCTCAGGGGCTGAGTCAGCCCTGCCTGAGTCACAGCCCCGTGCCCCACACCGAGGTGTGCTGCAATTCCTGCCACCTCCCATCATCCCGAGGCCCCTCCAGGATGCAGGGCAGCAGGGGGATTTCTGCCCGCAGTGGAGGTGCTTGCATCATCCCTTCCCAAAGCCCAGCGAGGACAGGGACACAGCAGGGTATCACTGAGTCAGGTTTTATTAGAAAAGTAAAAAAATGACACAATTGCATAGGAAGTTTTGCACTTGAACATCAAGTGTATGAGTGTAACTGTAATCAATGAAGCACACGGGCCATATCAGGGAGGGATCCTGCCCTCCATCCCCGTGCCACTCACACACCGGGCTTCTCCCCGTGACAAAGACACACATGATTTCAGACCCCCGCTGCCGCACCAGGACCCACAACGCAGCTGCCAGATGCCAGCAGTGGGGTTTCTTGTGATCCGGGCTCAGCTCAGCCGTCGCTCACTCCCACGACACACACACGCACACCCTCCCCCACAAACCCCATTGATTACAATCATTGATACAAAAAAAAAAAACAAAATTGATCAGCAGGAGACCGCCTGCCCCCACAGCAACCCTGCCGCCGAGCTCAGGGGCACGGCCACAGCCACCATCCTCCTTGTGGGTCCACAGAGCACGGGGCCATCAGCGGGGCCACGGCAACACCCCGGGCCGCGCCAGCACGGCAGGCACCGAGGGCCGCCTCGCTTTCCAGGCTGGCAGCGCTCTCCCATCAGCACTCCTCGACCAGCAGCTGCTCGGAGCTGTACAGCTTCTTCTTCATCACCGTGAAGCCCGTGCTGAGCTTCAGGGACTGGCCGAAGGCTGGGCTGAGGGCGGGTGCCGAGGCGAGGAGTCCCTGGATCTTGGGCCAGAGGCGGGAGTCCAGCCGCAGCACCAGGATGAGCTGGAAGGTCGGCACTACGGCAGGGTCCGCGGCGATGCGCCCCACGTCGTGGCAGGCCTTGCCGTGCTCCACGCAGAGGTCGAGGAGGGCTCCCCGCAGCCCGCACGGCTCGCTGCAGGCCAGGCGCAGCAGCTCGCTCCGCAGCTGGGAGGCGAGCTGGGCCGGCATCAAGAGGCGTGAGCGGCGGCGGGAGCCCAGCGGGGCGCTGCCCAGCGCGGCCTGCACCAGCTCCAGCAGCCGGGCGCTCAGCAGCTCGTCCTCGGGGTCGTGCAGCAGCTCCAGGTCCGGCAGGGAGGTCTGGTCGGGGTCTGCAGGACGAGACGGGACGGGTCAGCGCGGGGGCTCGGGGTGCCGTTCGACCGCCCCGTAACGCCGCACCCACAGCCCTCCGCTCGCCCGACACCGCCGGGCCCCCGCAGGCTCACCCTCCCTCCCCTTGCAGCTCTCCGGCCCCCGCTCACCTCCCTCCGAGCCGTAACGCTCGCCCACAGCCATAACGCACACCCACAGCCCTCCGCACTCTCCGGCCCCAGCTCACCTCCCTCCGAGCCGGAGGCGCTGCCCAACGACTCGCAGTCGGAGCTCTCCAGGCTGCCCCGCTCGCCGCCCGCCAGCCGCTCCCACAACCCAGGCATGACGCCGACCCCGCGCGCCGCCGCCCTCTCGTTCTGACCGGCCGCACCGCGGCCCGGCCGCTTATATAGAGGCGGCGCGAACCGCCGCGCCCCCTCCTCGCGTCGCCAGCCAATGGCAGCGCGGGGCACGTCCGCGGCGTCTCTCCTGCCCGGTGACAGCGGGCAGGCACGCCCCCTCCTCCCCCTCCGCCGCTCGGCCCCGCTCGGCTCCTCTCGGCTCCGCTCGGGGCTGTGGGGATGCGCTGCGTAGCGCCCTCCGATCGCGCACGTACGTGCTGGGACGGTGCCAGAGCTCGTTCCCAACGGAGCTGCTCTCGACGCGCTCGTAAGAGCGGTGCGCAGCTGCGTGGCTCAGAATTGGTGGAGAGCAGAGAGGGGCTGCTGGCTTTGGGTCGGAGTGGGGGAAAATGGCAAACGGGCAGAAATGAAAGTAGAGGGTCACGGGGATCGCAGCTTGCTAAGATAAGCTGGGATTCAAACACGGCCATCCAAGGCTTTGCTGAACGTAAACGTGTTTCTTCCCTCGGCATAACGTGCCCCGTGTTTGACCGCAGAGCCCCCACGAGAGGTTTCGGACTCAGCGAGGCGCTTCGCTCCGTGCGGCGCGGCCGGGTCTGAGCTGCCAGCAGCACGCGGCAGAGCGGCCGAGGGGCGCGGGGCTGTCCGTGCACGGACTTTCCGGCCGGGCCGCTCTCGGCCGGCTGCGCCCTCGGGGACGCCCCCGCCTCCTTCCCTCCCTCCGAGGATTAGCTCCGCTTGATCACGCCGCTTTGCCGCTTTCGAGGGGCCGGGGCCGGGGGAAGGCGCTGCGCGGGGGCTCGCCGAGTGCCTTGGCGCACGTCCGCGGCGCGCAGAAGGGTCACGTCTGTGCCCCGCGCGGGGCTACGGCCCCGGGGGATGCGGCAGCTGCGCCCGACCTCACGCTCGCTCCCCGAAAGCCGTTCGGCCTGCATTATCCCCACGTACGCGGCTCGCACAGCGCGATCCCGCGGGGGGGAGGGGGCCAGAAGGACCGGCGGGCCGCATGGGGGCGAGGAGATTAAACGCGGCAGCGGGGAGCGCGGCTCGTCCACGCTGCCGTGCCGCCGGGCGAGGCGTGCAGCCCGGGCCGGCCGGGACGCGCACGGTGAGTGCCCGCGCCCCACGGCTGGCGGCCTCGCATCAGTGTTTGGGGTTTGGGCCCAGCGCGTGCCTTGGCTCAGCATCGAGGGCCCGGGGCCGCGCCGGTACATGGCGTTCTGCCGCGAGCACCCACAGGAAAACCAGCGAGCAGCCTGAACGGGACTCTTTGTTCAGGCGTTTTTTTTTTTTTCCCCTCCCCGCCTCAACTTTTGCTCGCAGCTCTGGGGCTCCCTTCCCCCTCCGCTCCCAGCTGCGGCCAAGCCTCAGACTAATTGCGGAGCCGTTTGGCGGTGCTCACGGGGGCTGCCGAGACCCCCCAGCTGTGGGCGTGCAGCTGAAAATGCGGGCTTTGATCACCCCGAAGTCGCCCCGCAGATGTTCAAAGCAGAAATGGGACACACCAGGCGTTCCCAAACCTGCATTTGGAGCAGAGGGAGAGGGGCTTTGCAGCAAGCCCTCCAATTCTGCTGCCTTACATAAAGTGTTTACTGAGCGCAAGGAGGGACGGACCGATGTGTTTTTGCATTTGTCATACTGTACACGATGAACTTTTCACTTCCTCCGAGTCGCTCTCACACACACGTCTATTTTGGTGCTGTGCACATACAAACACACCATGTACGGCAGGGGGTTGGGGTTGTTCCCTGGGTTTGCTTGTTCCAGCCGCAAGCCCAACAAACACGGAGGACTGGCTGAAAAACAAGGACAGCAGGAGGTTCAGCCCCAAGCGGACACCTAATTGGTGAGACCTGGGCAATGCCGTGCACCTCAGCACCAAAATGCCCCCCTCTGGCACTCGCTGCAAAGCTGCGACCTGTCCTAGTGCCAGCAGGCAGAACCCTGACATCCCCATAGCCGCAGCGGTGGCAAAGTTTCTTTTTGTGCAATAAAAGCAGAAGTTTTTTTTTCTGACCGTGCTGACTGCAGCACATAGGGTGGGCGAGAGTCAGGCAGAGCTCACCTTTGGCAGGTAGTGAGGGCAGCAGCATTTTCAGCACCTTTGGCCACAGTGGGTTTATGTGGCTGGGGCAAGCAGCACTCAAGTAAGAGGAGGAAATCTGGTGGTGAGGGCAGGGCCTCTGCTTGCACAGGCATCCCAGGAGCTGGCTCTGCGATGCTCTCCATCACGTCCCGTCTCCATCACGTCCCGCACTGTGAGAGTTCTCCTATGTCTGCAATCTCAGCCCCTCTCTCCAGGTAATGAAGAGTTGGCTTCGGTACCAGAACTCATGTGTAAACGGAAACAAATGCAAAACACGACTGCGTACTTTTCCCCTTTGGTTTTTGTTACCACAGATTGCTGGCAAAACTGCTGAAATGTGTACAGATTCAATGGCGTCTCAGTTTCAACCCAGATGTGGCTGGACTGAGGCTGCTGAGTTTAAAAATAAAAAAAAAACAACCAAAAGAACAAAAAATGATCTGGTAAGTAAGATAATGAAGATGGAAAAATTAGGCAGCTGGATTATTAGGTTGTACAACTGCCGAAGTACTGAGCCCATCCCCCTGCTGGCGAGCGCAGTGTTAAGGCTCCGATGGAAAATGAACATGTTGAAATGGTTATGCCAGAAAACAGAAACCCAGTTCTCCTTAAGAACAGAGCTGAGGTACAAATGAAAAACAAGATGATTAAAATGCATGGATTTAAACCAGGATTAAAATCTGATTTAAGTCACTTCTGAGCATAAAGCAAGCGTGCTTTGTTTTCTTTCTCTCAGAGGATATTTTTGATTGTACTTCAGTTTACCATTGCAACAGCTGAGGTGCCTCAGAGCTCCATTAAACCTGGTTCCCACCTCAACAGCTGACTGTTCCTTTCATCACACCCCTCCCCCCACCCCCTCCCATACTAAGTGGTGAAAAAAGAAATGGTTTCCAAGACAGAATTATTTTATTATCACAGAACAATTTAACACATAATAGGGAGGAAGAGGGTTTCGGGGTATTCAGGGCACAGCTTCTGCATTAAAGAGCCATGTGCTACCAGCACTGTGCAGACAAAAGAGAAACAGTGCTGGAAAGAAGACAGTTTCAGCAATACAGGAGCACCGCCGACAAAGAGTCCCCCGTGCAGCTGACCCAGGACGCATCTCATCCTGTCAATTGTCCAGAAGAAGGGCTGGGACTGCAGAGCCTTTCTGAGAGGGCCTGGAAGTGCTCTGCAGAGGCCTGGCTGGAGTGGCAGAGACGCACGCTTCCCAGGCAGGAGATAACCTGGGCCAGTGCACAGGAGGGAAAGAGCAGACCAACTTAGTGGGTTCCTTCCCCTGCCACTCAGCTTTATATCTCCCTTTCTTTCTTTCTTTCTTTCAGCCCAATCCTGCTGACACAGCTGTAAATACCCTGATAGATGGTGGCGTGTTTTGAAGTTGGGCCAGAGAGTGCCTTTCTTCTGCTCTCCGGCAGCAGAGATCCAGACGTGCTCAGCCCGACGAGGGAGTGAATCCCAGCAGCTGCTCTATTGGCTTGTACCTCCACTCATCTGCCTCCAGCTCCTCTACCAGACCGGCCAGTTTTTCCATCCGTGCAACTTGTTGATCTGCAAGAAGTTCAAAGGTAACCGTGGTTTGCAACGACACTGCAATTAAACTTTGCAATTAGATGTAAATTCCCAGCTGTCAGTGGGGAACACAGTGCAGAATCGACCCCACCAAAAGCTGATTTGAATGCAAACCCACTGTACATGACAGCGTGTGCAAATGGCGAGAGGACCTCGCCAGATCAAACAAGGAAGCAAAAGGGACAGGCTTTTCTGCTTGGGAAATGCTGAATCTGTCTTCTACCCATCCCTGCCCTGCCACAAATTGTAACAAGGAAACGTGAGAGGACAATGAGTGTAAGGAGGCGCAAACAGCACGGAGTTCTTTTCTTTAGCATAAACATTTATGGTACAAAAGAACAGAGAAGTTTAGAGAAAGCCTGGCCTGCACAGAGCAAGGAACTCCTCCTGCCAATGATGGTCCTTTGAGAAGAAGCTGGATGACTCTAGCAGAAGCGCTGCAATCCGAGTGTGCTAACGACAAAGAACCTCAGAGGAGAGGCAGGTTGCCTCCCCGGGGTTCCCTGGGACAACTTGTTCCGCTCAGCTTTATTTAAAACCAGTTGTGCGCTTGGCATGCAGGCTCCATTTTCAATTAAATGAGCTGAAGTGGTACAGAGATGAGAATAGCCCTTCTCTTGGCTGCACTGCAAGTTTCATAGCTTGGCAGCGTCTTGGAAAAAAAAACAGCCTGGCAGGAGCCAACTTGCTAGCAAAAGGCATAGCATAAAATGTGCACAATTTGTGCTGACTGCAGCCACAGAGGTTGGGCGCTTCTAAAGGCGCCTGTTCTCACTCCACCTCCTGCGACTTGGTATTTTGGGAGCCATCAAACAAACAAACAAAACGATGACCTCGATCTTATTTTAAGCCTTTCCCCTTTCCTTCAGGGAGGCAACCAAGCGCTCCACAAACCAGTTCCAAAAGCTGCTGCTCATTAGGGTGCCAGTCTGCATGGCAGCTGCTGGTAGTTACAGCCACTGGTAGTTACAGGTGCAGGAGAGCTGGGGCTGTGGAAACAATGGCTCCAAAGTTCAGCTTTGCTTTGCAATCGAGAAACATGGGATCACAGCCTGAGACCTCCTCCTGGCAGCCATCACTAGTGGAGGACAGGAAACCTCTCCGGTCTGAGACAACACATGGAAGTGCCCATTCTAGCTGACGAGAGGTGGAGCCCAGAAAGGATGTGACCCTCAAGAAACGGATGGGCTCTGGTGCTGAGCTCTGCCCAGCGTCCTGAGAGTGAAGCCGTGCAGTTAAGCCCATCGTTCAGTTATCATCACCTGGGCCACGGGCACAGATCCCAGGAGGGAAGTAAAAGCTCGTGCAAGGCTCTTGGGGAGAGACAGAGCACAGTCAGCCCCACCACCTCACACCACACTCTTGTGCAGAGCAGTGCATCCGCTCCCAAACACCTCTGGAAACCTCGCTTGACCCTGGCAGGGCTGTGAGGCTCAGCAGGGAAACAAAGGCAGCATCAAGTGACTTGCCTGAGGCCAAACAGGCAGTCAGTACCAGGCCACCATCAGGTCGTGGGCGTTTCCTGCCCCAAGCCTCCTCTCCTGGCCTCACCTCCAGTGAAGGCAGCTCTGCACAGGGTGATGGAAAAACAAGCTGCAAGAGGCACGGCCTATTCCCACCCAGGCTGTGTGGGTTCCCTTTGCTTTGCATAGGGCTTGCAAAAAGACTCACTGGTAGCCTGACTTGGCATTAATTCACAAACTTAAAAGGCTATTCTGCTTTTTTGTGGTTGGCACCCTAGAATATGTCAGCCTCTTAGCTGCTTTTGCCCCCATCTTCCCTGATCGGCATACAGCTAAAACATAATGTGCTTACCGTGTTTCACTTGCTTTAATGTAGATGCAACCTGATAGCTGAAGACAGACTCACAAAGAAATCTTTCCGAGCCATCTGTAAATAGAAAAAGGGAGGTGGTTTCATCTGTTCTGAGAGCTCTGTGATGGAGCAGCCCTAACTGTGGCCAATATTGTTATATTTGAGCTGTGGGTTTGCCCATCTGTCTAGTTTCAGTGCTTTCTCTTGCAGTAAGTGTGCAGCACTTTGGTTTCTAGGCCTTGCAGTCAAATCCTACCAAAGGTTTCAGCTGGGGCTGGCAGGCAGGCAGGTGGCTGTGCTACCTGGGAGCCATCGCTTCTGAGCACAGATCGCTCGCTGGCTGGGAAGCAGCCACTGCTACAGCAGTGTCAGCAGGTCTGGTCCACCCAGCCCACGCTTCCTTCCTGGGGAGCTTCCTGGGGTGTGAGGGGCAAGGGAAGGGGGATGGGGGGGGCCGGAGCTGCCCCACTAAGTCTTGTGCAGCCAAGCAGAGAGCAGGAAGCAGCTCTGCTCCCTTGGAACTGCTGCCACAAGGAGCTCCACTCAAAGGCATGAGGACGGCATGCAGCTGTGCGAGATATACAAGGGCAGAGGCGGACAGCCCCACAAGGAGCTCGCTACAGCCCAGCTGCTCCCATTCATGTGAAGCAGCACAGGCATGCTGCTCGTGCACCAACTTTGGGAGCCCTGTGGCTTGAGGCCACGACTGCAGTCGCTGGGCTCCAGCAGCTGCCACATGCATGCAGCAATGACACTTGCAGCCAGAGAGGACATGTGAGAGAAAACTCAAAGCTCTCCCTTCGTTTTTATGTTTAACACCAAAAAGCCAGCAACTGAAGCTGTATGTGCCAGCAGCTTAACCACCTAGACATGAAGTGCACTGACACCTCCTTGCTTGAATAAAACCATACTGGGTTTGGAAGAGAAAGGAGAATGGCCAGGAATGGCCATTCAGGATGGATTTTCAAGCTGGTGAACCCCCTCTGCTCCAAACAGCTGCTTGGAAGGGACCTGTGTTGGCTCACAGTAAGAGGCTGTGACCCTTCTGCAGGCTGCTGAAACCCAGCACCTGTCCTCATGACCAGCAGCAGACCCGGCAAGCCGCACACACCTGATGGAAACTGCAAAGAGCTGCGTTACTTGAGCCCTCACCTCCCTCAGACATGTGGAGAATCACACTCTGCCATGGCATTTTGGTTCTAAGTCAGTTGAATGAATTCCAGAGTGCTGTCAGATTGGCACAGGGGCTTTGCTCTTAGTAAGGCTGCAAATCCACAAATACTGTTACATTCCCTCCATCAAGTAATTTTAGTCTGTTTTTAAATAGAAGCTAAGCTAAGCAGAAGCTAGCAAATATTACGACAGCCTCTGATTCCCTCGGGGCTCAGACACTTGTGTCCTTACAATGCTTTATGATTTCCCATGGGCATAGGCCATAACCCCACACAAGGCATTTCAAATAACGTGCATCTTACAAGCTAAATCAGTTAACTGATCATGCAACATCTGAGGAGTAAAGCAGCCTGGTATACAGTGCTAACTGTGTGCCAAGGACTAATGTGGCTTATGCCACTTCCTTTTCCAAAAAGGACTGATTTAGCAACAAGCGAATTACAGTGCCAATAAAAATCAGTCAGTTAGCAGGGATTTTTGAGAAGGAAACAGGTACGCAGCTACCACACTAGCAATTGCCTGAAGAAGGTATGAATGTTATCACCTGCTATCTCAGAATGAAGAAGCTAAAGTTTCCTGTGACAGGGAGAGTGTACAATTGCTGCTGCCACCCAAAATGGATTGGTCAGCCCAAAATAAAATCAAGTACATGCCGCTCACTGTTAAGATGAGGAAGAGCAGCAGCTCTAAGGCTGAGGGGACAAATGGAGCCCTGGCAACAGGCCTGGACAACTAATCTGAAGTTGAGTCCTGGGTGAGAAGGAAGAATTGAGCTGCACCACAATCGCAACATCCTCTCTTGCAAGCTCTCAAAATACTGTGTTAATGCTGCACCATTTTGAAGCATAACCAGCGCTGCTCAAACGCTCTCATTACCTCTGTGGGAGACAACTGCCTTCCCTCTCCTCGGATTCCCCATTTGCCTCCAGCCCAGCCATCCAGCCTGAGCAGCTCTCAGGAAGAACAGTTGCCTGTCTATTTGCTAACGTGAAGTGCTTCATTATTTTAATTTGTTTTGAGGACTCATTAAGTTCTATGAACAACTCTTTAGTCATAATTACCTCAATAGACTGGCATACGGACTCTAATGTGTAATAAAAACAGCGATTACAACACAGAGCTCAGTTCCCAGCTGTCCTGCGCTGCCATGTCATGTCCATACCTAGGGAAACCCAGGCATGTCTGAGCCACAGGGCCACGGCCAGCTAATATGGCCCTGTAGAACACCGTGGGGGGATTGTGCTCAGCCTCCAAAAGTCAGGAGAGAGGTCTAGTCCCTATTTGCTGCTGAATTTGTGCCATACAGCAGGAGGCATGCCTCCAGCTAGGTCAAGGGTCCTTATCATCCCTTCGTGCTGCTCACGCAGATCTCTGCAGCAAGGCCTCAGCTCGCATTGAGAGCCAAAACAAGCCTTGCATTTCCTGGCTAGCAGGGACACAGGCTGCCTTCTGTACTAGCCCCGTCCAATCTAACCCCAGAACTTCTTTTGCCAAGAAAAATACTCCTGCCTCAGCTATCTTTACAGTAATTCCTGTCCGACTTCAAAGGATAAGCTAACAATGAGCAATTAATGCTGTCATGTTCCCTTTCAGGTGGATCACTTCCTTGTCTGAAGCACTGTCACGGACTTAAAACTGAGGTGACTGCAAGAAAAGTCACTTCCTCACAAGTGATGGTAGGCAGGGAGCCACCAGGCAGGCCATGGGAAAAGGCACTGCGACAGGGCCCGGCCCTGGAGCTTCCTTCCTCCCCCTGGCTTCTGCCAGCCCAAGTCTGAGCGGGCCCTGGGGTCCCATGCTTGTGGGGAAGGAGGAGGTGCAGAAGTCAGCCTGTGCAATCACCTTCCAGCATCTCCCCGGCTCCCTTGGGGTAGGTGAAGAGGGCCTTTCGGGGCGGTGCCAGGTCCGAGACACTGAAACCGGATCCTGTCACAGAGCTGCCACTGACTCCGCCAGCTGAAGAGGATGAAGAGGAGGCGGCCATTTCACCCCGTCCCAACCTGCAGCCATGGAAGGGAAGCAGAGCACAGTTAGGAAGGGCACCTCAGCGGCAAATTTTCCCACTTCTGGGCCAAGACGTCAGTGCTAACGGGTGCATATAGGACCGGGAGCCTCGTCCCAAACACCCACAGGGGCAGGAAGCCAGCCACAGGGTGCATGCCCCGGCCTGCGCACATCCGCTCTGGCTGCACTGCTGGAGTTCCCCAGCACATCGCAGCGGCGGGGCACGCAGCCAGGCACGCCCGTCACGGCTGAGTCCAGAGCCGGCCGCTGAGAACGGCTGCGGCTTCGCACCCTGCTTAGCCGCAGGCAGCTGTCACACCCCACAGCAGCACCCCCGAACGGCGGGCAGCCCTCGGGCCGACCCTCGTAGCGAGGGGCCTGGGAACGTCGCGGGATTGCTGCAGCACATAAAAATAACCTGGTGCAGGTCGCTGACCCAGCTCCGCGGGCCGTCAGCTGCTTGGCTCTGCTCCCGCTCCCGAGAGCCATAAAAAGACTTCTTTATTTTGGCCTCATTTCCAGGAGCACAAACACAGAGAAAGCCCCACTCCCTCATACAAGCTGGAAGCTTGCAGGACTGCCAGTTCCCGCGCACATCCTGCGCGAAGCCGCACCGCGCCCCGGCTGCAGCAACAGCGCCCTGCCTTGCATCAGCGCCCGCCTCGCGTCAGCTGCCCTCACAGCGTGCCCTGGCCTCCTGCAGCGGCAAACAACATCTGCCTGTTCAGCACAAGGCTGGCCGCTGCTCGCCTGGCTTCTTCTCAGTCTTTTTAGAGGGACTGTGTGTTGCTGCGTTGGTGGGAATGGGATGTTTAACACTTATCAGGTACCTCCCTCAACGCTGGGCTGTTCTAAGTGACAGCGCTTGCTGCTCCAGCACGGCACTTAACACTACATCCCTCCCCACTTCAGGTGTTTCTGTTCAGCACCTTTTGGCAGGCTCTTTTATGTGTCGTTGAATCATACAGTGCCCTATTACACCAGATATTTGGAAGAAATTCCTTACTGGGAGAGCGGTGAGACGCTGGAGCGCCCAGCCCACCGAGGGGTGAATGACCTCCCCCCGGGGCGTTCATCACCCGCCATTTTGTGTGTGGGACGGGGCTCCCCTCCCGCGCGTGCGCCGCCCCGCCCCCTGCCCACACTCCTGCCCCGCATGCAGCGGCTTCCGCGGCACCAGTGCGCCTGCGCCGCGCGCTCCCTGGGCGGCACCCCCCCCCAACCGCCGCGCATGCGCCATACCGCAGCCCCTCCCCGGCTTCCGTAGCGAGCCGCTTCCCGGTGAGTGCGGCTCTTGCCGCCGACGCTCCGCTCCCGCCCGGTCGAGCGCCTCCCCTCTCGCCGCCCGCCCCCTTTCCGCCTCCCTTTCGCTGCGAGGCTCGACTGCCCGCTCCGGGCCTCACCTGGGCGCCCGCACCGCTTGGCGCAGGCGGCGCGCGTGATCGCGCTCGCGGTGCATGCTGGGCCGGGAGGGCGGGCGGGCGCGCACTGCGCGCGGCCCCAGCCGACTTCCGGTGGGGGAGGAGGGCGGTAACCTTGGCAACGGAGCCGTCGTGGGGCGGGTTCGGGGGTCGGTGGTTCTGCGTGTGTGGAGCGAGGTCTGGGGGAATGGAAGCCATGTGGCGGCGAGCGCCGCGGCTCGGCACGCAGCGTGCACGGGAGCCTCGGGAGCGGGCTCTGTGCCTACCCTGTCAGTGCCGTGGTAGCGCTCCCACAAACGCTCCGACGCAGGGCGGCGTGCTGCTGGAGCTCTTGTTCGCTGGCGGGAATCTGTTCTAAAAGCGCCTGGGCAAGCGGAGTTGTTGCACGTAACCGTTTCGGTGGCGTGTATAGGTTTGAGGTCTGACCGACCGTACTGCTTGCCCTGCTGCTGCATGCCTGCATGTGTTTTCCACAGCGAAAATCAGCCCGCATCTCTCTGGAGCACGTCCAGGATTGCCTACGTTTGTCTCAAACTCGGTGTATTTTTTTCATGGGGAATCTTGTTTTCTGTATTTTCTGTGGAAATAAAAGCACCATGTAAGCTCTGAGAAACACGGGGTCCACACAGAGTGGTGCACTGAGGTGATGCAGAAATGCTGTACGGGGCTTACATGGTTTTTAATGTTTTAATATCTTTAGGCTGAAGGGAACCTAGGTGCCTGATGTCCTGTAGCAGGGCAGCTGGAGGGGAAGCTCAGCTTTCCTCAGTAGAAATAATGAAGGGCCCACAGAAGGGCAACACAGCTGTGAGCTGGAGCCAGGTGTCTTATGGGGAGTGGCTGAGGGAATTGGAATTGGGATGGGTCAGTATGGGGAACAGGGGAGACCTCATCGCTTTCTACAGCTCCTGAAGGGAAATGGTGGAGAGGTGGGGTTGGCCTCTGCTCCCAGGTAACGGTGAGAGGTGACAGCCAGGGGAGTTGTGCCAGGTGAAGGTCAGATTGGGAGTTAGGACACGTTTCTTCTCAGAGTGGTGGTGCATAGGCACAGGCTGCCTGGGGAGGTGGGGGGGTCGCCGTCCCTGGAGGTGTTGCAGAGCTGTAAAGATGTGGTACTGAGGGACGTGGGCTGTGGTCTGGTCATTGAACAAGATGACCTTAGGAGTCGTTTCCAACTGTAATGATTCTATGCAAAAGGATAATGTGAGATATGCTGGTGTGGTTGGGTCACAGCCCTTGCAGAGCTGCTGACTGCTGACAGGGTTTGAGGAGCTCAGAGATACCTCTCAGGGCTCACCTGCCCTCACACAGCTGCGTGCATGTTTGCAGCTCACTGTCCTTGGAAGAGCAGTGTGATGGATGTCCTACGGCCCACCCTGGTCAGGATCGGTGGGCGAGTGTACAGGAAGAACGTCATTCACGAGCAGGTCCAACAGCAGGAGGAGGAGGACTTCTACACAGGTGTTGTGCCGCACGGGATCACTGCAGTGGCATGGGACAGAGCTGACACTTGGTGTTGCCTCTTGTGTCTGTGTGCATGAGGGCCTGTCTGTGTGGTGGAATGAGCTGTGAAAAGCAGGAAGAAAAACACTTTGTGTTGGGTGATCACTGTGACCAAAGAGTGGATGTAGCCATAATTACTCAGTATGAGTTTGTGTGTCTGTGTTGCTGGCTGTTGATCACTTTTGCTGGCTCTGAATGATCGCTAGTAAAGAAAAAAAAGCCACGCCTTGGCTCTGTAGATCTGTTTTTCACGGGTTCTGCTTCGCTTTTTGTTGTCTTTCTGCCTACGTGTTTGTTGTAGTTCTGTGTGAGTTGTAGACAGAAAAAAGTCCCTTTGTTATCTTTCAGAGAGAATTATGACCGTGGTGTTTCTCCTTTCCACCCTGCCCTTCAGTGCATCAAACAAAGCAGTTATAAGCTGCCTGCTACCCAGATCCATCCCTGTATGTGAGAGGAAGCATAGAGAACCCCCTCAGCCTCTTTCTGGAAAGTGTATTTGATTTTAACAGGCACAAATCTCTGGACCTTTGAACTAAACTTCCTCACCTTCTATTTTTATTCTTCTGCGACTTGTAAATTTCTGCTCCAGTGTCTCTGTGTGTTGTTGGAGAGCGGTGCAAAACTTGGAGGAGGGCATTCCCACCAAGCTGTTGCACAAATCGCAGCCAGGATGAAGCCTGTACGCTCTGAGTACGGGCTCTGCACCTCCGAAGCAGGGCAGATTTTGAAGCAGTCATTATGTTTTTTTTGAAGCTGGTACAAGGTGAAATAAAAAGCAGTTAGTTGCAGCAGAAGGGAGTATGTCTGTTGCTATCTTCAACCTCAGGGGAAGGCTGTGAGTCTGTTGTCCTACATAGCGCTGCTTTTCCTGGTAGGGCCCAGTGACTGTGCGGATGAACCATGCGATGCCTTTGTGGTGGAAGAGACTGAGAAAGGCTTCCAGTGCAGAGTGGAGGTTCCCAGCCCCTTATACAAGTGAGCCTATGGGGTTCTGGTTTCTGTGAATTGCCTTTGACTGGGGAAGCTTTTCTGTGCAGAATATATTTTGGCGGGGTTCAGGGTAAGCGCCAGATCTCTGTTTTGTGTCTGTCCTGCTTCTGGGAGAGGAAAATTGGCAATGCCTTTCTACTGCCACGCTTGACTCCTAGCCTTTGCTGTGGCAGAGACAGCAGGTGGTGCTTTCTGGCTGGTAGGAGAGTGTTTGAGCATCTCTTCCCTTGAACATGAAAGTGTCAGCGAGAGTGGAAAAAAAGGAGAAAGAACTGGGGTGAGCAGCCTGCCAGGGGGATTTGTGAAAGCTTTGAGAGAAAGCACACGCACCTGGAACCGGCTGTTGACTCAGATCTGATGTTCACTGGGAAGCCTGCCACGTTCAAAGCTTTATCCAGTTAGTTTTTACAGTTTTATGGGCTAAATAGTTTTACTGAACTGTAGAGAGGGAAAGGTATTCTTTTGTTTTTTGGATGCTGGCAAATGACTATCTTGAGCAACGCACCAACTGGGAAGTGTCATTAGCTCTTTGTCTGGGGTTATTGGGGGGGGGAAGGTGATAACGTGGATGGTAATGCTGTGGCAGGATGTGCCTCAGCTGAAGCAAGTTGTAAGCCACTGCCTGTCATCCTGTGGTCACAGGCTGATAGCAGCCACAGGGCCTGCATCCTGAGCTGGTTGCATGTGTCCTCTGACATGGACATGTTGTGTGTCAGGGGAGCCACTGGGGCAGCTGGGCGGTGGTCCCTGGTGAGGAGTGGTCCAGCCATGCTGTGCTGTTCTGCTTTTATACCTCCAGGTACATAATAGGGAAGAAAGGAGAAACCAAGAAGAGACTAGAAACAGAGACTCGAACCTCAATCAGCATTCCCAAGCCTGGAGTGGAAGGAGAAATTGGTAAGTGTTCTTTCACTGGCTCTTCCATGGACATGATTTGAGCAGGGAGGAGGAATAGGAGGTGTTTTCCTTTAACTCCTGCTTCTGGCCCTGGCTCTCTTTATAGCCCTGGGAAAACCACCTCCCTTTTGAGCTTTTTTTCCTTGACTGTAAACCTCTATAAAACAGAGTAAGAATTTGAGGAGGGGGAAAAAATTCCCTTTTAAGCCTATGTATACTCTCACTGAAGTCACTTCTTAGATACAAATGACTGGCATTTGAACTTTGGGCTTTGGACCTGAATGTGCTTTTTTTTGCTGTAGTTATTACCATAGCCATTACTAAGGACTTGCAGTATACATCTAGAAAAAAGTGTTATCTACTTAGACATGAAGTAAACTTCATCACGTTCTTTAATATAAGCAGTATTTTGATGACGTTGCTGTCTTTCTCATAGTGAGAGCAGGCATCCTTGTACCGTATGTTCCTTCTCATCACTTGCAGTGACTTAACAAGACAGGAGGTGTTGCTCACTGGGTTTCTGCCTAAGTGGGAATCCAGAGGGCTCTTGCTGTGCGGCGTAGAGTTACGCTCATGACGGGGTAGGGAGGATTAGGTGACAGGGGACCCAGCTGTCGTACTATGCAGGAATGTGGTGGCACTTCTCAGTAAGTGGGGCTTGACTTTTTCCTGAGAACTGTGAAGAACTGTTTGGAAGGCTAAGAGACATTGTAAACATGTAATAGTAGGAAGCCAAGAAAATCTTGCTCTTTGCAGTTCTTTCCTTTCAGGATCAAGTGTCCTCTGTTTGGTGCATACACAAACAACGTAGGGCATCCTAATCTTTTGTAGATTTCCTTTGTCGCTTCTACTAAGAGACTGCTTTCATGAAAACATGAAATAATGCTCTAGAAATCTGAAGAGCCGCTGAAGCGTGTGACTCTTTGCAATTGTTTTTTAGACACACAGAGGCAGCTTTCTTGTGAGCAGAGGGATACTTCAGGCATCATCCTGCCTTTGCAGAGGAAAGTACAGTCGTGCCAGGCATTTTAAGTCAAGCAGGGAGTCTGGCAAGATTTCTCTGTGCGTGGCTGGGAGTTTTAATTCCTGTCACTTCGGAGAGCTCTGGGATAACAGTAGAGAGGTGCTGTTGTGCAGGTTTTTCTAACTCCTTTTTGGCAGCTCCCGGGTGAAATGTTCCTGCCTTCACAAGATCCCCCAGTATCGAGCAGATCAGTAGGATGCACAATCACGGTCCATTTACGTACCGCGTATTTCGCGCGAGTGCCAGCGGTCTCCCTGTGGCACCATGAGAAGTGGCCGGGTGTCACTTTGTTTCCTTGCAGTGATCACAGGGCAGCAGCGTGGCGCCGTCATCTCGGCCCGGACACGCATCGATGTTCTTCTCGACAGCTTCCGTAAGAAGCAGCCCTTCACACACTTCCTGTCCTTCGCTCTCAACCAGCCCGTCATCCAGGAGAAGTTCCTGCAGTTCAAAGAGGAGGTGCTGGAGAAATGCTCACAGGTAAGAATCCACGTGAGAGCTCCAGCTGGAGGAAACCCCTTCAGCAGTCTCTCATTTGCTGAGAGAGGCTTTTGCCCTTTACCTCAGAGGCCTTATTCTTTGCTTCCTTTCCTAGCAGTGTATTTCTTACAGGCCTTTTGCTTAAGTTGGTGACTCTGCTGTGAGTTTATTGGGAAACCTTTTGGAATGCAGAATGGCTTAGTTAATTTGCTGTCAAATATGTTGTTCTCCTTTGAGATTTTCCTAGGTGGGATGGTATTTTTAAGATTCAAACAAGGGTTGTTTCTTCTGGGTTTTTGATTTTTAATAGGAAAGGTTCTAAATAATGTAACAGACCTTTCTACATTTAATATGATTTCATGTAACTGTGAAACCAAGGAGCGATTCACAAGTTTGCTGCTGCTTCTATTTCACTTTTCTTTTGGTTACTGACAGTGGATGAGGATGGGTGTCAGGAAATGACACGGTAGCACACGCCATCCTGCTAATGTAATCACTTCCCTTCTTCCCCTGAGAGCCAGTGCTGACAGTCCCTCCTACTTGCCTTCAGATCTGAGAGCACCGAGAGCAGCAGGAAACAGCTAGGCATAGTGAAAATAGGGATGGGATGAAGTGAAAGTAGAGCATTCCCTGTTGTATTTTAGTTTGCTGCTGCTTTGACAGAAATGGTATCTCAGTGCACAGGGCCAGCCTGGGAAGAGGGAATGATGTTATTAAATTGCTGTGTCCTCTGAGTCTGCTCGGAGGACATCTCTAGGCAAGAGGAGTGAGTTCCCCTTTGCAGCGGCTGAAGGTTAGATTGTATGCATGCAGCAGGGTTTATGGGCTAGTATTTTTACCGTTACATCCGTTGCTCCTGCTTATGCCTTTCAAAGGGAAAAGCATAACCTTCCTAATTGCACAGCTTGAGAAGTATTGTTTCCTGTGCGTTTATGCCTTGTGTGTGAATTACCTGATGTCTGGGGAAGATTTTTCATGGTTGCTTGTACACCAATTATCTCATCTCTAACAGCAGAACTGGGCTGGCTTTGCAGTCTTGTTTCTACAGGCAATTCTGATTTAAGTCCCTCTTCTCCACCCAGCTTCTTATTTCTCTGACATCTTTAAGAGGTTTCTATCACTCAGATTTTCACCTAATGTCAAGTACAACTGGTACTGGCCAATAGATACAGGAGCTGGCAATGAGTGCAATGCCATGAGAACTCATTCCTCAGGCTAGGAGACTATCACTGTCTTGATTTTCAGTCCCACAATCTAGCATTAACTACTCCTATATTAACGCTTCCCTTTATTAAATAAAAGCCCTAAAGTCAGGGGAATGGAAACATCAGACTGAGGACAGAGTGAGCCAGCCCTGGAGCTGGTGTCAGTGGTCGCCTGGCTCCCCCTGTTGGTTGTTCCAGTGCTTGTGGGGGTCACTGAGTTATGGGGAGAGAGGCACCTTTTGGGGGAACTGTTAACTTCAGCATGGGCTCTGGCAGTGTCTGCTCATGCCTTTGGCCCTGGACTGAGACCACTGCATTCGTCCCGGTGTTTCTCTTGTCCTTTATCCCCTTCCAAAGTGGCATATGGCTGCTACAGTCCTTTGCTTGAATCTCCCTTTACCCATCAATCCTTTCAGATATACCTAGCCCTGCTCTGCTTGCCTTGGATCCTCCTGCTTATCTGATCTTCCACCTCTGGTTGTCTGCCAGCAGGCCTCGTATCTTCCTGCGTAGAGCAGAACCTTGCTCAGTTGTGGCTTCCTGGCTGCTCAGTATAGTGCAAATCTTTTCACTGCAACATCTCTACGATGCAGCTTCTTCTATTCATCTGCAACTAATGCCATCATCCACACCGTCATCCCGTGTCTTTATTCCTGCCCTATGTGGGCCTCACCTGAGCTCGTTCTTCCCCTTGCATTTTTCTTGCCTGCTGCCTTGGTTGCATCTCTGCAGCCCACCATCAGCCCAGCCTCTGCTGGTGGTCTGCTTTGTTCTCCACATGCCTCCTAATCTGCCCCTGTTGTATGATTTGTCTCCTGCTCGCTCTTAGCTGTCAGTTTGCATCATATCACTGCCTGCCATCCACTTGGAAACGTTTTCATAGATTTATCCTGGTGCTTTCCCCAGCATTGTCAGTCACATTCCTAAGGAGCTGTCTGGGAACATCTGCAAAACTTCCTGTGCCTGCTTGTCCTCCATGGCGGCAGAAGCTCAAGTTTGGTCAGAGAAGTGCTGAGACCACTGCTTGAGACCAAGCTAACCTTTGTCTTCTCTAACCTTCTGTTTCTTCTGCAGCATCTTCATGCTGTGTCTGGACAGCACGGCATCAGCAAAGCCCTGCTCGGTGGTTAGGGAACCTGCAGGCTGGAGCCACTGGCTGGAACTGTGCTCAGAACCAGCACTTAGATGTGACTCCTCCTCATTCCAGCAGCAGCACTCAAGACATCCTCTCTGCATTTTGCTGCTGTTGAGTCATCTGGGCACTGTTGGGAATCTCCCCAGGCAGTGGCAGCCGGGGCTGCCCTGCAGCAGGGCTCTCCATGCAGTGTGGGTGCAGGGTGCCCCTGATCTGGGGGTACAGGGTTGTATTGACTCTGTTCAGTGGCCCGTGTCTCTCAGGAGGCTTGAGAACTTTCATTTTTAGCTTGTAATATATAAGTCAGTCAGAGGCAGGTATTTGGAGGTTTGCATATGGATAGCCAAGGAATACACAGAGCTTTATTTTTTCTATCCTTCCTTCTCCTGGTATTAGCAAAAAGGCTTCTAGATACATTGCTGCCTCTTAGTTCAGGAGTGTATTGCAGCCCTGTATGTCTCTCAATCACTCTGCAGCCAGTAATGCCACTCTAATACCACTTTATCTCACAGCGGGGTCTGCTGGAAAGCACATCAGTAATGAAAAACAGTAATTCAAAACTGTGCCTCACAGAGCAATAAGAGAGCTTATAGATTTGTCCAAAGCAACGGGATTTCTCAGGATGCTTAGAGACATCTGAATAGATTTCAGGGATACGAGTGTTGAGCTTCACTTCCTGTTGCAGTTTGCTGGTGCAAAGCACTGCAGCATTAGGTAGACTCTAGTCTTTGCATGAACCTCACTAATAGTGGCAAGGAAGGGGGAAATTGGGGGTGTGCGTGTGAGGGTTTCTTCTGGCCATTGAGCATTTGTGAGGGACTTTTCTCTCTGAAGCAGTTGCCATGACAACCATTCATTTATATTTTACAGCATAGGGTATGTTGGTGGTGTTATGCTTTCTGACTCTGTTTTTTTGTCCTCGAAACTTTCTGTTAGACAAACGTTGTGTCACGATACAGGGTGCTTTGGGTGTCATTCATATGTGGCATTAGGGCAGCCAGCCAGCGAAGCAGAGCTGTTTTGAGGCTGATTTAGTACAGAGATAAGGAGGTGGCTCACCTGGCTTGGGTCCTTAGTGGCGTGGTGCAGTGGGAGCTCAGGCTGTCTGGGTGACCTTGGGAGTCTCCTAGCGCAGCCATGCTGGTGTTGGAGTGAGGAGGACTGAAGCATTTGTTGCAGGTGGGTAAAGGAAAAGGTTTAGGTTCAGCAGTGAAATTGCCATGAAAAATCATGGTTGGGTTTTTGGAGCTGTGCAAACACAGCATTTGCATTGTTAACAGGCTGCAGATGTAGCATGGAAGAGAAATATGATTGCTGTAATAATGCCAACCTGTAAATATCTAACGTTGTTAATGAGGTATTACATCTCACAGTGGAAGGGACAGAAAATGGGAGGGGTTTTTCAGCCTGCAGTTCTTCAGTCAGTTCAGGAAATGCTGTTTTTCTGGCTCGCTCCTTTGTTTGTGGGTTGGGGTGGGAGAGGGCATGTAGCTGGCATGCACTATCCTGCTATTAGGGAAAAAACAGAAAGCTGTCTGCAAATATTGGAAGCTCTTAAGACAGCAGAAAGGATGCAGCCAGGGAGGAAGAGCTAAGCAGTGTGATCCTTTGCCTTGTCACGCAGAAGGCTCTGCTTTGGTCTTTGGTTTCCCTGCTAAAGTGTCTTAGATTTATAGGAACAATGTGCTCAGACTTTGCAAAGAGGTGAAGGCTCCTAATAAAAGTCTTTCCTTGTTCCATCTAAAGGAGGAGAGCAAAGGTACAGGGTCTAAGAGGGAGATCTAATTAAAAAAAAAAAAAAAAAAAAAATTGTTAAAGGTACGTGCATGGAAATGTGTTGTTTTTTGTGCCCACGACAAGTCAGTGTCTGAGAGAGCGGCACAAGCTCAAATGGGCAGTCACACACAGATGATCCATACAGGGAATGTTCTTCCTGCCTCTCAGTGCATCCTTAGGTGGTTTGAGTGGTGAATTTTTGAGAGAAGCACTAGGGTCTGTTTTATGTGTTTGTATCTTCTAGCAAATCCCTACAAACACGCGGCTTTCACGTTCCCCTGTGGAATACAGGGGATTCTCCTGCTTGTCCTCACCACTCTGGTGCTGTGCTTTCCATTCTGCTCCTTGTTGTGCATGTGATGCAAGGAACGCTCACCTGTCACGATCCAGGGGAGGAAACTGGTGCTGGAGGAGTTTGTCACCACAAGGCACTCAGGTCCGTGTCTTGGAATCACCGAATCACCGAGATTGGAAGAGACCTCTAAGATCATCCTGTCCAACTGGCCATATGTCCCACTGGACACAGCAGTTAAGCATAGCAGAAACGGGACTTGAATAAGTGGGTTCAAGCACTTTTGCATTTCACTGAACTGAGCCCAAGTCAGAAGGGCTGCTAAGACATCTGCAGAAATGTTGCTTGCTCCAGAGAGAGCTACTTCAGACACAGCATCCCGCTCACACATGGGGGAGGTGGGATCTTCCGGCCTGTGAAGGAGCTGTAAGTGCTGTATGTGGGAATTTCAGGAGCTGTATGAAACACCAGGGGTAAACCAGGAGACTTGTCTGGGTCTTGACCTCTTCTCTCTGTCCTGCTCTTCCCTGCTGGCTGTCCCAGCAGCGCAGTGTGCAGAGGTGCCATGCCAGCACTTTGTCAGCTGTCAGCCCCCACTCAGGCGCTGGGAAAAGGCTGCTTTTGGGGCAGGTCAGTCCCTGTCCCAGAAAACAAGGGTTGGGGTTTTGCTTTCTGTCCTGTGAACTGCTTTACTGTGCAGTCTTCATCACTTGTGTGCACTGTGTGAGTGATGTCAGATGCTTGTCTCTGGCAAGATGGACTCAAACTTTCTCCTGATTGCTATTACCAAGCTGTTGTTTTGTATTGGGCCAAATATCCCCCGGCTATGGGTACCATTAAAAGAGAAAGACCGATGGAGAGGAATTGTGTCTGGTCCTCCACATTAACAGCAGTGTGAGTGAAAGGGAGCAAAAAGGCTTTAGCTGCCTTCCCTCTGGGAAGGAGCGAGATGGAGGCACCCACCTTTCCTGTCCTATGCTCAGGGCATGCCTAATGTAATTCATCTGTGCTCGTTGCAGGTTGCTGCATGGTGCTGAGGCTTGCAGCATCCTTTGCCACTAGCAGGATTTGGGGTCTCAGCCAGCAATAAAGCAATTAGCAAGGCGAAGGCAGGTACGTGCTCTGTCAGCTGGGGACGCTGAGTTTTGCTCATCTAGCCCAGCCTGTAAGTGCTGCTGTCAGCAAGGATATGGGTGCTGCCACAGCATGAACAATGCCTTGATGAGATGTGAGGCATTACACCAGCTGAGGGATGCAGTGTTTAAATGTCAGAGAGGTTTTATTTCAAACTCTGAAGCTTGGTTAGAGACTTCAAGGCTGTCATTCGCAGTCATTGGGCTTTTATTTTCGGACATATAAATGCTTCAGCAGTGCTGGATTCTTTTGGAGCTTAAAGCGGAGGTTCATCAGTGTGCTGATGGGAAGTGGCCACCAAGTGGAAATAATTGTTTTAATATGGGTGTGTTAGCCATCCTCAAAGTATTTTTATGAATATTCAAGAACAGAAAAGCATGTTCCTTAAAGCTGAGCACTGCTCCACCTGGGAACAGTTCTTCATCAGCAACAACACGTAGCTTTTCTTTTAAAGGGAATTTAAACTTAATTCATCTCAGCAAACTATAGGGCACCTGGGAATGAGAAAAATGTAATTACCAGAGCTGGTATGGGCTGTGCTTGTGTTGTGAGGTGCAGCCAGTGTTTAGACAGGATTTAGAGCTTGCCACTGCAGCTGGCTCCAGCTTTATGGCACAGAGAACACACTTCGCTCAAGTTCTAATTTTGCACTGACTTGTGCCATGTCCATGGCTGGTGGCAGTCACTGCTCTGATGGCCGTGGAGACCTGGAGCCTGCCCTAAAGAGCCCTGATCTGCCTTTGGACCTCACTGCAAAAGCAGGTGGTGTGCAGGCGTGTGGTGCTGGGCTCTGCCTCGCTGCCAAAGTCTGTGCAATTCCCTCTTGTTTCGACTTTAAGACTCTAGCAACTTGCCTAGCGATGCAGAGATGAGAGGTTTGATGCTGGTGGCTTGCTGCTTGTTCCCTGCTATGTGGATCCCTCTGAGAGGTGTTGTGTGTACATGCTTGAGATGAGATGCTGTGTTTGATTGATTTGTAGGATCACGGGGTCAGCAGCAGCCTGTTCCAGAACCCTGCAAAGCTCCACCTGACGCTGGGGACGCTGGTGCTGCTGAACGAACAGGAGATCCAGAGAGCGTGTGACCTCCTGCAGCAGTGCAAAGAAGACTTTGTAGAGTAAGTGTTGCAAAGGGATGTCAGCACCAAGGGCACGTGTAGGGGAAAAGAAGCAAGCTGTCTTTGATGAGAAATGATGAGGAGAGCAGCCTGACAGTGTATCTAAATTCCAGAAATTTAGGAGGCTGAATGTTTTGAGTAGGAGCAGCAGAAATCGCCAAGAAATCACAACCAGAGGGCACAGCAGTACTCTCAGCTCAGTCCCTGCAGACCTGCTCCAGACATTTCTTGCATCAGTCCCATTGTTTCTGTGGGAGCAATTCCTTGCTGTCCCCTGCCTGCTGCAGGGGGAGGGATGAGCTCCAGCACCTTCCCATGTTGCCTACAGCGGGCTCCAGCACACCGCTCCTTCCTTCCTGCCTCAGAGCAAATGCTGAGGTGTCCTTGACATGCATTTCTGGGTGCAGGGAGCGTGTAGGGAAGGCAGTGTGAGCCATGTGAGTCATCACTCTGAACCATTCAGCACTGGTTCAGGAACTGGGCTTTCTCACCGCCTGTTAACACGGAACTGCAGATATTATGGCTCGAACTGTAAATGTGGTTGAATGACACTGTAATTAGCTTATCTCTGTACGGCTTAGAAATTGGAGATGGCCTGAGGGGCTGCTGTCCGTATTTATTTATTTATTTTTGCAATACTTTTGCACGGAGGGCATGGATTCCTTATTTGTATTTCTTTATTTTCAACTTTGGTGCGTGAAGAATTAGCCACACTGTGCTAGCTGACACCTGTGGGAATCAGTGCATGGCCAAAATTCTTACCTCCTCTAAAAGGAAGGCTCCCTTTTTTCAGCTGCTGACCGGAAATGCAGAAGTATTTTCAGGTGAAGGAGCTGCCCACAGCAGTTGAAGAGTGCCACCCTCCTCAGGAGTGGATTGAGCTGAGACGGAGAAAATCTTGACTCTCCACTGCCTTTGGAGGAGGAGTCAACACTTGACTGTGTTGACAGGTATTTCCCCTGCCATAGCCAAATAAATAGGCCTTTAAAATCAATTTAGGCTCCCTTCCACCCATATGAACCTTCATTAGCATTCATTTATTTTTACTAAATGCAAGCAATACTGTCTGGAAGTCAGTGTGCCCTCTTTTTACAATTTTTGGGTATGTGGCCTCAAGTGTTTGTAGTCTTACTTGTGCTGTTTTCCTCCCAGTAATCATACTGGGAGAGGGAATTGCACTCTCCTGTTCCACCTGGTAAGTCTTACTGGGAACCTCTTAGGCAGGCTGCACAAAAGCAAGCAAGGTTAGAGCAAAGTCACACTCCCACTTAACTTGTGGTCATTACTTCTGCCTGCCCTGCACTGCCCACAAGACCTCGGCGCTGATAGAGGTGGAGGCACTTGCTCCTGGGAGCTCTTGCTGCAGCACACGCCTCCTGTGATGTGCTCCTGGAGAGCAAGGAGGTGGTGTGTTTGGGAGCAGATAGGCTTCACGGTGTGCTGCTGGGTGTGGGAGTGCATATTACATCCTCACGCGTTTTAGGTTTCGCATTCCTGCCAGAGTAGCTGGTGACGGTTTTTAAAGCAGTTCTATGTACTCCCAGCATTTGTAAGTGGATGTTGAAATGTACTTAAAACTGCCTTCTGCATCAAGTGCTTTTGCCAGTGAAAATCAATGAACTGGAGGCTTTGTGTCACAGTCGCTCTCTTTGTGGGGAAGGCAGCAGCTTCTCTGGAATGAGGAGCTACACCATTTGACTGCTGATAGCTTTTGTAAAAAGTAAATAGAGATTTCTGCTTTGAGATGGCCTGTGAGTACTGACAAGTTGACTTAGTGTATGTCTGAAACAGTGAATGTATGAATTCAAATTTAAATGTTTTTGTGGTATTTTTTGAGATGATGAGACAATAGCAACTGTAGCTTTTCGAGCTTTAGAAATTAGTCAGGAGGAATGCTACATGCTGCATTTCTAAAGCAGTGTGACGTTTTGCTTTTTCTTCCATTTTAGCCAAATTACGGGAGGCAAGCCTCTGAGCGTGGAGGTGACTGGGGTGGAGTACATGAACGACGACCCTGCCATGATGGATGTCCTTTATGCCAAAGTTCACATGAAGGATGGCTCAGACAAGTGAGTTCCTTCTCCTTCAGCCCCCAGAATGCAGGCAGCGCTGAGCAGCAGCAGGAGAAACCTCTGCTGTCCAAAGTCTGCGGGTGCTGCTCGCGGTCCATGGGCTGGCAGTTGGGAAGATTAAGTCATTCTTGCTTCCTAAACCAGTTAAGGCAGTGATGTGTTTGGTCTTTGAATCAGTCCGTGGTGCTGTGGTGAAGGATGTCATTTGTTTCTGTAACAGTCTGTTGGAGTGAGTAATGGTGCTGTGGCTCAGGCAGTGATGAGATAGGCAAGGAGGTGCTCCCCAGGTAACTTAAAACAAGGACAACTTGGCCTCTGCTGCCTGGTTTCCAATGGATGGACCAGGTGAATCTGGATTTTATTCTGCAGCATTTCATTATTCTTAAAAGCCAGTTACACAAAAAAGTCCTTACAAAAATGCAGCTTGGTCACAGTTGTTTTTTGTGTCCCTGAGTAGCCTGAAACGCACGCTGGGTGTGAAACACCTGTCTTCTGACCTCTGGTGTGAAGTGTCAAAGCCAGGTTGGTGCGTTTGTGCTGTTCAATGCTCTGATGTGGCTTCAGCTGAAGGCTCTGCCACAGTGCTGTCCAGGATGCAGTGGTGGCTGGACAGCTTTCCTCCATCTCATTTTTGACAAGTGCCTCACCAACAGCAGCGTAATCTCTAAGTGCTTTCTCAAAGACTGGGGAGATGCAAGAGCCACCATCTTTCTGAACTGCTCATGTGAGGTGGTTGGGAAGGAGGCAGAGGAGCAGCCAGGAGAACTTTAGCCTTCTCTTCTTGAGTGTTGGCTTTCTCTTCTTTAGCTTGATCTTTTTCCAGCGGTGCTGCCCTTGCTGTCTGATCCCCTTGCTGGAGGACAGCAGGAGCTTGCAGGGGGTGAACAGCACAGCTGGAGGAGGAAGGTGCCAGCAGGAACCTGTTCAAGGAGGGGGGGATGTGTTCTAGCATCTTCTTTCCCCGAGGGCCCCATGCTAAATGCCCCAGGGAAAAACACACTTTGTTTGCTCTGTTGAAGTAAGAGATCGGATGTGAGATAAGAAAATGGTTGGGGGAAATGGAAGTGTAACAATTGCTGAGATTGGGTAAGAACCCAAATCTTCTTTTCCCATTTTCTAGTCTTCCACTTTGAAGTCTGTCCTACCCTGACAGAAGTGAGATAAAGCAGAGGGGGAGGGTGGAGAACCAGGGCAATCTGTATCAGCCAGGGGGAGGAAATGAGGGAGCACTCAGAAATATGAGGTAAATGCTGGATGACCGAAGTGCCCTTCATTCAGTGCTGTAGAAGTCATTATGTATCAGCTCACTGAGCTGTAGACCCCTTTTCTTCTGAGTCTCCAGATCACCCCTTACGTGTGGTGCTCACAAGTCTGCTTGCGCTTCTGTGCGTGTCTGTGACCAGACAGGTGGGAGCGTAATATGGTGCAGGAGTGTCTGCCCATGGCTGGGCACTGCTTGGATGGCTGGGGACTGATCCTGCAGCTTGCCTCGGGTGCCAGTGCTGCCTGTTCTGCTGAGGAGCCTTTTAACCATTGTGCTGGAACAATATGTGGATGGGCTGGCAGAGCTGCTTGGGCTGGGGAGAGAAATGAGACCTTCCAATCTGCCTGCCATTGCAAACAGAGATGTTTCCTGAGAAAGGGGCTTGCTGCTGAGATAGTGCCTCCCTCTGTCCTTCACGAAAGTCCCTAGCTGAGGCTTTGGCCTAACCCAAACCTTGTGCTTTGCACGTCAACTGGAGGCTGCCAAGCTTCTGTTTTGCAACGCTGCTGCTTTTGCTTGGAAATAGGCTCAGAGAGGGCTGTGTGATTGTAATGTTTTTTCCTCATCCAGGTGGGTCCTGCCCTCACCTGTGAATTGATGCATCTCCCCCAGCAGAATGAATTGGCACTTGTCTCTCTTGCCTGCTTAAACCTGCTGCTTTTTGCTCAGAGACATGAGCAAAGCAGGCTGGGAGCAGTTTTTCAGCTGTAAGGCCAATGCTGGAGGGTCACAGCAGCCGTGTGCTGTGCCATGCTGCGCTGTGCTGTGCTGTGCTGGCTCAGACTGCTGCAGCCCATGTAAGAGGTGTGTGCCTTCCTGCCTCCTGTGAGACGTTCTGCTGGCTGTGTGTGGCTCCTGGAGTGGCTGGAGGTGGAGTTCCTTCCTGATCTTTGGATGATCTTGATCAGCTTAAGCCATAAAGCAGGAGATTTGATTTACCCGACTTAGCTTGCATAACTGCAGACAGCATTAGGGGATGGCAAGCCCTTCTGCACATAGAATGGCTCAGAATGAGAGAGAGATCATGCTCTGATGCCTCCCGCACGGCAAATAATTTCCATTATAATTCATTCTAATTTGTTTTATTTCCTTGATTAACTTTATAATGCAATAAAGCCCCATTTTCACTCGAGCTATTCTCTTTTAATTTGTTTTAGTATTGTCCGTAATGATATTCATTTAATCTTTGTCATTGCTAATTTTAAAAATCACTGATGTAAAGCCAGAAAATAGCAGAAAACCATGACAGTCGGAAGTTGGAGAGTCTAGGAATTGCCACGTGGCTGCCGGCAGCCCACTGGGGGCGAGGTGCAAGCAGGTGGTGTAGGAGCTGGCAGCTGGAGCGTGGCCACCCCAAGCCCTGGGGCCAGCCAAGCCTTTCTCAGCTCCAGCCTGCTGCTGTGGGCCCTGTGGCTGCTGTGGGCCCTGTGCTGAGTGGGTCCTGTGGGGCCCAAGTGCCTGAATGCCCCAGGGAACGCAGGTTTGGGCGTTGGCAGCAAACTCTTTGCTATGCTAAATCTGCCCCGCTTTGTGGATTGTGTGCAGCAGAAGCCGTGTGAGTGGAGGAAGGACAGAGGAAGCCTTGTAAAACAAGCCAGAACTTTTTGCAGGATAACTGAATTCTGATGGCTCTGTTTGCTTCCCCTGCTCTCTTTTCCTGAGTGAATGCGGAGAACTCATTTCACACATGCTGTCCTTCCTGGCAGAAGAGCGAAGCGCTGACAGTGCAGCAATTTCTTGTGGGCTTACTTTGCTCCGTTCTTTCTCCTTTTGCCTTCCCAGGCTGCAGATGATAGCTGATCAGCTGGTGGAGAGGTTCGTGGCCTCAGGTTTGATGCTTAGGGAATGGGATAGGGTGAAACTGCACGCTACTGTCATGAACACGCTATTCAGGGAAGACCCAAGCGGTGGTGAGTATTCTTGTTATTTACTGGTAAATGCATTGAATCACTAGAGTTGGAAGGGTCCCTGAAAGACCGTCTGGCCCAACTGCTCTGCAGTGAACAGGACCACCCACAGCTCCATCAAGAGCTCTGAGCCCTGTTCCAGCCTGATCTTGGGTGTCTGTAGGGATGCAGCCTCTCTGGGCAGCCTGTGCCAGTGCCTCACCACCCTTATTGTAAAACACTTTTTATTTATATCCGGTCTAAATCTCCCCTCTTTCAGTCAGAATCCATTTCCTCATGTCCATGTAACACAATACCACTGAACAGGAGGTATTTTGGTCAGTAACTGTTGACTTTCACACTTTTTGTGTTGGGTTGCTTTTTTTTTAAAATTATTTTTGTGCTTATTTTAATCTTAAAAGTGCCTTGAAGATTGTATGGGGGATGTTGCTAAATAAAACCCAAGAAAAACTGAAAAAGTCAGCCAGCAGAGCTGGAGGAGGCAGACGTGCTTTGAGTACTTTCTGGGTCCTTTCTAAGGTTCTTCTCACAATTTCAGACCCACTCTTGGCCAGCAGCACTCACAGGAATCGTGCCCTTTGGAGGGGGGGCCTGCTGGCAGTAGCATCCAGTCTGTGTGCTGAACTGCTCTATCAGGCATGTGAGGCATTCAGAGACAATGAGGAGAGCTTTACCCAGGCAGCCATAGAAATCACTTTATGTTCGATACGGGATCTGATTGGCATTGTTGGTTGTGAGTGGGAACTCGTAGTCAATGCTGGAGATGTGGAAGAAATATTGAATGTATTCAGTGAGTGTGGCAAAGGTCCCTTAGAAAGAGCAGATTATGTACTTAGGGATTATATAAAACTTCAGACATCCTCTGGGGAGATAGATCTGAGATGGAGACATTTGGCACTCACTGAAGGCCTGGATCGCTGTTCTCCACGTCTCTGTGGGTGGCTGCTTCCTTGCCTCACATACACACACGTAGATGGTATGCAGGGATGCTCCCCACAGCAGGTGCCCTCCAGAATCACCTCAACACCAGCTGTGTGCAGGGTCTTTCCGCCAGGTGTTGCAGGTAATCCTGGTGGAAGCACTGATCCCTGCACAGTCAGCACGGATATCTTTAAGATCAAAGTGGCAGTGTTTTTGCATGAAGAGCTGTGTGAGGATGGTTTATCAGCTGGCAGCTGACTTTGGGGAGGGGAGGATTGGGGGGTGAACACCGTTCTCCTATCTGAAGCTCGTTCTGGTGGTGGCTTTTCTCTTTCCAGCTGAAGAGCGAAGCAACACAGTGACTGGTAAATCATCCTTCAAGGAGAGGGAGTCGTTTAATGGGCGAAACATCCTCAAGGTCAGTATGAAACAATTAGAGAAATGGAGCCAGCTGCTGATATTAGATATCCAGAAGAGGTTGAAGCACCTCTTCAAAACTGTCTTTGGCTTTGGCTTATGGGATTTCCCAGAGCAGGGGGCATCTGTTTATGAAATAAACAATCTAGATCACTCCTAGTTGGGAGCAGTACAGTATTTAACAGAAGCGTTCTCAAAGCTGGTGAGCTCAGATCAGGAATACGTCACATGAATGCTAAGTGGGTGTTGGTGTTGTCGTTCACTTTGCTCATATCTTACCCTAGAGACTTAGACTCCTGTTGGTTTGCAGCCCACCAGAAAGGCAGACTTTGTTGCTCTTGTTTCACTCCCTCATGCTTGTTTTTATGCCGCTAAAACTGCCATTTCACATGCTCTTTTTGTTTGTTAAATCTCTGCTATTAGTTTGCATGGTTCTGCTCCAGAAAACCAGTGGTTAGTGGGGGTCAGAGTCAGATTTAGTGTTGATGGGAGGGCAGGAAGCGAGATTCCCCAGGCTGCAGAGGTGGCAACGCTGGGCTGATGTGCGGTGCTCACACACCGTGAGTGTCCAGGGAGAAAAGACAAGCCTGGAGAAGGGGATCAGCGCTGGGTTATAAGCCAATTTAAATCCTCATTGTGTGAGCTGATTTGTTATGATAAGAGGGAGGCAGGAGAGCGCATGAATACGTGCATTCACATCGTGAAATGATAGATGTTCTGGTCACAAATTGGCAGCGGAGAGACGTGAGCAAGGATGCAGATCAGATGCGAAATGGACAGCTCGAAAGGACTGTGGGCATCAGGGGACAGAAGAGGTGTGTTTTGTGTTTGCAGTTCTGCTGTGCAATGCATTAGGTACTGGCTGCATGGGATGTGAAGACAGAGAGCAGAGCTGATTGATCTCCTCTGCGCAGAGGACAAACAAAGGGACAAAATTAGGTTAAGCTCTCGCCGGCTGTGCGAGCACGGTGTCATGACTCAGCACTGCCACGTGTGGAGCGCTTGCTGTGAGACCTCAGGGCTGCGTGGCGGAACGGGCCACTGATGGATGTGGCCCCTTTTTCAGCTCCCCAGCACCTGAGCTGGCTCTGGAGAAGGCAGGTAGCAGCCCCAAGTGCCTGGAGGGACTCCGTTTCCAGGGAGCGTCTGCTTTTTGCTTTGCCCATCAGTCCTTTTTGCATTTGCTGATCATGTCCTTAGACTTCAGAGAGATGTAAAATTCAGCTGCCCTTCTTCGTTAATGTTCCTCATCCAAAAACATGCATAGTTTGAAAGGCATTACGCTGCTCACTTGATTTTTGCAACACTCGTGGGTTGCACTGTGGGGCCGTGGGTCTCGTGGTGCACGATGCTTAGAAATGCCCCGGCCCTGTCTCAAATGCCATTTTTATTTGGCTGCTCTCTGAAATCAGAGCTGAGGCACTTTTAAAACCCCTAATTGATTCTGTACGGATGTAGCCCAAAGAGCTGCTGGCTGTTTGGACTGTTGATGATCACTTCAAAGCGTGCCTTCCTGCAAGAAATGTCATCCTTCTCCCCCACCTCCACTACATTTCCTAACCTACTCGCTTTGTATTTCCCTTTGGTCTCCCACGTGCCTGCAGCATAGCACCCGTTGGCATTAATTAATTACATGAGTCATAAATAGCTGCAGGCTTCTTACCCGAGGAGCCCGGCCCCAGCCGGCCACCAGTGTGCTCCTGCATGACCTTGCAGAACTGCACCACGTCCTCTTTTATATACATTATTTATCTGCTGCTCAGCGAGGTTGCCCTCTCGCGAAGCGGCTGTTAGCTCCTGCAGCAGGGTCTAAACGAAGGGCATCGGTGAGCGCGGTGTCAAGTCGTCATGCTGGGCCGCCTCCTTGCCCGGCTGTGGCTGTGGCACTGCCAGGCACGGGCTTGGCTTAGCAGAGGGCGGGACCTGCAGGTAATGGTGCACAGCGAGGTGAGGATGGCCCAGTTCTGCCACTCCCCAGGGCTGCAGCTGATGCCTGCGTGCAGATGGCAGCAGTGTTTGCCGATAGGCTGCCTGCGCTACCCCGGGCTCCAGCTGGTATTTTGCTTTTGGCAGAACTCATCAGAATTTTATTGAATAATCCTTTGTTCTCCCCATTCCACAGAGTTAAACACACACTCCTGTTTGTGCTAATAAATCATTGTGCAGGCCGGTGCCTTCCCACACTGCTCAGAAAATAGATCCTGTAGGATGAGTTACATTGAGGAGTTTAAATTCCCTCTGTCTTGAAGAATATTTGTGCAAAAGGTTCCTTGATTTGCTTGGTGCAGAAAGCCCAGTGGAAGCGTGTGAGTGATTTGTGCCTCCCATGAAGGTGCGAGACGCTTTGGCTTTGTTCTTGTCTAGCTGAGTCCCAAGGAACAGGGCTGCTTTATGAAGCATTTCATACAGAGCAGTACGTATTGCTTCCAGGGAGGTTGGTGTGCCAGCTCCTCACACGTCCAAGTCACAGACCGCAATCCTGCTCCAGCATCTCCCATGTGAGTAAGGTCAGGCTGGGCACAGCGGGGAGATGCCAGCTTGGCAGCCCCTTTGTGCTGCCTCCTCCTCCTCCCCCCCTGCCCTGCAGGGTGGCTGTGTGCCCGGCGTCGCAGCTGGCGCAGTGCTGGCACTGAGGCAGCCGGGGCAGCTGCGTGCATCTCCGGAGCCAGGGCTTGGCTGCCTTCAGGCTTTTATTTATTATTTACTTGGTCATTTATTTATTTTCCCCTGTGAAAATGCTAAGGCTGTGGTGAATAAATAGGAATGCAAAGGAACGTGAAGATACAGCCACAATGTTCCAGGATCCTTCAAAAAGGCTTGCGGTAGGAAGAGAGCCATCTGAACTCACACAGTGTTAGAACTGAAGGATTGTATCTTGAGGTTTGGGATATAAAAGGGTGGCCTGTGCTGTGTGTGGACAAAAGGTAAGCACATTTTGAGCAAGGAAAGGAGTGAACCCTGCCTTAATGGCTTACGAGATTACAGACTGAGAGAGCAGCTCTGCAGGTGCTGTGGAGCAAAGCTTTGGCAGGCACTGAGCTGATGTGCCAGGCCTGGAGCTGGGTCCATCAGTATAGAAGCACGTGCTGCTGGGACAGACAAGGCGTGACCCAACCTGGCTCCAGAATTTAAGGGCATTAAATTACGGGGCTGTGTCCTCTGTCACTTGGGGTTTTTATTCAGTGACAGACCAGTGCTGGTGGGTTGCATGCAGACCTGGTGGTGTTCTCTGTTGCTACTTCTGTCTTGCTGGACAGGAGTAGTGCAGCAGCTGTGGTATTGCAGCAGTTCAGTTTAAGATGTTTGATGCAGCACCACATGAAAGCAGAATCTTGGCCTTGAAGTCCTCCCTGTACCCTGAAAATACCCTAAGCCCAGCAAGCTGTTAAGCAGAGAACATCTGCCTCTGCACAGTCACTGCTGCCAGTTCTCCTGTGGACTGACGAGTGCTGCTTATGTTCTGCAGCCTCTGGCACCTAGACTGCATCTCTGCAGCTTTCCTTGGGGAGTTGGATGGACTTTTTCCCATCGTAGTTTTTAAATCAGAAGACCCACATTAGGCGTGATCAAGTCTTCCTAGTGTGCAGAAAAAATGATCTGGTGGTCCTCCGTGGTGAGATGAGAGTATGTGCCCAGCACAGCTCTGAGAACTGGAGCAAGTGTGTGCTCTGCAGAGGGGAGATCTCTGCCTTCAGTTCTGATCGTGCTGCTATCGAGGGAGAGACGGGCAGCCAATGTATGCATGATTCTGGGAGGAAAAGGAGATGTAGTTGGGTCACTGTGAAAACGTCTTCCTACATGTGGGCTGTGTTTAGTGCTGGAAAAGAAAGAGTGCATTGAAAGTGGGGAGCTCATCACAGAGGCACCCTGGCCCTTCTGCTGGCTAATCTCCTGGTCTGCCTGACTTAATGGGCTTGCTCTGTGTCCAGGCTCCTCCTCTCAGTGACTGTGAACAGATCTGGGAGGTCACATTGACAGGTCCTTGTCCCGGTGTTCCCAGGTGTTTTGCAAGCCTCTTAGCATCGCTGCAGCAAAGCCAAAGCCCAGGTCCTACAGCACCTGCAGCAGCTGTTTTTAATGGGGAGTGCTGGGTGCCACAGGGGTGAGGCTGCTTTGGAGAGATGCAGGGATTGATCGTTAATTCCTTAAACCAGTTGTACCGTGAATCCCTCACATTGGAAGTTAGCAGAGCCTTTAATTTGCTGGGGTGTTTTATTCTTGTCAGAAAGATGTGCGAGGATGCAGTAACCTCCAAATGTCCCACTTGTGTTTGTTTCTTAGTTTGCAGAATGCCTTTCACCATAGCAACTAGGGCTTGCTTTCCTCAAATGCATGAATTTTCATGGATTTGCAGCAAGGAGGGGAAATGACCCAAAACCCTGTGCTAAAGCAAAAGCTTTGCAGTGTGACAGAAGCATCTCTGGGTTCTGCTCATGCAGGACGAACCAGACAGTCTCTACTGAACAAAGACTGGATGTGGCTCCACATAGCTCTACTGGGAAGAAGGCAAGCCTGCATGTACCCTCCTTCCCTGTTTCCTGTGCAGACAGAACCCAGCAATGAGCTCCTCCTGCCTCAGGGATGTAGAGGACAGTGAGGCCATGACCTCCCTTGGCCCTTTCTGAGCTTGTTGCTTTATGATCACCATGTAAGATAGATGCAAAACACCCATAAAATGGCATTTGCTTATGTACCAAAAGCTCTGTGGCATTTAGGTGGCATTTACTCTGGCTCAGCAAAATAAAAATATAAGTAAGAAATCGCCTGTCATGCATGCCAAGAACGCCCTGCATTCTGTGCATCGCTCGCTCTGACATGAGTGGTACTTTTCCAGGTAGAATTGGTTTATGTGTGACTGCTGTCCAAGGGGCAGAATGGGTGATTTAAGCAGGAGGGCTTCTCCTTTGTCACCACTGACTCTTGTCTTGCACAGGGCTCGCGCTAACCCTGGGTGCCGATCACTTGTCTGCAATTTCAGGTCTTGTGTTGCTTTGCTGCAGAGCAAGAGAATATAAATGACTGGACGAGACAGGCTGAATGCTAATGGTAAGGGAGTTAGTGCTCTGCTTCCAGCACAGGCCTGCTGCGCTCCCCCAAGACAGGCTGCCAGGTCTTCTGTGAGTGGCTTGCCTCCCTCCTGAAGTCTGGATGCTTTCTTTCTTGTAAGGGAAGAGAGGCTTTGGATGCCCAAACAGTGTAAAGAGCCACAGGAAGGGAGCCCTGACCAGTGTCAGCAGGAGGTGGGCGCTTTGTGGTGAGACACTGCTATGGATGGGTGCTGCCTACCTGCTTCTGGTGTTTGTCTTGTGTTGCTGCTGGTGAGCCTCCAAGTGCAATTAAACCCCTGGCAGATAGTTATTGGCATAGTGGTGTCTGCAGTGAATAACACAGGAATCAGATGTTTCTTTCTTGGCACCAAAGTGTCGCAGAAAACATGTTTTGAAAGTGAAAATAGAAGAGGAAAAAATCCATTAATTGAACAAGCTTCCCAGATCTTGACAGCTTGCCCAGTTAGGTTTCATCCTCTGTGAGCCCGCAGAGGATTTGGTTCAGGTTTGTCTGGGGGACTTGGAGCGCCTCTGCTGGAAGGGTTTGCTGCATTTCTTGGGATGAAGAGGGAGGAGCAGCTTCTGGAGATGGAGGCTGTTAGGTTGGCCGGCAGAGCTCTTAGCAGAAGTGCACGAAACCAGACATGCTGACCCCGCAGGTCCCTGATCTACCAGCAGTTTCCCAGCACTGGGTTGTGTCTGTGAGCGGGAAGCAGCTGTGACAGAGGAGGGGCTCCAGCAGGCAGAGGGTTTGCTGGAGTGGATGACTTCACCTGGTCTTTCACATTTCTAACCCAGCCAAGGAGAGCAGGGCACATGACTCTTCCTGCCAGCGGGCCTCAGGCAGACAACAGTGCACACATCGCTCGCCTGCAGGGCTGATCCACTGCGGGCAGTTTTGTACTGCTGAGCCATTGTGCCCCTGCCCTGGGGCACTGCTTCCCAGCCTGGAGCTCCAGCAAAGCCAACTTCTCCCCACAGAGCAGGTGTGTGTGTGCACCTCTGCATCTTCTTCTGCGCTAATGCTGCTCTTTGCTGGGAGTTTTTAATTGTAAGGCATTGGCATTGTGGTGAATTTTCACTCCCTCGGTGTTTGTGAGCTCTCAGCAGGGCAGCACGGGCTCGTTATCAATTCCGGATGGGTCATTTTTGGCTGACTGCTGGAGACAACGTAAAGCTTTACAGCGATCAATAACCCTGACGGCAGCGCAGAACCCAGGCCAGGCAGCGCGAGCACAAGCCAGGGATTACGTGGAGGAAGTTTTAAGTACCTTGGCCTTCCTCCCATCACCTGCGTTCCTTCTGTCCTCCCGCTGCCGTTAATGCTTCTCACTCTTGTTGAGCCCATGACAGGTGACGTGAAGGCACGAGCTCGCATTGGCAGCTCTGCTCTCTGGCAGCGGAGCCGAAGCGTGGCGCAGCCGTCCCAGCGCGGGGCAGTGCCATGATTTATTGCTGCTGTTTCTGAGTTTGCACACAAAGGTGCCGCTGCGCTCCAGGAGAGCTGCTTGACAAATGCCCAAATGCATACTTCTTCCAGGAATCCTTTGCATTTATTTCCCCAGTGTTTTGGTCGTATCTGCTTCACAAGCTGAGGCAAAGGGGGAAAACGTGCAGAAGTAGCCCTCCTGTTAATGTGCCACTCTGACTCTGCTGGATTGCTGTGGTTGGGGACTGATGTTTGGAGGAGCGTGTTTGCCCGTCATTCATTGTTGTTTGATGTGCAAGTATTTTCCTGCTGTGCAGGCTCAGCACATCTCCAGTGCCTTCGCGCTGAGGTGCAGGACTCGAGGTTAAATGTTAGCAGTGTGCTCTCCTTGTTGAGGTCTAATTTGATTTGGGAAGGCAGAGGGTACTTAGTTGAGTGATACTATTCCCTCAAGGGGCATTAGGAGGTGGCACGGTGTGTGCGGGGTCAGCTCTGCAAATTGAGCTTTTCCTCCATCGGGCTTGTTTTCATTTATAGTATTAAGAAATCCCCCATCCACCCCCTTATTTATTCCTCAGGCAGTGAGGATGTAAATCCGTTGGCGTGTTTGGATTTAGGGCATTGCCTTGTTGCTGCTGAGCCTGGCTTCCTGCTCCAGCCAGATGCCACGGCTTGTGGCAGCCCTGCGAGTGACCTGCATCTGCTCCCTACGAATCCACACCTCCTCCCCTCTGTGGCCCTCTGGGAAGGAGAACTGCACCAACCTCTAGGGCTCTCCTTTTCCAGAAGAAAAGGAAAAACACAAAGTGCTCTTCCATTTCATTGGCCTCCCCACAAGCAGAGCATTTCTGTGGTGGGAGATATAAATATCTTTCTCAGCTCTTGCTTGGCTTCTCCCCAGGATAAATAGATGTGGAGGCTGAGCCCTCTGAAGCCTCTCCCAAGCCCCCAGGATGACTGTGGGATGTTTGCTTGTCGCAGAGGCGCAGAGCCCTTGGATGAGGTGCTCCAGGGCCTCTTTCTCAATTGCCCGTGGTGGCTCTGGGCTGTGTGGTGCCGTGACTCTGATACTCGCTCATGGTATCCAGTTGCCTACAAGCACAGAGGAGCATCAGTAGGAGCTGGCTTGAAAGGAGAGCAGGAAAAAAATAGGGCTGTGGCTGTCCTTTAAATCTTGTAGTGCATTTGCTCTCAGAAAGTACAGCTGCATTACCAAAAATCAATAGTCCTAGCAGTGTTCTCCATGGGAAACACACGCACTCAGACTCGCAGGAGGTAGTAGTGCTTAAAAAAGGCCGTGGGAATACCAAGTGCTTCAGTACAAAGGCTTTGCTTCACTTCTAGCAGCGTGCAGATGGAGCAGCCTTGCCCCAGCTGCTGCCTTCTGGGGCTCTCCCATGGCCTCCCCCATCCAGTCGGGGCTGCCTTGCTGGCTGCACGAGGGGCACCTTCCCAAATAAGAAGAAAAGAAGACCATCCACTTCCCCAACATCTTATGAGGCATTTAAGACCTACCCAGCCTTTTGGAAACATAATTAATCTTTAATTGTATTCATCTTTAATTGCATCAAATGGAGTTTGTGTGTTGGCAGTCATTCTTCTTCCCATCCTCTGCACCTCTAGGAGAAACCCCCCTGGGACAACCTTGTTCCAGCAGGGCTCTGGGGAAGTGGCGGGCAATGGAGAGCTGTGGGGTGCTTCTTCTAGGCCAGCTGTTGGTTTTGACCATGAGGTGCAGGGAGGCGATGATGGAGGAAATGGCTCTGCGGAGCAGTGCTTTTAATTCATGAGTGCGTTTTCTGTGTCCTCCTGGAATGGAGCAGGAGCAGCGCATTGCTCTCAGAGGCACTGCGTTCCCAGCAGTGTCACCGAGCTTCCCTGTGAGAACCTGATGTCATCTTTTGGCTGGCTTCATGGATGGGATGAATGGGCTGAGGCGTGCCTCTGGCCCCAGCATGGCTCACATGCATGAGCCCGCTGCCAGTCCCTTGCCAAATGAAGGAAGGATTGTTGAGCAGAGTGGGGTCAGTGCTGGGATGGTGCCTGCTGACCCCGGTTCGGACCAAGCCTTATTAACCATAAGCCCTGCGGCCTGGGCCAGAAGCAAACACCCTCTCCTCAGAGTGCATGCCATAGCTGTGCTGGGATGGGGAAGCAGGCTTGGCAAGCAGCATGCGGCCCTGCAACAGCAGCAGCAGGAGGCTGAGCTGCTGTTGTCGTTCCTGAATGGCTTTTTCTCCTCTCATGCAGCTCTTTGAGAACTTCTCCTTCGGCGAGGCGCAGCTGGACGCGGTGCTGCTCTCCCAGCGCTACTCCTCGGATGCCTCTGGGTACTATGGCACAGCAGGGCGGCTGCTACTGCACTGACCAGGGGACGGTTGCTGCACAAGTGATGGAGAGTAGTGGCTGCGCGTGGCTCGGGGGCACCTTCTGCCTTGTAGCATGGCTGTACTGCAGGGGGGAGCCCGGGGCTTGTGGGGGGGTGTGCGATCCCTCTGCCGTATTCGGCCACAGTGAGAGCTCAGCTCCAGCAGTGTGCCTGCCTGGTATCGGCCTACAAATAAAGGAGTTTTGTTTACGGGCAAGCATTTGTCTCTTGTTTCAGTGATGGCTCCTGTGCTTAAGCTCACGGCATAGGCAGGACTGCTCCCCCAGGCAGCTCCACTGCCCATCCGTGGCGCTGTGCACCTCCAGGGATGGAGCACCCACAGCTCTGGGCAGCAGTGCCGGCACCTCGCCGCCCTCTGTGTGAAGAATTTCCTCCTGTCACCTAAGCTAAATCTCAGATCTTTCAGTTTAAAGCCGTTCCCCCTCGTGCTGTCGCTCTGCCCACGCACAGAGTCGGTTCCCCCTCCCGCTTACAAGCTCCCTGCACGCGTTCTTATTGCTACCGCAAACGAAAGCGTGCCTTTCCCGCAGAGCCGGCGCGCGGTACGGGGCACGGCGGGGCCACCGGGAGCGGAGCTGGGGCCGGCCCGAGGGGCGGCGGGGCTGCGGTAGGGGAGGGGCTGGGGCGGGAGCGAGGCTCCGCCCCCGATGCTGAGCCCCCGGCCCCGCCCCCCGGCCGCACTCGCCGCCGGCGCCTCCCCGCGGTGCGGAGCGGTGCGGTGCGGTGCGCTCGGCTCGGCTCGGCCCCCGCCGGCGCTGCGGCAGGATGCGGGGCTGCGGCGGGCACCGCGCCCTGCTGCCGGCCCTGCTGCCCGCCCTGCTGCCCGCGCTGCTGCTGCCCGGCGCCGCCGCCGCCACCGGCCCCGGCCCCGCGCCCGGCGGCAATTTCCTGGAGGACGAGCAGTGGCTGTCCTCCATCGCGCAGTACGGCGGCCGCATCCGGCACTGGAACCGCTTCCGAGACGTGAGTGCGGGGCGCGGGTGGGGGCGGGCGCGGGGTGATGCCCTCCGCCCGTCCTCACCTCCGCTCCGCTTTGTTCCACCGCCGCCCCGCGCCGCGCCGCAGGAGGTGGAGGTGAGCGGGGCGGCGCGCCGCCGTCGGTGCGCGGTGCGCGGGTCTGTGCCGGGCAGCGCTCTGCACCACGAGCGGGTGTCCGTGTGAGCGTGTGGCGGTGTGCGGCGCGCGGGGCCGGGCGACGCGTGTGTCCGCGTGTGTGCGTGTGCGTGATGCACGTCCGTGTGCCGCGGGTGCGTGCGGAGCGCACGGGGGTGCATAGCGCGGTGCTCGCGGGCGTGTGCGGCGAGCAGGTGGATGTGCGGTGCCCGTGCTTGTGCGCAGCTCGCCATGCCCTGCCGCGTGCGGTGCGTGAGCGTGATCCGCACCTGTGTGCACGACGCCCGTCTGTGCGGCGCCCGGCCGTGTGCGGTACCCGTGCACGTGCGGCGTCCGTGCGCGCGCGGTGCCCGCCTGTGTGCAGCACACCCCGCGTGAAGCGGCTGCGTGCACTGCACCACCCTGCGCTGTGCCCGCAGGACGACTACATCCGGAGCTGGGAGGACGGGCAGCCCCCGGATGAAGGTACCGAGGGGGGGGTTGGTGTCGGCTGGAGGGGGGAGCGCGGCCCCGTCCCAGCCTCTGGCAGCCGTAGCCGTGCGCGGCTGCATTCCCTGGGGGCTCCTAAGCGACCCTCCTCGCCTTGCTCCCCAGGAGAGGACAGCACCAAGGACCCGTGCCAGAAGGTGAAGTGCAGTCGGCACAAGGTGTGCGTGCCGCAGGGCCCGCAGCGCGCCGTCTGCGTCAGCCGCAAGAAGCTGGAGCACAGGTAGGAGCTGGGGGGCGGAGGGGAGGGCGGGGGAGGTACGCGTTTGGAGTCGGAGCTCATTTGGAGACGGAGCTCAGCGTGGCTCTCCCCTTCAGGATCAAGCAGCACGGGGGCTGCAGGCCGTGCCACTCCGCCCGCCCGGCGCCCGTTTGCGGCTCCGACGGACACACGTACAGCTCTGCGGTAAGCGCGGGGATGGGGGGGTTGTGGCGCTGCAGCCCCCCGTGACGCCACGCTGTGTCCCCAGTGCAAATTGGAGCAGCAGGCGTGCCTGGCCGGCAAGCAGCTGACGGCGCGCTGCGATGGGCACTGCCCCTGCCCCACCCCCGGCAGCACGCAGGGTGAGTGGGGGGGGGGGTGCGTTTGCATGCGTGCCATGGGAGGGTGATTTTGGGATTCACCTGTGCAATATGTGGCGGTGCCCCCGTGCGTCCGCACAATGTAGCGGTGCACCCATGCAACGTGCAGGTGTTCCCATCAATTTGGGGATGCCCTTGTGTGGCACGGGGGTGCAATTTGGGGACACACACAATGGAGTGGTGCGTCAGTGCAGTGTGGGGGTGTCCCCCACCTCACCGTGACCTCCCTCCCTGCAGAGCCGTGCACTGGGCAGGACCTGGCCGATCTGGGGGAGCGGTTGCGGGACTGGTTCCAGCTCCTGCGTGAGAACGCCAAGCATAACGCCTCCGGAGGGACCCCCGGCACCGGTGCAACCCCAACCCCACGTCCCCCTTGTCCCCATGTCCCTTTGGGGCCGGGTCCCATGGTGGCATCGTTGCCCACAGCGCTGGCGGCCGGCTGCAAGGAGGCGGTGGGGTGGATGTTCGGGCGCTTGGACACCAGTGGGGACCGCGTCCTGGAGCAGCCCGAGCTGGCTGCCATCAACCTGGACAAGTACGAGGCGTGCATCCGCGCCTTCTTCAACTCCTGCGACACCTCCCGTGATGGGCGCGTCACTGCCGCCGAGTGGTGCCTCTGCTTCTGGAGAGAAAGTGCGTGTGGCTGCAGGGTAACGGGGGGGTGCGTGCCTTGGGGTTTTGGGGTGTGACAGAGGGGAGGGATGTGAATAATAGGGTTTCGGAGATGCAGAACATTGGGGGGATGCATGCTGCAGGGTTGGGGATGCCCACCAGGGAGGATGCATGCAATACAGGGGGGGTGGTGCTGGGGGGATGCACTGCACAGCATTGCGTGCACAACAGCATGCAGTGCGGGGAGGATACACGCTATGGGGTTGGGGGAATGCATGCCACGGGGTCCTCAGGTGCATTGTGCAGCATCAGGGAAATGCATACACACCATGGAGGGATGCACATTGAAGAGTCAAGGGATGCATACAGTGGGGGGGTGCATGCGGTGCAGAGAGGATGCATGCCACGGGGTTCTGGGGATGCACCTCATACCATGGGGCCAGCCCCTGAACGTGTGTGGATGCTGCAGAGCCGCCGTGCCTGCGGGAGCTGGAGCGGCTGCAGATGCAGGAGGCAGCCAACGTGCAGCCCGGTGAGTTGGGGTCCCAGGGAGTCCTGGCCCCTCTGATGCCGTGGGGCTGGGGTGCTCCATGCTAGGGGGTCCGGGCACTGCATGTCTTCTGGGGTGCGTTGGGGACCCGGTTTTTTGCAGGCACCTTCGTACCCAGCTGCGATGAGGACGGCTACTACCGGCGGGCACAGTGTGAACCAGGCGGCGCACAGTGTTGGTGCGTGGATCCACAGCACGGCACTGAGCTGAGCGGCACCCGCTCCCATGGCCATCCCGACTGCGGTGAGCTGGGGGAGACTGTGTGGTGACATCCCCAAGTGGTTGGGGGGGCCCATCACTGAGTAATCCCTGTGCTCACAGAGGACGCAGTGGGGTTTTCAGGAGACTTTGGCAGTGGCGTGGGCTGGGAGGATGAGGAGGAGAAGGAGCCTGAGGAAGCAACAGAGGAAGCTGAGGAGGAGGAGGCCGAGGCGGGTGAAGGAGATGATGGTGGCTACATCTGGTAGAGGCGGGGGGGGGAGGGGGCACGTCTGGGGGCAGCCCCTGTCGCCCCATTGCCCCCTGGCACAGAGCGCAGGGGCAGCCCCCGGCTCCAAGTGGGACAGGGCTGTGGGGCGCTCGCCCGGGCGGGCCCCAAGGCGGGCGGGGGGCGAGCAGTGCGAGGCTGAGCTCATGCCCCCCACCCCCCCCCCCTTTGCGCTTTTTTTGGTTTTATTTTTAATTAATTTTATTTTTCGGGGGGGGAGGGAGGGAGGGAGGGGAGTAGAACCTAGCGTGCTGCTGCGTGGTCAGAAAGTGCACTAATAAACGAAAATTGGGAAAAAAATGGGAAAAAAGCAAAAAAAAAACCAACCCACCAACACCCTTCCCCCCCACCTGTCCCCCCCATGCCCCTGACCCCCTGTCCGTGCTGTGCTTGCTGCTGCGGTGTTGTGAAATAAACGCCCGTGCTGTGTCGAACGCTCCATGCCCATTCCTGGCCCTTCCAGCCCCCTACCTAGGGCTCTGTCCCCAGATATGCCCCGCTTGGGGGGCCACCACGTCCCGCTGACCCCAGCCACCACCAGGGACTCCATGGCTCAGATGAGGGCTTTTATGGAAGCACTCCAATTCTGGGGGAGGGGTCACAGCTTGCTGGGGGGCCGCTGCTGCAGCCGCCATGCTGCCTGTGCCCCCTTGCTGGCAGCATTGAGTGGGGCGAAGGCAGCAGGGTTCCCGCTTCTGCGATAGCGGGCAAGGGGTGTGCGCAGCAAGGAGATGGGGATGCAGAAGTTGAGGTGTGGGTAGGTGGTCCCTGCAGTGTTGTCCCGTGCGTTGCTGGCCACGATGCCTGGAGGAGGGAGATGTCACCAAAGGCATTAACGCAATGGGGACACTTTGGGGATGCAGTGGGGACAGGGGCTCACCTAGCAGGCATCCGTCGCGAGCAGAGAGCAGGGGGCCGCCACTGGAGCCAGCATGCACGGCGCAGGTGCTCTGCAGCATCACCGGGGGGGTTCCCACCACGGCCGACAGCACACCCCCCGTCACTGAGGGGCCACACGCACGGCCTAGCGCCCCAAAGCCCAGCGCCAGCACTGCCTCCCCTGCACCACACCATCGGCGTTAGGACATTCCATCACACCTCTAATGGCACCCCTACACAGGACCCCACTGTCCCCATAGGATGCCACTGTCCCAGCCCCATTCCTCCATGGCATCCCACTGTGCCCTGTACCCCCCGACCTGAAGCTGGCACTCACCGGGTTGGAAAGTGGTGGCAAGGTCAGGGGGCTGGAAGCTGGGCACGCTGTCCTGCAGCTCCAGCACTGCCACGTCAAAGGGGGATTCGTCAGTCGTGGCGAACACCAGGCGGGCCTGCAGGATAGTGTCACTGTGGGTGCAAAATGGGGATAAAATAAAGAAAATAGCAAAAAGCAGGGTTAGGGGTGAGCCATCCCATGGACATGGCCATGGGGATGCTGAACAGTCTGGTCTGCAAAAATGCAAGTTGCACCCTGCACTTCATCTTATATTGCTTCCAAACCTGGATGTGGCCAAAGGGAAGAAGCTCTTTGCTGCAGTGGCCCAGCTCTTTACATTTATTGCATGACCTATTTTGGGTTGCACCCTCATTGCACGGCCTATTTCAGATTGTGTGGCCCATGCTGAGTTGCACGACCTTTGCTGGGTTGCAGACCCATGTTAGGTTGCAAAACCATTGCACGGCACAGCCCATGTTGGGTTGCACAACCACGTTGGGTTGCACACCCATAACATGGCCCATGCTGAGTTGCATGACCCATGCTGGGTTGCACAGCTATTTTGGATTACACACCCTGTGCACAATCCATGTTGGGTTGCACAACTACACTGGCTTGCATACCCATAGCATGGCTTATGTTGGGTTACACACTGACTGCATGGCTCACATCACGATACCCAACCATGTTGGGTTGCACACCCGTTGCATGGCCCATGTTGGGTGGCATGCACATTGCATGGTCCATTCTGGGTTTTACAACCGATGTTGGGTTGCACGACCAACACTTGGTTACACGCCCATTGCGAGACTCATGTTGGGTTTCACCACCACGTTGGGTTGCACACCCATCACACGTTGCCCACCCCCAGCCCCCATCATCCCACGGGGCCACACTCACCACGTGGTGCTGTGCCGCAGGGTGACGCGCAGCGGGGCGCCCCGTTGCAGCACATGCCGGCAGGTGAGCAGCAGCCGCGGGGCCACCAGCGTGCCTGACCCCCAGCTGCTCCCACTCTCTACCAGCACGGCGCAGCGCAGTGTTGGGGCGCCGTGGGCCTCGGGCAGCGGCAATGGCGGAGGCAGGCTGCTGAGCTCGGGCAGCACTCCGCGGGCACTCTGCAGGAGGGCGTGCAGGGAGCAGAGCAGCGCCAGCCCCAGCCCCTGGCCGCCCTGGCAGTCGGCAGTGGCAGCAACGACGGCCACGAGACGCGGCGGGGAGGATGCGGGCGCGAGGGCGAGGACGGGCCCACCCTGAGTGCCGGGCAGGCAGCGTGCATCGGTGAGCAGCAGGGCGCGGTGAGGCCCGGCGGCATTGCTCAGCACACCTGTGCTCAGCGCATTGAGGAAGAGCTCGGGGCAGAGCGCACCGAAGGGCGTCCCGCAGGTCAGCAGCGCCGCGCCCTTGTGCAGCGTGGCTGCCGGGGCCCAGGGCGTCCAGGTACCGCCAGGTGTGTCCAGGCCGGGCACCCGCAGCCAGCAGAACCAGGGCAGGGCCTCGGTGCTCTCCTCGGCCGTGCTGAGCGTGCTGGGCAGTGCGCGGGCGAAGGCATCGCAGCGCAGCAGGGCCAGCGGGCACGCGACGTGCCGCTGCACGGTGTCAGATGGTGGGGCAGCCTGCAGCACCGAGATGTGCAGCCCGCGCCGCAACGCCGAGGGTGGCAGGGCATCGCCGTGGGGCCAGGCGGTGACGTCGGGCTGCAGGAAGGGCACCAAGATGGCAGCAGGGCACAGCACCAGGCCCGGGCTGCGGCACAGGATGGCCCCGCTGCAACTGCTTGGCTCCACGTCCGGCTCCGAGGGGTCCGACACACTGACCACGCAGCCGGGCAGCTCCCATGGTACCGCGGTGCCGTCCTCAGCCATCTGCAGAGCAATGCAGCACGGAGCAACGCGATGGAGAGCGAAGCGACGCGGAGCAACTCGACGCGGAGCAACTCGACGCGGAGCGACGCAGAGCGACGCAGAGCGACGCAGAGCGACGCAACTCAAGCAACGCAGAGCAACCGGAGGCAAAGCAAAGCACAGCGACGCGCCGCCCCACCGCCACCATGGCCGCACAGCGCCGCACAGCCCCGCACCGCCCTGCTCGCCCATTGGCCACCGGCAGCTCCGCGGCCCGACCCCATTGGTGAGGGCGGGGCTGAGCGTGCCGACGTGGCGAGAGGCCGGGCGCGGGCGGGGCGTTGCACCACGGTAGGCGGCGCTGCACGGGGTTGCGCCATGCAAAGCAGCAGGGAGCGCCCACGCTGCTTTTTCTGTGTCTCCACCTGCAGGATCGAACGCAGAAGTTAAACTCTGCCCCCGTCGTACAACGTTCAACTCCTGGAAGCGCAGAAAGTGGTGACTGCTGACGAGTGGCAGGGGCAGGAGGTGCCCGCAGCCAGCTGCACTCGTGCACCTCCACGAAGCCAGTGGGTGAAACACCTGCTGGGCACTGCCACCCTGAGAGCAGAAAGACACGTCTTTATTGAACGCAACGTGAGCTAGACAGCAAGGAAACTTCGACAAAAAACCCACTGAGTAGAAAAGAAACCGCTGCGGCCTACACTAACAACCTTATGATATGCCAGCGTCCAACGCTTCCATGCTGCAGCCGCTGCCGGTGGCCCCGTGGTCCCACAGCGGCGCTCCGAGGGCAGGCAGTGCTGCAGCCCTGTGCCACACGTGCTGTCCCAGACCCTCGCTGTGTCGGCGTGGCACCGTGTGGGCATCCCATGGAGTGCTGGAGCCGGCTGCTGCTCATCGAGGACTTCCATATCATGATGCTGTGTTTGGTAATTTTGCAAAAAGTCTAAATATGTTTTTAAAAAACCCTACAGAGACTCTGGACTAAACAAGATGAACGTTAAAACTAAAGAGTTAGAAGGGATGCCGTTTACATTAACACTTTCTTTAAAAAATAGAATTGCTTTCTCGTTGTTCTTGAAGTCAGCTGGCCACAGTGGTGAGACGCGCTCCTTCCAGCGGCACGGAGCGGTGCCACGTCCTGATCCCGCCGGCCGTGTCACTGCTGGAACCGTGGCACCCGAGGGACGGAGCCACGCGGCGTCCCCGCAGCATAGAAAGGAGTTGTGTCACCACTGTGCAAGGATGGGCGCTCACCAGGTCCCACGGTCGCGCCGCTCTGGGGTTGGGAAGCCTTCTGTGTCCCGACAGGACAGTCCATAGGGAGCTGCGAGCAGGATCAGTCCGGGGTCGCGCTCTGCATCAGTCAATGTACTGCGACAGCCAGCGGAAGCCCTCGCCGTAGCCTTGCCTCTTCAGCACGCTGCACATGAACACCTCCATGGGGCGCGCGTTCAGGTCTTTCAGTGGCACGTTTCCCTGAAGGCCCAGAGACAAATCAGGAGCACGGCCAGCCCAAGGCCATTCCCAAAGCCAGCGGCTGAGCAAGCACCCGGAGTTCTTTGCTGCTGTCACCCAGCACTTCTGATCAACTCTAACTTTTAGAACTGACAATGGGGTGAGGCAGTAAGCTGAACAAAATTTGGGAGTAATAAAACCAGAAGAGCCTGACAACGTGTCAACTGTTGTCAAATTCCAGCGCAGCACCTTATTTCCAACTAGGGGTGCTGTGTTTGCACAACTCGGGATGTTTCAAAACTTGCCCGAGGGCATCACTGTTATTAAAGGTTCAGCCCAGTCAAACGTTTAGGACAAATCCACAGGAACAAACCACTTGGCTTCCAGAGGGCACCTCCCTCTGCAAGGAACATGTACTTGTAAGTGCCCAGACCGCGTGCCTCCCTACCTTCCCCGTGGTCTGTCCGTAAAGCCCGAAGATCTCCCGCAGTTTCTCCTCACTGATGGCCTCGGGTCTGTCGATTTTGTTGCCCAAGATAAGGATTGGCACATTGGATATTGTTTCATCTGTCATTAGTGCCTGCGTGCAAGACATCTTTAAGTTACACAGAGGCAGAACAAATATCTGTCATCTGAGGAAAGCTTTGTTTCGGTAAGCTCTGTGACCGACAAGGGTTATTCCTTGGTGCTACAGCTCCCGTGGGATGGGTCTTCCCAGAAGGGCTTTGCAGGACGCATGGGCCATTTCCGAAATTCTTTAAAGTGTGCTCAGGAGCCTACAGTTACCCCACAGCAAGGGCGTCGAGGCTGCCTCGAGTCCCACCCCACCAAAAAGGAACATTGTTTATAATTTAGCTAGTCGAAAGTGTCAGGGAAAGGAGAAAAAAAGTGAAGTTTACATTAAGCTCAACTTTGGATTCCATAAGCCGGGAGTGATCTGCACAGTCCACCAGGAAGACGATCCCATTGATGGCAGGCAGGTAGTTCTTCCACACCCGGCGGGCTGGAAGGCAAGAGACCAACACCTCCCGTGAGAAAAGCTGGGCTGCTGTGCCCACAGCAGAGCCCCACTGCCCCCTCGGGATTTTGGGGCAGGTTGGGACAGCCAGCCAGCCGTCCTGCTCATGCTCTCCCCGCCTTCACAAGCAGTCAGATAATTGCTGGGTGACAGACGCTTGTCAGCAGGCAGCCAACTCTTGTGCACAGAGAGTCTGTCTATGCAATATTGACGAGTGCTGTTCCTGTTGCAGCAAAACCCCTGACCGTCAGCCTGCTTGTGTGTATTCAGAAAAAAACACAGAAAAACTTTTCTTAGGACTTCTAGAAAGGAAATCTGAAGATAAAAATGCAGTGAATATTCAGAAGAATAAGCCTGTGACATACAAGCCTTCTACAGCTAAAAATATGGCAGGCAGCAGAGCGTGAGCTGGCAGCTTTTTTTTTTTTCGAAGCTGCCAAAATAAAGCACAAACGTTTAGCCACTGAAACAACCAGTTTCTTAGAGCCAAGCCATTTCCACTAATAGCTCAGTGTATGGTAACTGTTGAGTCATGGCCTGAACCACTGATTGATCACCTGGGAAAAGAACCCAGTCAGCCCTGGGAGCACAGGTGAAGGCAATTCAGCTGTGTGACCGGAAGGGGTGGAGCCTGGCTGCACCTCTCTTAGACCCCATTTAAAGGCTGACTGCCACTAGGGAAGGATCTCTTTCTGGGGATCTCTCCTCTGTGACCCTAGATCTTCAGAGACAGGTGAGTAGTCTTTTTTCCTTCCCTTATAATATCTTTCTATGGTGTCAGTCCCTCTATTGTTATACCACTTGTATCGCCTTTCCAGTGTGTTGATCTTTCTGACTCCACCACGGCTTTCAAGCTACAAGCAGTTAGGTACTGCCAATTCCCTTTACCCTCCAGCACCTCATTTTGGGAGATTTTTCCAAAAGTGGCTGGGGAACACAATTGAAATCAGCAGACCCTCCTCAGTGAGCTGGCACTTACCTTGCTCATGGCCACCTAGATCAAAAGTGGTGAAGGTCATTCCAGCGATTGTCAGCTCCTCTGAGGCTGGAAAGCAAGAACACAGAAAAAAGAAAGGAATTATTATAGCTAGTGGTTCCTGGGGATGTGCACCAGCATCACGTGGCCCTTGTGTCAGATACCTGTTCCCTGATGAACTCAGCCACTGAAACTCTTTAATGATTTCACAAATGGGAGAAAATAACTTCCCTGCCTCTTACTTAGGGATGTGCTTATTAATCTGTGTTTCCTATCCCTTATCACACATCCAGGAGTTGAGCTCAATGATTCCTAGATTCCCTTCCAATTTGGGATGTTCTGGGATATTTTTTTTTTTTTATCAGAAGCCCTCTCCCTCCCCAGGTGTGGTGTGTGATATTCACTAACCCACACCACTTCTTGGCTGCTATATTTGAAAGTAAAACACCGATTCGCATTAGCCCCAGAGCAGAGCTGTCACTGGTGCACAGGGCAGACATACTGGGGTGCAGTGTGGGAACGTGCTGGCCCAGCCGGTCGTCCTTGAGCATGTGCAGCAGTGTGGTTTTGCCCGCATTATCCAGGCCCAGGAAGACGAGTTTTCCAGACTTCTTGTAGAGCCCTGGAGGCAAGCAGAGAGAAACACGTCCATGGGTCCCTCCCCAAAACTGGCTGCCACCTGTGCATTCACCATTCACAGTGCTCCGAGAAGAAATAAAAGCCACGAATCTTGGTAAAACAGTGCCTGCAACTCTGTGAGCTCGCTGTATGGTAACGTGATGATCTGTTGCCCCAGAGAGGGGGTCAACGTGAAGATGGGCCGAATGCATCAGCACGCTGCCGACACCGAGGCAGGGCACGGAGTAACACATCGCTTCCTTGAGGAGAGAGCCCACTTGCCCCGGGCCGGCCGGCTTCCTGCCAGCGGGGCCTCACCATCAACCCCTCCCCTCGCCCAGAACGAACGAACGACATCTGCAAGGAGCCGGGACGGCGGCTGGAGGGCCGCAGGGAACCGCGCGGCGGGGCCTCACCCAGGAACTGCAGCACGCTGCTGAAGCCGTTGTAGATCCACTCGAAGATGAAAGACATCGCTGACGATCGAGCGCCTGCGGGGCACAGCGGCAGCCGGGATCAGTGACGCGGCCAGGCCCGCCCCCCTCTGCTCTAAGCCCCCCTTTCCCCGAGATCCTCCCCCCGGTCCGGCCCTCTCTCGGCCTATTCCGGCCCGGCGCCCACCTCCGGCCGCGGCGACCCCGCTCCCGTTCCGCCGCCAGCTCCCCGCCGGAAGTGCGTCGCTCTGCGCCACGCCCGCTTCCGGTCCGCCGCGCTGGCTCCCACGTCGGCCCTGCGGCTCTACGTCACGGCGCGCCGCCACCGTGCCCCAACCGCGGCCCGCCCACCCAGCGGCCGAACGCCGGGTTCGAGTCCCGCGAGCGGCAGCGTGACGAGCATAAGGAACCTCCACCAAACACCGCCGGAACAGCGAGCTCCCCCGTCCCTCAGGGCAGGGAAAGAGGCACAGGACGCACAGAGGACAGTTCAGTAGTTTTATTTCTAACATCCAGCACGTGTACCGGGTGAGCCTCTGTACGTAAAGCTGTGCGGGTGCTGACAGTTACAAAACACCACGAGACCACACACAAGCAGCAGCTTTTGATTGACAAATTATGTCTTCTAGCCTCCACAAGACCCGATACACCAGGTGTCACGGCTAGACAGGCAGTTCTAATTGGTGCAAGTCACAGGCAAGGTCTCCGCCTTGTCACCAGCACTATTCATCTGGGCTACTTCTGCACGTGGTGACTTCACGGTGGGAAGGGTGCAGCTGCTGCACCAGGCATCCTCAGCCTTCAGTTCTTCTGGTAATAGAACCACCTGTCAACTGCATGGGGCACAACAAAGCAGGGTTAGTCCTGTATGGCCGCTCCATGAACTGGGATGGTTCAGTCAGGAGAGCAGCAGGTTCAAGAGAGACCTCATCGCTCACTGCTACTCCTGAAAGGAGGTGGAGATGAGGTGATCTGAGAAGGCTTTTCCAGCCTTAATGATTCAAGTGTGAACTGGCTCAAAGCTGGCTTGCATGGTGTTGCAGACACCACTTTCAGCTCAGCGCTTTGCACCAGCTTCTGCCAATTGCATCACACACCCGACATGCAGTGATACCCTCAGGAAGCCAGCCGTATTCAGCAGGCCATGAGGAGCAGCTGCGTGGCTCTGCCAAGTTGCTGGCAGCACAGCTTCCCTCACACCCATCTGACTCAGCAGGCCTAGGAGTTGTCCCACGGTTGTCATTTGCCCATGCAGCCGTGCACCAGGTCCTGACATGCAGAAAACCTTACTACCAGCTTGCAGCTGCCACTTGCTCAGTGATAGAGCCTTTCAGCAGCAAATGAAGTGCTGCACTCATGGCCATTTTCTCCTCCTCTTTGTGAAAATGAAGTGCTTCCTTTTCTCACTTCACCTGCACTGATGACACTGATGAAACCCTGCTTGGGAGGAAGTAGTGAAAATGCTGCTGCTACCACTGCACTTCAGTCCTCTGAAGTGCTCTTCTTCCAGCATTGAGGGACTGCTACAGATCAAACTTCTCCACAGTGAAGTGGCATCCCAGGTCTCTTGCTCAAATCCCAGCATCATGTACCACAACAAGGAAGTAAGGGCCCAGTACAAGTGATGTGGCAACTGAACAGCATTACTGAGACATGTCTGACAAGGCCTATAGCTGTCAGTCTTGATCCTCCTTTTCCTACAGACAGTTTCCCTGAGGAAGTCCTCACCAGAATGCAATGTGAGTTTGGGAACTTACCTTCAGGTGGGATTGGGTTGGCAGCTTTACACGGTGGTGCCTGAAATGAGAAGTGGAAGAGCAGATAGCAGCTGTTAGTGCAAACTAATCTCACATGAGATCGCTTTGGGCTGTGCAAATCACTTCTAAGCACAGTTCTAGTCATGAGCCACATAAGTTTGTCTGCAGCAGTCAAGACTGGTCAGCTATGAAGGAACACACAAGCTCATGTTCAGCTGAGCCTGGCCATTGCACAGCCTCCACCTCTCCATGCCAGCAGTGCTTTGCTTTAGGTAGATTTTTGCCCTGCTCATACTGCAGGGCCAGAAGACACAAGGCTTTCAAACCAATAGTTAAGCAGATGACCTGACAGAAATCTAAGGAGATATTCTCATTTCCAGTAGTGTTTCCATGCACTGAAGCAATACTGCTGTTCTAATCTTGCTGCCCCTCCAACCACCTTCAGGTTGCTGATGTATTTCATAAGCCTAGGAAGATTCAATCGAGTCCTGACTTGGAATAATGGTACTTAAACTGGGAACATCAAGCTTTTCATAGCAAAACATGCAGGGTCCCTGGCTGTGAGTCTCTCAGAAAGCAGGCTCTCTCATCTCAAAGGGTGACCTGTACTGTGAAGCTTGTGAAAGGTCAAATACTTGAATGTACACTGAGCAGCTGACAGCCAAGCTACAGGTCAGAAATGTAGCCCTTCACACGAAGCTTAGTTTGGATTCCTCTCCCAGGTGACCAAGGGTGAGGAGAAGGCTCTAGAAAAATATCTTACTTGCTCCACATTCATCTTATTTAACCAGAAACAGACGCTGCGTTCAGTCATCCAAAACTTTCTGAGCACACAGTGCTATTCACACAAAGACAAAGGTTTATGGCACCACACAAATCACACCGACACTGGGGATAGCACACATCCATTTGTACTCACTGCATCCACAGTAGCTTTTGCGCTCTCTTGACTACAGCAGAAGGGGCTGCCCGAGACTGTCAGATTTGTGCTGGAAGAGAAAAGTTGCTCGTGAGTACACAGAATTCAAGTCTATCCCACAAGAGCATTAGATGATGGAATACCAGGCATCATTATTGTAGCTGCCTAGTTGCCTGCAGAGATAGCAAGCAGCTAACAGAAAGCGTGTCGGTAGATGGAAAAGGAAATTCCTTGTTGCTTCTGGGAAAGGAGGGAGCATAGCAACACAAGCATTAACCTACCAGCTGATCTCTCCTCCGTCAGTTTTTTTAGCTATCAAAGCTTTCCAGTGTTCATGCGTGCTTTTGATAACGTTCACTGCAAAATCCTGAAGTTGAAGATGAGAACAAACATTGCATTAGGCATAAGCACTAAATCATTTTCTCTGATCTCTGAGTTCCCTGCAATAAATGGCCTCCCTCCACTCTGGGTGGATCATTCAACAGCTGTGTCTATCAACAGGAAGAGACATACAGCTATTCTAGGCTTGTAACTGTTAGAAAAAGAGTCTGCTTCCAAGCATAGCACAGCTTTTTTTCCTTTAAAGCAGTAGTATATACTCAAATGTTAACTGGCCAGCTGGAGATGAAAGCACACACAATTGTCCAAGCATGAAGGCCAACAGTAAATATCCTGGTTTGATACAACACAAAGCCAAGTAAAACACTGCAGCAATGTGTGCAAGGACCCTTGCTGTTACCTTCTGCCTTGATTACAGTTCTGCCCATGCTGAAGGGCAGTGAGATTTCCCAGTCCACCCAACCTGACACAAGGAGTTAAGAGAGCTCTCATTCAGTAGCAGAAGTTATTTGACTACACCCAGAGAAGAAACAGAGACAAAGGAATCATGCTGCTGAGGCAGAGCCCTTTCTGCAAGGGAACCCGGGAACACCTGACAAGCTTTGCTCTTTAGGCCTGAAATGATGAAACATTTTAACTCTCAAGTTTGCCTCCCTCCTTTCCTGGCCTCCTTCCACTGCAGCCTATTGCAAGTCAAAGAGTAACATCATACACCCTCTGCTCCGGTTGGGAGCAAAGAAACCCCATGTTTTCTGCTCTTGTTCTGATATGGAGATTGCCAGCCCTGACGTGATCTTGTGCAAACATCATTTAGAAGACAAACCAATAGTATACAACAGTAGCAGGGCAACAACCCTGTGCTTCTTTGCCTAGTATTTCTGCAAGCATCAGCTCAGAAACAAGCAGAATGGTGGGCTGGAAAAGCAGCAGGAAGAATGAAGGTGGCTACCCTCGGGTGCTGTGGAAACCCACTCTGTCAGCAACTACTCACTCGCATCTTCACACAGCCAGAGCTCAGTTTTTAGGCAGCATACCTTTGTTCACAGTCACAAAGAATGCCGACCCTACCTTATCTTTAAATTCTCCATTAAAAGCAAACTGGTTTTCTGGCTTTCCATCAGGTACTTTGTATCTTCTAAACCAGTCCACGGTGGCTTCTAAGTATCCAGGCTTCATCCTTCTGACATCATTGATATCTGGCCAGAAAGAAAGATTGGTCAGCCAGATCTAACAGCAGAAGTTCCTCTGCTACTGTCCCAGTCTTTTGACCTCTTTCAGCTGCTCCTGACATAGCCCTAGCACTATCCCAGATGCTTTTCAATACAAACACAACCTGGATGCCTGCGCACAGAGAAGGAACTTAGCATTTCATTCTCAGAACAAAGTCACACTGACACATTTAAACAGCTTTGATAAAAGACCTGCTGGACAACACTTCCTTCCACTTACAGGACACCCTTTTCTTCAAGATACGGTGTGTATCAGAAACGCTGAGTCACAGCTGGAACCAGATTGAGCACCTGGTGGGAAGGCAGGGCCAAGCCAGGGGAGCTCAGGTGCATGCAATGCTCCTGGGTGACTGAGAGGGGTGGAGCCAGGATCCACCCCTTCCCAGACCTCATTTAAGAGTTAGCAGTGAAGGTAAGGGCATCTCTCTGAAGATCCCTGTGTACCTGAGGCAGTCTAAGGGTAAGTAGTTTTTCTTCCTCTATTTCTGCAGTCACAGAATCACATTTCTGCTGTTATGTTTGGGTTTGTTCTTATTTACTACAGTCTAGCATTGTGCCACTCTGCTATCATTGCTATACTTTCTATCATATTATAGCATTACCCCCAGCTATGCAAAGGTCTTAATTTGTGTAAACAGTACAGTGTTTTGCTAGAGCTTAACATCCTATTCTGCTACTATGGTCTGTATTGCATCTGTCCAGATGCTAACCCAAAAGTCTCCTGCAGACATTCAAGGTAGGATAGGAAGAATTAGATATGTTCCTCCCTACCGTTATAATTTTCTGCTTCAGGATCTTCAATGTTGATAGCAATTATCTTCCAGTCTGTCTCTCCCTCATCAATCAGTGCCAGTGTGCCTAGCACCTTCACTTTAATCACTTCTCCTCGTGAGCAGACCTACAATGACAAAAGAGTTCTCTGTACACATCCAAGGAATGCACAAAGGAGTTGGTACAAGTTGTCAGAGCGCAGCAAGCAGTCCCACACCACGAAGGCAGCTGTCTCTTATCAGCAGCTCATGAGCCTAAGCTCATGGGGCTTGCACTGTAAGACCTCATCAACAATCTCTGGAGACGGGGAAGAAACATCATGTTCTTAAGATACAGGTGGCAAGAAATGAATAATGACTCTGAGCAATTGATTTCAGGGACATTAATTACAGTTATCCTCTGGAATGTATTACCTTGCTTCCAATTTCGCATACGTCAATCGGATCATTGTCTCCACAGCAGCCAGTGTTTTCATCCTTATGGCCTGGGTCTTCCCAAGTCTACAGGAAATTAAAAAAAAAAAAAAACCACAAACAAATCTCTCCATATGCTGAATAGGGACTCAAGAAGAAGCAAAAGGCAGGTTTATTTCATGCATGCGATTGCCTTGAAGATACAGATGATGGTCCACCCCACACTTGCTTTTCCATCTAGCAATTGCATTACTGTTTTATGGTTGCCTGTAAATGCAGTTTCAAGCCAAGTTCTTATCCTGCCAAGGGTAAACTGGTCTTTCCCACTGACAAACCCTTTAACAACATTTCAGACTTCCTCGCAAATTAAAAAGCCACATAAAGGTGAAGTTCACATCTATAAAGAATGCCCACTGATTTGGTTTCCTGCCTGTTCCTATCCCTACTCATTTCTTAACAGAAGTTTCCTGAACCTCAGATAACAGAGGTGGAAGACAGATGCATGTATTGCTTCCTTTCAGTTAAGCAGCTGAAGGCAGCAGAGCAGAAGTAGGAATGTGAGTCCCACACCCTATGCTACTTGGTGTCTTTCTGCATCTCAGCAGGAGCAGCAAGTGTTTGAAGTCACATCAGGCTCCAGGAGGTACTGGAGCTGAGTCTCTGAAAACAGCTGCTTATAGCATGTTTCTGATCAGGAGCAAAAGGACAATTCGCTGGTTGCTAACTCGCAGCACACAGGGTCTTTGAGATAATCCAGCCTGGGGGCTGCACACCAAGGCTCTATACTGCAGCTTTAGGTCCTGCTGCTCCACCAGGCAGGAATGAAGCACGCAGAACTGCCAGATACCCCCTGTGAGCCTTCAGCTCTCTTGTGCAGCAACCACATCCTGAGCCCAGAGATGAACACCGACTTCTGTGGCTGAACTCAAGGTGAGGAGTGAAGCAGCAGCTACTTGTTATCACAACAGCTTCTTCACAGTGCCTACGTGCCTGCCTCTAGAGATTTCTACCCACAAACATCACTGCTCTCTTGACAAGTTATCCTCATTAGCAGGATTATATGTACAGTTGCAGATGCAGCATTCCACTTCAGACTCTACTCTCTCATGAAATGGTGTCAGAGACGCACATAGGCACACACCCTCCCCCACCTGAAGAGTGAGACACATCCAGTACCTGTGGGATAGCACCATAATTCCAGATATAGCCCTTGTGGGGAAACACATTAGCTACGTAGCGCAGTTTTCCCTTCTTCACATCTTGCTTAATTGGGTTTAAGGGATCCTTTGTTGCAATCTGAAAGAGAAGTTTCATAATTTTCTGCATCTGGCTCTCTAGGAAATCAGTGGCTTTTTCTATGAAGCGAGCTCTAACCTACAGGCTGCAGAGCCTGGAGCCCGCAGGGAGAGCAGGCAAAGCCTGGGGTTAGCAGCCTACTCAGCTCAAGCACTTCAGCCTAGAACTGCAATACAGTTACCTCCATTTTAGCATTTGTCCACCGAGGTACTTCCACGACCATGTTGAACACATTCTGAAGAAAGCAAAACATCCATGAACAGGTGAAATCTCAACACCACACTTCAAAGTAGAGCACATGTAAGTAAGTGTGAAAAACAAAACTTTGTTGTTTTTTTTTTCCTCTAGTGCCAATCCTGATAGATGTCCTGCAGTCCAGTCCATTGCATCATTACTCAAATGTTAATCTCATGAAGATAACCTAGATTGCAGGTGTTCTGAGGTGGCAGCAGGTGAAAGGTCTGTGTTACCTTTCTGCAAAACAGGAAACTTAAGTGGATCAGTGACAGCTGCATGGGTGCAATGCTCAGGCTTACATCATTTCCCAGGTGTTTGAGCTCCCTCCTCTCACAGAAGGGGACATTCTGTGTCAAGAGGTACAGGGATAGGGCTGTTGGGGGAAACACAGCCACGCTGTGCAGCATCTCACTTATGGGTGAGTCCTGTCTCTAGCTGTGCTGAGGGGACGCGGTCCCTTCTTCCTCAGGAGAAAAAAACACAAAACAGCTGTTTCATACTTGAACCTTAACATTTGCTATCAAAAGAGATTATGGCTTTTAACAGTCAAACCTTACCCCCTTAGCATCCCCAAGGCTTCTAATTCCCAGGTTAAGCAGCATTAGCATTACAAAGGTAATACTAGACAGGGAATATAGCACCAGAATTAGATTGCTATTGTGTAACAAGCACTGTTATGTCATTGACTTTGCTCGCACCCCTTCCTAACAAGTTCATTGCATATCCTTAATTGCAGGGGGTCACTTCCCACGTGTAATTAAAATGAAAGTGGATAGCTATTAGTTTTGTTTATACATAGCTGCAGACAATGAAGAATTGGCTGTGCATGTAGAGGATGCTTGGGGCTCTGCACATCTCTCCCTCAGCTCTGCTGCCTCAAGCTACGGACCTGGCTTGGGTGAGACACCCAGCAGGCAGCTCAAGGTCAGTCCCTCAGACAGGACACACGGATGAGGTCAGCACCTCCCAGCCCACGGCTGGAAAAGCTCCCTCCAGTAATCCTCTCTAGCTTACAGTCTGCAGAGAAAGATCAAGGTGCTCAGACACAGTGAGAGGGGCTGGTGCTGCTAACAAACCTGCCAAGTGAGAAACGTCCCTGTGCAGCCTTCCAGCCTGTGGGCAGCACCGCACCCCTGTAAACACGTTGCTCTGCTCCAGTAGCACCTGCAGAGCACAGCACCACCCGAATGTTCCTGCTCTGAGGACCTTTGGAGCACGGTATTTGCTTATGAAGACCAGCGTATCGCTGTCCTTTGATGGCAGTCCGCCTCTTCTCCGAGCAGCCAAAAGAAACGTCGGGGCGGCTCCAACTGCTTTCTGGAGGGTGCCCTCAGCTCTGCAGCCCCTCTGCCTTCCCCATGACCACCCCCTACCTCCAAACCCCGGCGGTCCCCTCACCTTGCCGGCGTCCGCGTACAACGGGATGTCGTGGAAGGGGGAGATGTACCGCCCGGCCGCGTCCTCTGCAAGGCAAAGCGCGGCGCTCAGCGGGGCAGCCCCTAGGGCCTGGGGTCCGCCCAAGGTGAGCGCCCCATTGGGGGCGAGGGGAAACGACGGTTAAGAAGAGGATGAGAAAAGGGACGTGGGGAGCCGGGGTCTGGTGCCAGCCACACTCACTGAAAAACAGGCGGTACTCCAGGCTGTGCGGTGCGGCACGCTCCTCCACGCTGTACCCCGCCATTGCAACACGCTCCCCGCCGCCTGCTCGGCTCACTGCGCAGGCGCCGCAGCTCGCGCTCCCCTACGGCCGTAGCCACGCCCCCGTGTTCAGCCACGCCCCCCAGGCCCGTAGCCTCGCCCATCTCTGTCTGGACACGCCCATCGGCGCCAACCCCGCCCCATTCGGCCCGTTACCCCGCCCCCTTCTCGTATAGCCCCGCCCCCTAGTGGCCGGAGCCCCTCCCGCGAGCCCACCGCGCAGGCGCAAAGAGCCGTCCTGCTGCCCTGCCACTGTGCGGTAGCGTGACGTGGCACAGGGTGACGTGTGCATGCAGAGTGGCGTGGGCTGGCAGGGCGTGGGTGGTATAGCGCAGCCTGCGGGCTGTGGATAGGATAGCGTAGTTCGCTGTGGCATGGTACTGCCTGGCCACAAGGCAGTGCCATGATTCAGCGTGGCACAGCACTGCGTGGCCATGACAGCATGAGGTGGCATGGTCTACCAGTGCCACAACCACACGCTAGTGTCCAGCGTGGCCACAATAACGTAGTATGGTCTGGCACATTGTGGCCACAACTGCATGATCCACCAAGGCCACAAGAGATTGCACAGTCCAGTAGGGCCATAGCAGCATGGCATGATATGACCTAGTTTCGTATGGCAGCACAGGGCCACAACAACACGATGTAATTCCTCTGGGCATGGCCCAGGATAGTATGGAACAGCCCACACATGGATCTTCTCTCCCACTGCCGCGCACCCCACAATGGTTGGCATGGGCTGGGTCAGTGGGGGACTTGGAGACATGACATCAGCAAGTCGTGCCTTTATTTTAATAACTTTGTAAATCCCTATTCCCTTCCGCTCCCCAACAAGCCCTTGGGTTGGACACTCACTAATCATCACATCAAGACCCCAAACCCACAGCAATATGGGGTTTCCTCCCTAGTATAGTGTCATGCACGAGGTCCCTATCTAGACCCACGTCTATCAGACAAACTGGTGGCCACAGCTGCTCAGCCATTCCATGCAGGGATGCCAGCCCGTCGGGATGCCAGCGGCCTCGATTCCGAGTGGGGGGGAGAGTCGCTGGCCTGGGGCTGGGTGAAGACACGGTTGCGGGCACCATAGGGCCCACGGTGCCGCCGGCGTGGTGGCAAGCAGAAAGGGGCCCTAAAGGCCTCCTGGAAGCCTCGTCGGAAGTTCTCATTGAAGTATCCGTAGATGATAGGGTTGGCGCTGCTGTTGAAGAAGGCCAGCCAGTGGGCAAAGGGAAAGATATAGCCGGTGACCAGGTGCAGCTGGCGCTCGCTGAGGTTACCATAGTCTGTCAGCAGCATCAGTGTCCAGAGGGGCAACCAGGAGAGAGTGAAGAAGAGGGCCATGATGATGAGCATGTTGATGACCTTGGCCTTCCTACGGGACACCTTCCTCCCCTCGGGCTCCTCAGGCCGGGTGCTGCGGGCAGGTGCCGCTGACTTGAAGAGCTTGAAGGCGATGCGAGCATACATGACAACAATGAGGGCAAGGGGTGCCACGTAGATGTGGGAGAAAAGGACGGTGGTGTAGATCTTCCTCATCTCTGTCTCGGGCCAGGCCTCCCAGCAGGAGTACAGTGGGTAGGAGTTGTTGTAGGTGTCCACCATGAAGTGGTGCTCCTCCCTGGTGACAGTTAGGGTGATGGCGGAGGGGCACATGATGAGCAGGGCCAGCACCCAGATGATGGCGATGGTCACCAGGGCTTTCCTCAGCGTCAGCTTCTGCCGGAAGGGGTGGACGATGCAGCGAAACCTGTGGGATTGGTGGGACCTCCTTATCACACCTCAAGGAGGCAGCCAGGTGCATTAGCATAGCTTTGACCTGGAGGCTCTTTGAGTTTCCAGTTCACCATCATCACATGTCTGTGAGCAAACTGGGAGATGAAGAGAGTGGGGATGTGGTGCTGCATGGTGTCCAAGCTTGGGAAGAGGGCCATGTCCACAATGGGATACCCCAAAGGAAGGAAGGTAGCCCCATGGTGGGACTGGAGTCTTACGTGCATTGGGAGTTGCCCAAACAGCATGCAGGATGAGGTGTCAGGATCCCCCCATCCCAACGTACCTCTCCACCGCGATGGCCACCAGCGTGAAAACAGAGGCAGAGACAGACATGCCCTGTACCAGGCCACTCATTTTGCACATGGCATTATCAAAGGGCCACCCTGCAAACACAGAGGGAGTGTTGGGAATAGTGGGCTGGTCCCTGTCCCCGTGTTCCCCCCACATCACCCCTGAGGTTGAACACGTTTGGCTCATCAACATCCATCAGCAACTCCCTCTAGATGTCCCCATCCACCATGTGATGGTAAATCCTGGTCCTAAGAGGGGGAGCTATATTTTTTTCCTTCTTATTCATACAGACATGGACTTCAGCAGTACCAAAAAAAAAAAAAAAGATGTGTATTACACTTTCCAGAAGCTTGTATAGCAAGGTTTCTGTTGGACTCCAGCTGTTATCAGAGAGACTGACCTTTAGGTCCTTGATCTGCTGGGCTTTAATTAGTTTTCCCTACTAAGGTGTGGCACAGCATTGGGACACAGATGATATCATGGAGTCAAAATGCCACCCAACCCCTTTTTACCTTTGAAACGTGGTGGAGTGGGAAAAGACCCTGTGGCCCCTTGGAAACAGGAGGATGTGATGCCCTGCCTTGCTTGGGCATGGGGCCACAATTAATAAATTGCATGTGGCAATAAATACATAAATACTCTGCCCTGGCTGTGGCTTGTTCCACTCAATATAATAGAAAGCAGCCTTATGGCTTTGAACCTCCATCAGATATATCTGAATGCCCACCTGCCACCCTCCTTGAACTCAGCACAAAAAATGGGAGAGAGTTTTGGAAGTGGCCTCCTAGGGAGAGCAAGAAGGAAGTGGATGGTGTCTCTCAACACTTCCCTTCCCCATCAAGTCTCACCTCATGCCCTGCTCACCTGTGATGAGGTTGTCCACCAGGGTTGTAGGCATGCAGAAGATGCCCACCAGCAGGTCACTGATGGCAAGGTTGAGAATGAACATGTTGGTGACCGTCCGCATCTGACGGTTCTTCACCACTATGAAGCACACCAGGATGTTGCCAATCATGCACATGAGGAAGATGAAGGTGTAGGCTAGGATAAACATCACAGCCACAGGTGAGGAGTGCTGGTAGTATGCCAAGAAGGTGTAATTTTCCTTCAGGAGGTAGCTCTCACTGGCGTTAGCCCAGCTGCCATTGGAGGGGTCTAAGGAAGGGAAAGCAGAAAAATGAAGATGGAAGGGAATGAAGCAATGGTTCCCTTCTTTTCCTAATGCCCTCAGAGGTGGGAAGTCCCAGCCATGTCTCTCCTTCCAGCACATGGGGCTGGGTTAGTTCAGCAGGTGGGATGGCTCGGTGGTGTGGATGTTCCCCAAAGCTCAGAATTAATTTTTGATGAAAGGTTAAAGAAGGCCGGCAGGAATCTTGTTCTCAGGGGTTTTCCTAGGGATCATGCAAGGAAAGCAGGGCATGGTGAGAAGTCCACCTCCCACTGCACTACAGTGCTCAGACCATGCAGGAGATGCAGGAGTATCCAGGTAGGAGGACCCCCTGTACTCTTCCACATGCAGCCTTAATTATACATAATTATTATAATTACCTGCAGCCAGGAGAGCTCCTGCTGGATGGGGGAATGTCATTTTGCCACTGCAGACCTACTGGGGGAACAGATCCATGCACCGGTCCCCGGCAGGGATGTGGGAGGCTGCTGAGCAGGGGGAGAGTCACCCTGCATGCTCATTGGCTGCAGTTTTCAGGCAGGAAAAGGGAAATGTTGGACTGGGCAGCAGCAGAGCCCGCAGCAGCATTTCCTAATACCTATATTGAGCCCAAAACTTTGCCTGACTTTATCACCCTGGACTGCAATCCCTTGCAACGTTACCGGGTGAGAAATAAGAGGATGCTCCGAGAGGGAAGTGGAAGGAGAGCTGAGAATAAAAGGCTCTGCGCTGGATGGGAATGCGTCCTCCTCGCACTCCTCGGCGGTGAGGACATCCCTGGGTCGATGGGGAAGGAAAAACCGCAATGAAAGGAGGAAAAGGGATCCCTGCTTTGTGACTCACCCCTGCTTGGCTCCGGGTGCTGCAGTGCCTGCATCGGGAGGTGGGGAAGGAGGTTTCCTCCTGCCGGGGGTCCCCGCCGCTGAGCATTGCTCCTGTGCCGCCGTCACCACTGCTTGCGGATGCGGCAGCGGCTCGAAGGAAAGGGGGGGAGGGGGGGAAAGCATCCTCCCATCTCCATGGATACTGGGGTACCCACAGGCGGCTCAGTCGGCTGGAGGCTGGAGCCGGTGCAGTTCTGCTCGCCCCCAGCGCTGCAGAGGTGGTCACCTGGCTGCTCAGATCCCCTTGCCCCCCCCACTATGTCACACCTGGGTCTGTAGGGCAAGGCAAGTCCAGAAGTCATGCTGCCCTGCGTGGTCGTGGGCATTCCACGGCTCCTTGGGGGAACCCCCCAGCATGCTTCCTCCTGGCAGAGGATGCAGGGAAAGCTTTCCCTCCTACATTCCAGTGCCTGGGAGCTAAAGGTCCTCCTAATGCCCCGCAGCACCATGCTGTGATCCCCCTGCATCCTGTTCAGAGCCCCCCAGCATCCTCTCCGTGACATCCTCGCAGTCCCTTGGCACCCTCCTTGCAGCTATGGGGAGACACTGGGACACCACCCTGAACACATGTACACACGTGTGCTGATCACGGGGACTGTGTGGGGACTTGGGCTCCTTCCAGCCCATTGCTGGCAACCAATAATCCATCAATGCAGCGAACACAATGCACATAACACATTTAATCAGGCATTGGGCACATCGTGCCAGCAGCTGGAAGCCACGGGGAACTCATGGGCCAGGGGGCACTCCTCCAGGCACCAGGCAGCAGGGTCATGTCAGGCAGTGGGGACATTGCCCTCAGGTGACAGCAGCAGCTCAAAGGGGACCAGGGGCTGGACGAGAAGGCGTACAGCAGGGCACACAGGGTTGGCACGCAGATTGAGGCTCCGCAGTGAGGACATGGTGGCCAGTGCCTCTGTTGGCACCTCTGCAAGGGGGAACAAAAGGAACAGGATTTGTGAAGGGGAGGGTGTTTTTATTAAAAAACAACAACAACAACAAAAAACCAAAAATAGAACAGGTTAAATGAAGCTGCAAAGCCTGGTGCTGCTCATGGCAATATGCATGGGCAGCAAGGAGCAGCAGCAGTTCCCATGCTTACAGCTGCCTGCACCCTGCTGCCAGCTGCTCCCCCTCCTTGTCCTGCTTTACCAAGCAGAATGGGTGGAAAGGATAAAACAGGCATTAAAACACAGCAAGAAAGAAAGCAAGAAGCCTCTTTCATAATTAAAGCCAGCGGTAATTTTTCTTTGATCAGAATATAATGATAACAGTGAAAAAATCCAGCTCGCTGGGATGAAAGGCTGCTGGGGAACCAGCAGGCATCGGAGGAAACCAATGATGGTCCAACCGGGGAGTGTGCAGCTGCCTGGTGGCATCACCCCTAGCATGAAAAATAATGCTGTGGTATCACTGCAAGGAGCAGGGAAAGGGTTAAGAGCCCTGACGTTAATATATGCATCACTACTCTGCAGGTTAAGAGCTCCTTGAGATGAAAGGGTGGCTGGCAGCACTGAAGGGCTCTTTCCGGAGCCTAGGGCTGCAGGCAGGCACTAATCGATGTGCTCATCCTCCTGTTTCCCTAGAGAACATCACCCGCTGCCTTGAGCTGTGGCTCAGCGCCTCCCAGAAGACTGAGATCCCCTCCAGCAGATATCTTGAACCTGGTTTGGCCCTGAGAGCAGTTTTGTCTCCAGTGCAGCAGAAGGGAACGGGCAGAACCAGGAACTATGTGTGGTTGGGATGGCAGCACCACAAACTGGTGTGCAAAGCCGCCACCAATCAACCTCCATCACCTTCTGTAGGCTACCATGCTTTTATCCAGAGCAAGATACTCAGTTTGTTATGGAGCTGAGTAGTGCAACCTGGGTCCTGAGTCATAAAAGGTGGACAAACCTTCATCTCCACACCACTAAGACATGATATGCTGCTAGATAACAGCATGAGGATGAACTTTCAGGTGCTTCAGCATCATCTCCAAAGACAGAGATGATGGTGGTCTTCTACCAGTCACAGCAGCAAGCAGAGGGCTCAAAGCTTGCATGGCCATCAAGGAGAACGAAGATGTGTGCTGGCTATGCTCATGCTAATGGGTTCTCCTTAACTCTGCTGTTGAGCACAGTGAAGAAGAGGTAAATGTAAAAAAAAAAGCTCATAAATCATACAAAAAGCTCAGCCTTTGGAGGCTCTACAGTAACCCAGTGGACCATACATCCATTAGCCATTAAATGGAGGAGCCCCGAGGGGTGGTGAGATGGTCACATCCACCACTTTTCCTCGCCAGCCCCCTCCCTCTCACCTGTGATCTCATTCCCTTCCAGGTTGATGTTCTCCAGTGCAGGGGCAGCCGCCAGGGGCTCAGGGAAGTGCCGGAACTTGTTGTGGGCGAGGTTGATGGTGCGCAGGTGCAGCAGGGAGCCCAGCTCCTGGGGCAGGCGGTGCAGGAGGTTGCCCTCCAGGTTGAGTTCTGGAAGGGGAACAAAGCTGATCCTCCATTCTCTGCAGCAAAGCTCCCGGCGGGGGACTCCTCCAGCAGCCAGGGCTGCTGTGCGGAGCTGTATGTAACACAGATCTGCTCTAGGCTGGTGTGCTGACAGCCTGTCTCCTCACTACACAAAAGACCCCGAGGTGCTGGGGAGTGTCATACAATCATAGGATGGCTTGGCTTGGATCTTAAAGATCACTGCACTCCAACTCCCATGTCACGGGCCGGCTGCCCTCCACCAACTGCGTTCCAGAGCCGTGGGATGTGGCACTGAGGGATGTGGGCGGTGGGCTGGGTGAGCTGAGAAGGCTTTCCCAACCTCAGCGGTCCTGTGACGGCAGTCTGGCCCGCGCTTACCTCGCAGCTGGCTGAAGGTGATGGCGAAGCGTGCGCCGAGAGCCTTCAGCTCGTTGTTAGCCAGCGAGATGCGGTGGATGCCCTGCGTGACGCTGCGCACCGCCTTGTAGATGCCGGCGGGGAAAGCCACCAGCTTACAGTCGGCCAGGTCTGCGGGGACAGGCGGGTGAGCGGCGGGGGCAGCTGCACAGCGCCCAGCCCCAGGCTGCCAAACACGCGGCCCTCCTGCACGGCGGGGCCCCGCCGCACCCCGGCGTGGTGCGGGGACGGAGCGGCGCGGCACCCCGCCGGGGCTGCGGCCTTACCGAGCGTGTCGCCTTGGCTCTCCACCGTCTCGTTCACCCTCCTGGCCACGCGGGCCACCGCCTCGCCCATCCTTCTCTGCATGGGGGCGGCCGGGGGGGGACACCGCGGGCGAGACGGAGGCGGCGTTCCCCGCTGCTAAAAATAAAGCGCTGGGACATGTGCTCTGCCGGGGCGGGCGGGGGGGGGTGCGATCCGCGGGATCCGCGGGGCTCCGCGGGAGCGGAGCTTCGCGTGGGGCGGCGGGGAGGGCGAGGGCTCTCCGGTGGCCTCCCGTCCGAGATAAAACCGTGCGGACCGAGCCACGTGGCTCCGCTCCCCGCGCCGGGAGCCGAACCCGGGTCCCCCGGGCGAGAGCCGGGAGCCGGGAGCCCTCCTCCCCGCTGGACCACGTGTGGCGGCGGGCGGGGATGGCGCGGCCCCGCCCCGCGGGGACAATAGCGCGGGGCCATGGCGTCGGCGGGCGGCCGCCAGCACAGCCAGAGCCGCGCCATCCCTGCCCGCCCCGCGCCGCACGGAGACGCCGCTTCACTGCCGCCCGGCTGCTGCACCACGCCCGGCGGCACGCTCTTCTCCACCACGCCGGGAGGTAAGAGCGTGAAGCCCTAAACTGCGCCCCGGATTTCAGCGCTCCCCGCGGCTGGGCCCCGGAGGGAGGCTAGGCCGTGCCACCCGGAGGGGGTGAGGCTGCGGGCGGAGGGGTTCGGGGTCGGCGGGGGTCCCTAAGGGCGGCACGCCGCGGGGGAGAGCGCCCAGGAGACACGGACGCGTCCCCCGTCCCTCCCGCCGCAGGCACCCGCATCATCTACGACCGTAAGTTCCTGCTGGAGCGCCGCAACTCGCCCATGGCGCAGACCCCTCCGTGCCAGCTGCCCGACATCCCCGGCGTCACCAGCCCCGGGGCCAGCGACGAGCCCAAGGCCGAGCCCACCAGCCCCAGCAGTCAGGACGGCAAGCCAGCGGCCGGTAAGCGGGCGGCCCCTCCCGGGCGTCCCCGAGCAGTGGGATGCCCATGTGCCTCTCTTGGTGTCTCTTGCAGGGGACGACGCGCAGTTCGAGATGGACATCTGACCAGGCGTTCGCTGCTCTCCTTCGCCATTGCCCCGTTTATTGGTCCGTTGTTGTTTTTTTGTTTGTTTTTTCCCTCCCGTTTCGTTTGGGTCTTTCGCCGCATTGCCCCGCTCCATCCCCTTCTCTTAACTGGTCTTAAGGAACAGTGCCTGGAAACGGAGGTGCTGCCCGCTGGGCTCCCATCCTGGGCCTTCCCTGGGAAGTTTCAGCAGCCACGGCACTGGGAAGGCGCCGGCACCTCTGTGCAGTGCATACTCTCGGGTCCAGATTAGACCCCTCTGGCACCTGGGCTCCCAATTTCTAAGGGGCCACACGTGGCACAAAGCCCTCAGTTTTCCACTTTTTGGTACTAAAAAGAGGGACAACCACGATATGGGGAGAAGGGAAGGCTGAGCGGCAGCGTCTCTTCCCTCAAACCCCAATCTGTGCCATGGGGTTTGGGGTGGGCTTCATCGCCAGGTGCTTTTGGGACGCTGTGAGCAAGCGAGTGCGAGTGGAAGTACGATGCGCGTGCGGCTGAGTGCTTGTGACACACACACAGATATATATGTTATATAGAGAGAAATATATTTTTCCTTAAAATGCTGGCCCTCGGAGGTCAGGCACGGCCCCGGAGCAGCCGGGGGACGCAGTGTAGCGTGGGGAAGGTGATGGCCATCAGCCACGCGGTGCCTTGTGGGACAGCTGCTCTGCGAGCCAAGAAAAAAAACAATCAAGGACAAAGCGAACTTTCTACAGCTTTCTACGACGTTTCTACGACTTTCTACTGATTATTTTTCTCTTTTTGTTTTGTTTTAAACGGGATTCTGGCTGAAAAGCAAGGAGTGCCCAGCGTCTTGGGGCAGCTTCTCTGCTGTTCAGGGTTGTCGGTGGGTTTTTTGGTTTTCCTGTCTCCTGCACGGGAGGAGGAGAGCTCCCACCGGTGGTTGCTGTTACAGTGAGGTCAATAAAGATCTTGGTTCTACGACAGTGACACGTGTGGGGTTTCTTTGGCCTTAGCCCCATTTATCCACGTGGTGATTGCTCTTCTAAAGCAGGATGTTTGCAGGGCAGAAGCATCTGCGGGGCATGGAGGTTCCTGGATGTGTAGCTGGAGAGCTACCAAGGAAAGTCCCGCTGGGGACATCCTGGCAGATGGCATGACCACGAGGCGCTGTGTCAAAAAGCTGTTCCAGAAGGATTCAAAATGTGCTTTTTCTGATGGTGGCTTCCAAAACCAGGTGTAACGCTGGAACAAACGTGGTGGAAAGGTGCTTCAGAGGCCTTCACTGGCTCCCTGTTCAGCCAAGGAAAGGAAAGCTCGTTGGAGGAGGATAAAAGGTTTCCTGGAGCAGGGAAAGAGGGCAGATAGCTGCCAATGCACTTTTTCACCTCCTTTTCTGAACTTTAGGAGAGCGAGGGGTGCTTTGGGGTTCCCCATCTCACCCAGAGGTTTGCAGCAGTGCCACGTAGCAGTGTGACTTGAGTAAACTGCAAATTCCCAGCCATTCCACAAGCTGGTGTGACATGCATTTTTGCCCCAAGCTCAGCGTGAAGATGCATTTAGCATCAGGGCATGGCATCGCTGTGGGTTCACATTTCCAACTGATGCCTGAAGTCTGCTGCAGAGCAGAGGCCAGACTGCAAACCTGAGTTGCTGGGGCCCACAAAGCTCAGGCTCCCGCAGGCAGGGGAAGCCCTCAGTGCTCCACAGTGTTGGGGCTGCTGGCACACCCTGCTCCCCAGCCTTTACCATTTTCGGGCTGCCTCCGGGCTGCGTTTACATTCCTTTCCCTCCTTCCTGGTGACACCGACAGCTCCTTCTCCCTTTTCCCTCAGCCTGTTGGGCTTCTGTAAATATTTATGCACTGTGCTGTTGGTGCCTGCTGCACGGCCGGGGCATTTCAGGTCTCTAATGGGGAAGGCTCCTGAGTCCTCCCTGTGGGGCCGATGTGCTTCAGGTGGATTGTCTGGTTACAGAGGAAGGACAAACAAATGTACAGCTCAGTTCTGGGGCATCCGGGAGGACATGTGCCAGCTGGGTGGCTCTGTGATGCTGGAGTGGGATGGGTGCAGGAGGTGGTGGGTGCCTGGGGAGAGGGAATGGGGATGTGGCTCAGTAGAAGCGAGTGATCTGAGGTCTTTTCCGACCTTTATGACTCTCTAATTCAATCCAATGAATGTGCAGGAGGCTGTAGGGTGATAGGGGGACAATGTACCAGGGCATCCCCAAGGGATGGGAACTGTGACCGAGGGACTGCTGTGTGGTAATGGTCCCTAATGGGCCTGGGTGCTCCTACACTCTGGGGGATACCTCGAGGAGAAACGGGTTGGATCCCTGGCAAAGTGCCAGGGAGACCCCGAGGGGCTGCAGTAAGCTGTGGGGTCCCAAAGTGGAAAGGTGCCGACCCCAAGGGCTGCGGGCTGAACGCTCCCTGGGGTCCTGGGGGCCGCGGCGTGAGACCCGCCCCCAGCCCCAGGCTCAGCCCTCGGGAGCGGGGCGGTGCCACGGCGGGACGCGGGCGGAGCCGGGCGGCAGCGGGCGGAGCCGGACCGCAGCGGGGCCGCTTAAACCCGTCCCGCCGCCCCGCCCCGCACCCGGACCGACGGCCGGAGGGACGCGCGGACGCAGGTGGTGGGCGGCCGTGGGGCTGCTCCGCCAGCCCGGGCCCCGTAGCCCCGATGGGGCCGGCCCGGAGCCGCCCGCGGCAGCGCTGAGCCGCACGGAGCCACCAGGTACCGCGCTGGGAGGGCGGGGCGGGGGGGCTGCGGGGATGCTCGGGTCTGCATCCCTCGGTCGCTCTCCCGGGGGAACCGCAGTCCGGGAGCCCCGTGCTGCCCTTGCCGTGCGCGGGGCAAAATGACGGGGCGAGAGTCCTGGCCACGTCCTGCAGTGCTGCGGGGCTGCTCTCGCGTCGTTATCCCGCGGGGTGCCGCTCCGAGCTTTCTGGGAACCGCTGCGAAGCGCTGTGGGCTCGGCTGGTTTCGGTGGGTTTGGGAGCCGAGCAGCTCCGGGCGAGCGCTGCGTTTCCGACGCCCCGCGGTGGTATTTCTCACCTTTTCTTTGAGCTTTCTTTGCGCTGAAGCGAGCCGCTTCCTTCCGGCGCAGTCTGCTGCGGGGGGACCCCGTAGGAAGGGACCCTTACGGTCATCGGGCTCAGCTCCAGTTTGCAACCCGAAAGGAGCATGGCCTTGATTCCTTCCCCTTTTCCAACTTTTAAACACGTATTTTAAGCCACTCAGTGTGCCTCCCGGTGCTTTCTTCCTGACCGCTCTAAACCCAGCTTGCTCCCCCCTTGCATCGGAGAGGGTGTGCTGTCCCATCTCTTCGTTTTTTGTTTTTTGTGTTTTTGTGTTTTTTTTTTTTTTTTTCTCCCCCCCCCCCAGGGTATTTTTGCTTTTGGAGAAAGGGATGAGAGAGCAGGGGCAGCACCACGCTCCATCACTTCCTCCCTCCGGTGATGCCGCGTGCTCCCCGCTCCATCCGGCGGTGCTTCCTGCCCACCCCCACGACCCTCCGGAGAGCACTGCACGTTTCCCATTTTGGGGTTAAATCCCCGGTTTTGGGGCAATTCAGGGCCATGGCTTGCTTGGCACAAAGCTTTCCCCCAGCAGTGCGGTGCCTTTGGTAATGGCATAGCCGTCCTAATTTAGGAAGCTGTAAACGAGCAGCTTGCAGGGAAGGGTGTAATTTGGGGGTTTCTCCCAGGGAGAGGCCTTATTGTGCTCACAGAGGACGAGTGGCCGTGGCACTAGTTCTGCTATAGACAGTGTAAAACCTGGGTGGGACGCCCAGGATCAGTGAGGTGCTTCCCTGCTGAAAACATTAAAAAATCTCTATATTTTAAAATACATAACTGAAGTGCAGTGCTGGGGGGTGCAGCAGTGGTTTGTTTGTCCTCGCTCTTCCCGCTGACAATGAGGCAGCCAGGGCAAGTGCACGCTTCCTCCCACCGTGGCAGATGCATCCTGCAGCTGGGCCCACCCGCTATATTTAGGCTATTGTTAGTGCTGGCCTTGGGCCCCTGCCAGCTCCCCGTGCCGTGGGGGTTGGACCCATATGTGGGGGCTGACACGGTGGGAAACAGTGGGGCGAGGTCAGAGTGAGTGGGAGCGCTGCTCTTCTTTTGGTGGAGAAGGGCTGTATGGTTTGCAAGTAGCAAACAAGCAATGGGATTTATTTATTTTGGTTTAGAGGAAAGAAGTGGCTTTTTACAAGGCGGCCAAAAATCCGGTCTTGGTGACAAAGCCTGTTTGCAAGGCAGCCGAGCAGACTGCAGAAGCATCTGTGGGTTGGGGTGCTGGTTACACATCAGTGCGCAGCTCCCAGCACATTTGTGTCCATGCAGCCGAGCCCCAGTGCTGTGCGTTTGCTACAGAAGCAAGAAAAGCGCCTTTTTCTTCCTGGGCTTAACAGGAAGAACAGGCACAGCATTGTCCTGGGGCGGCCGAGCGTGGCGGGATGCTCCTGGCTGTCCTCTGCTCCCCTTTGGAGTCCTCTGTATGCATGCAGGCACATGTCTGCAGGCACATGCATGTTCACGCTTGAGGATGTGCATGCATGAGCACACACATGTTGGCATGCACATGTATGTGCCTCTATATGTGCACAGGAAAGCCGGCTGCGATCCCGGTGTGCAACAACAAATGCAGCGTGCTGGGAATGAGCCTGGGAGGAAATCACGGAGAGCTGGAGCACTTAGCTGTATTTCTCTGCTCTTCAAGCATTTTCCATGCTCGCGGAGCGCGCTGGGGCACAGGAGGCTAATGGCTGTCCTGCCGGGACGGGAAGCTGCAGGTCACTCTGCAGTGCCATCTGCTGACTCATCACATTTTGGGGGCTGGCTCCAGGGTTTCTCCTTTTCTCCTCTTCCCAGCCCTGATGGCAGAGAAGCCGTGCTGGGAATTCAGCCACGGTGGGGCTGGACCCTGCCTGGAGGACAAGGGGGGAAGAAAGCCCATAAGGAGAGCGGGAAGGAAATTGGAGAGCACGGGAAGGGCAGGGTTCGTGTTTCTTCGGAAATGGGCCTCCCCTTGCCGTGCGGGGCAGCTGAAAAAATTCCTCTCCCTTTACCATTCTCCCTCCCTCCCCTCAACCCTGTTTTTCTGTCCCTGTGCAGCCTGTGGATGATGGGCACGACCGCCAGCACGGCTCAGCAGGCGGTCTCAGCCTCTGCCTTTGAGAGTGTGCACGGCATTGGCACCATGGAGGACCAGCGCTCCCTGAGCATCCACTCGTTCCAGACCCTCGGGCTGCACAATAGCAAGGCCAAGTCCATCATCACCAACAAAGTGGCACCAGTGGTCATCACGTGAGTCCCAGCAGCTTGCAAGCCCTTCTTGCTGTCTCCAGATTGAACGCTATCCTTTCTTGGTTCATTTCAAACCCTCTCTATCCTTTGTTGCATGCTCCTCTCTCTCTCCATGCTTTTGGCAAAAAGAAAACCCTACTTGTTTGTTTTTGGGTAACCTTACCTCCTTCTGCATGTGGTTCCTCCAGGTATAACTGCAGGGAGGAGTTCCAGATCCATGATGACCTGCTGAAGGCCAACTACACGGTGGGACGCATCTGTGAGACCACACTGGAGCACTACCTGGTGCAGGTTGGCATAGCTGCTCATTGCTCCCGCATGCTTCCTGTGCTCGGATCCTGTTCCATCTTCTTTCTTATCCTGCAGGGGAAATATTTCATGGTCAGAGATGTGTACAGCAAGTTGGATGTCTTGAACACTACCAGCACCAGTGGTGCTCCGAATTTCCGGCAAGCCAAAGGAGGCTATGCGGTGTTTGGTATGGGTCAGCCCAGCCTCAATGGCTTCAAGCTTGTGCTGCAGAAGCTGCAGAGAGAAGGCCACAAGGTTGGTGCAGTGGGAGCAAGCGTGGCCTTAAAGCTGGGCGCTTCTGCTCTTGTTTGTGGGAGAGGATCTGTAGATTGTTGTGGAAGTCGAGGGGATATCTGTGGGGAGAGTGGCCGAAATGCTCCGTCTCCAGAGCTGCTGGCTGGTCTGTGGAGGAGGTTGGCACGAAGTTTTGGGAAGCCTTTTCCCCTGCTGCATGTGTGGTGTCATCCCTCGTATCCCTCATCTGTGGCCATCTTTCCAGGAGTGTGTCGTCTTCTGTGTTCGTGAGGAACCCGTGCTGTTCTTGCGGGTGGAGAGTGACTTTGTGCCCTACACACCACGGGGCAAGGAGAACCTCCATGAGAACCTCCACAGTTTGCAGAGGAGGCTGCGTGTGGAAGACCTGGAGCTCACCATCCGCAAAGAGGTGATCCCCATGGGCTGGGGGAGATGCTGGGGCCTTGATAGGGTTCTCCATCTTCTAGCATGCAGCTCTGTATCCTTGGGTGTCCAAGAAAGCATAAAATCAGAAGCAATGAGATGGGGATTGGGCCTATTCCCCACCTTTGGATGTCTCATGGAGGGGTTTGAAGCAGACAGATGCTGCATGGGGCCTCCATGAGCATCCACCAGGCTCACAGGCGTTGATGGCAATCTCCATCTCCACTAGATCCATGACTTTGCACAGCTGAGCGAAGGAGTCTACTATGTCTACAATGACATTGAGCGCTTTCGGGACGAGCCGCACACTGTGCGGGTGCAGGGTGAGGAAGACATCCATGTGACAGAGGAGGTGTATCGCCGGCCCATCTTCCTCCAGCCCACCTACCGCTACCACCGCCTGCCCCTGCCCGTGGATGGGGCCCCTCTGGAGGAGCAGTTTGATGCTTTCATCTGTTTTCTTAGGGTGAGCCAAGCAAAACCATGGGGATTTTGGGGTGGGATTTGCTTCCTCAGCTTTCTGGGACTGGTGGGAAGGTCTGTTACTTCTGCACTTGAGTAGAGGAGCCGTCTCCACCCCTGGCAGAGTGCTGGAGATGCTCCTGGAATCATAGAATGGTTTGGGTTGGAGGGGACCTCTAAATTCCAATCTCCCTGCTATAGGACCCTCCCACTAGACCAAGTTGCTCGCAGCGCCATCCAGCCTGGCCTTGGTAGCTCCTTGTTTAGGCTGATTAATTTTGGGTGGACTTTATTTTGCAAGCCCTTCATATACGACAGTCACCAAACCAATGTGCAGGCTTGGTGTCACCATAGTCTTCCCTCTTCTAAAATAAAACAGAAGTTCTTTCTGTGCAAGGTAGCCTGCCTGGGGAAGCACCAGCTGGAGGGGTTCCTGAGTCTACCTTCTTCCCTTTTTGGCTTCATATAATGGGGAGCTTATGTGTGTGATTGTGCCCTGCTTGTCCTTGCTGGAGGTGACCATTTCTCATGCTGCCTGGCATTCCTGCAGGGAATTCCTGTTTGGGAGAAATGGTCTGGGTTTGGTGCAAATGCTTTTGGTGGCAGGCCTGGTGTGGAAGACTGGGGATGGGTAGTGGGACTAATGGTGATCCCATCGTTAATTCATGGAAGAAGGGATCATCACTGATGGGGCTGTACATCAGCCTGGTCACCATGAGGAGATGTCCATGCCTGTGCTCTCCTTGCTGCCTCTGGGCACCATCCATCCCTGTCTCTTCCTAGGAGAGCCCTGGCCTGCTGCTGCGGGATCCCAACCGCCCCCCGCCAGCACTGCTCTTCAGCTGCCAGACTGGTGTGGGCAGGACCAACTTGGGCATGGCCTTGGGCACCCTTATCCTCTACCATCACCGGGGAGCAGCACCAAAGCCTGAGTAAGCGAGACAGTCCCAGGGTGGCCAGGATGGCCACGGTGCTCGTTGGTTTAATGGCCTTTTTCTCCTTTCTCCATGGGCAGCCCGCCGCATCCAGCCAAAACGACTCCAAGGGCCAGGTTTCGGGTCATCCAGAGCTTCATTGAGATGGTACCCAAAGGGCAACAGATGGTGGAGGAGGTAAGTGGGGGGAGTCTGCCAAACCCATGCTGACCTCAGGATGGGCAAGGAGGGCTTCCTCTGCTCACTGGCTCTCCCTGCTCAAGGTGGACAGCGTGATTGCCTCCTGCTCAGAGATGCACGACATGAAGGAAGCTATCTATGAGTCCAAGAAGAAGCTGGAAGGGATTGGAGAAGACTACCAGATCCAGGTACTGCTGCTAGGGTGACATCCTCATCTCCAAAACTGAGCCATGGAGCATCAGTCAGGACCCCTTTTAGTGAGCCATTAATTAGAGGATTGCTCAGCTGCCTTTATAACCCTGCTCTGTGCATGGTAATTTATAGAAATGTTTTCATGAGCAGATAGGAAGAATGTAAATTATAAAAATCCAAAACTTCCTGTGCTCTGGAAGCTTCCCAGGGGTGTGTGAACCTGGAAGGTTGTGAAGGTTTTTCCTATTTAAGAGCCATGAAATTGAGCAGGCTGGGGCTTCAAGGAAACCTGACTTCTTATTTTGAGCAGTGTCTCTGATTCTGACAGATGCCTTTGAGACAGATAATACCCTGTGTCTTTATTTTTTGCTATCCTTAAAACTGCAGAATGAGTGGTTTGGGATCCAGCATCTCTTCAGGCTTTTTCCAGTCAGGCTTCTTTTGGCTGACTGAGAAGACTTGAATCCCAGATCTGAGTCCACTTTTTACTCCCTTTCCAGCCTTTCTGGGGATGAATTTTTCCATTGGGGTGTGACGAACATGCCACTACAGTGAGGAACCCCAAATTCCATCCTTCCCTGTTTATTTCCTAGGGCAGGTCTGCATCTGCTTAGTACTGCTTCATGTGGTGGCACATGCTGTTGTGTGCAGCGTGGAGACTCTTGGCTAGGGGGCCAAGTGTGGACAGACATGTAGGGGCACCCATGGGTGCCTTTCTTGGGCACTTTGGGGGCAAAGGGTGATCTGGCTGACCCTCCATTCACACTGGGGAGGGCTGCTCTGTGTCGTCTTCGACAGTGGAAAACAAATGGCTGGGGATTGCTGTAAATTAGCCCAGAGGAGTGTTTATTTGAAGTCTGCACGTAGCAAGAGCACGTTTAAACAATGGCAAGGGGCCAGGAAAATGTGCTGGGTGATGTGGGTGGGGGGAGAGAAGGAGAGGAAAGGACTCTGCGGGCAGAGAGAGTTGGGTGGGGGGGAAAGGAGTTTGAACTGCTGCAGTGATGTGATGCAGGGTCTTGGGTGGCATGCTCAGTCCCATCCCTGCAGTGCCTGGCCCTTCCTGGCCTGACCCTGGTGTGATTCCATGCTCCTGGGTTCTGTTGTGAGTTTTGGAAGCCAATGTACTGTTCTGCCTCTTGATAAATGACAGCAGGCCGGATTTGTCTTGTGGATCACAAGTAAATATTTATGACTCAATGCCATTGCGTTGGCAGCACGCAAAGCCTGCTTGCCAAGTCTGCCTGCGATGCAGGAAAGGATCTTCTGCAATGCATGTCTTAACAGGGTTTCTATCATGTCCAGGATGGGGTTTTTGCTTGTAGGCAGTAGGGGCAGGTTATGTGTGTCCCCCTGGGGTTTATCTCACGGACCACAGTCTCCAAAGAGGCTTTGCGAGAACCTCGTGTAGAGTTGGGTGCTCTTCAGCTTGTCCTGAGGTTTTGAGCTTGCATCCCCAGGGGAAAGCCCACTCGTTTCTGGGGAAACCCCATGGCTCTTACGGAAGCCTGATGGCTCGAGCATCACACCTGGAGGCCATAGTGGTGTCCAAGACAGTGTTGGCATCTTGTGTTAATCAAACCCCTCTGTTTGGGTCTTGCTCTCCTAGTGGCATCTGGACATTGTATCTCCTGGACAGGCAGGCAGGCTGTATCATGTTGGACCTGCTCCCGGCGCGTCCTTGGGTGAAAGGAAAGGCTTTGTTTGATCTGAAATAAAAATTTATAGCTCTAAGCATCTCTTAATATGGAAAAATATTGAAATGTTTCACTTAAAGATATAAATTAAAAAAGAAAAAGGCACCAAATACTATTCCAGATACAGTTCTGTGGGTTTTTTTCACTGCCATCCTCATTTGGAAGCAGCTTGGTGAAGTTGGTGTGAAAACGCTAAAAACCTTCTTAAGGCCAGGGACTTAAATGGCATTTCTGCTTCCTTTCCCCCAAAACAGTACTTAAAAACTGCCTCAGGCCAGCTTGCTCCTTGCTTATCTCCTCTTCAGCAGGCATGTGGTGCTCTCCTGCCCAGTGTCCCAGGGCTCCAGCAGGAGCTGCTCCTGCCCTGTGATCCACTATGGACGTGATGAATGCCCGATGTGTTGTTTGCTTTTAGGGGAACAGCACCAAAGAATATTTCCTTCAGAGGACTCTGCAGAGCCTTGAACGCTATTTCTACCTGATTGCCTTCAATTACTACCTTCACGAGCAGGTAAAGGCCATGTCTCCTGGCTGGGTGGTGGGAGGGCAGGGCGATGTCTCAAGCTGAAGGGAGGAGGATGGCATCACCATTGATAGCTTTGGAAGCATGTGGGGGAGGGGGGGCGGGGGGTGAGCCCAGGCTGATGGCGTGCCCCCTCCCCGGCCCCCCGCCGGCAGTACCCCCTGGGCTTTGCCCTCAGCTTCAGCAGGTGGATGTGCCGGCACCCTGAGCTCTACCGGCTGCAGGCGAGTATGAACTCCTCTGAACTTACCATCTCCGGGGACCTCATCACCAAGGGGACGCGAGTGTTGGTGAGTGCCTTGCCTGGGTGTAGGGACAGGGCTGGTTGTCTGCTGGGGGTGGTCTTGGGATGCTCAACCTTAAGGAGGTTTGGGGGGGTGGGAGAAGCAAGGGGTTCTCTGTGGCGAGGCAGGTGTTGATTCTTGGGCCTCCAGGTCCATCTCTTCCGCCAGGACGGGTGTGTTCCTAGTGATACTTTGTGCACACCACGTGCCCAGCCCTGTCTGTTCTGCCACAGGTGGTGGATGAGCGCTTCTGCCCAGATGTGCTGAGCACTGTGAAGGAGATGAGCGTAGCCAATTTCCGACGAGTGCCTAAGATGCCCATCTATGGGACAGCACAGCCCAGCTCCAAGGTGAGAGGCAGGTGCCTTGTGGCAGGCAGGGCCACCCCTTTGGGTGCCACCCCCTCACCTGGGCTACCCCTCCCTCCAGGCCCTTGGCAGCGTCCTGCGGTACCTGACAGATGCAAAGAGAAAGCACTCGCACATCTTGTGGGTCAGCCTGCGGGAAGAGGTGGTGCTGGAGGGGAATGAGCAAATCTACACACTCAGGGAGCCAGGAAGCCTCGACCAGCTCATCCCTGTGCCGGTATCCACGCCTGAACAGCTGGAGGTGAGCCTGGGCTTTGGGGTGCACCTTGGTGTGCCTGGTCCTGCGTTGGGGTAATGCGTTCTGGGTGCAATGCTTGTTGAAGGCATCTCCTCTTTGCATATGAGCATCTTTGCTGGAGATCACCAGAAGCACAGGGGCTTTGCCCCAAATGGTGCCAAGGGAAGGATGCACAAAGGTTTCACACTGGGCTTGTGTGAAATCTGCTCCTCAGTGTGTTCATGGCTGGTGATTCAGGCCTCCTCCTTCCCTCTGTCACGTCTCTTTGCTCTAGAATTTTACCCTATAGCCCATTTCAGCTAAATTTGACCTTGCATTACATTCCTGTGAGCTTTCTGCAGATAACTGGATGTAGGACAGAGGTTTAGATCATGTCCCTTATGAGGAAAAGGCATCTCCCACTCTGCTGAGCCCTCATGAGGGAGATGTCCCTGGGAAATGAGTCTTAGCCCCTCACCCACCATAGCTACTTGTTTGATTTTTATTTGTTTGTTTGTTTGGATGGTGAAGGGGATTTTGCTGCCAGCAGCATCTTGGCTGCATGGAGAAGCTCTCTGGAGTCTTGGGCATGGCAGTGCTAAAGGTCCCTGGAGGGAAATGGTGGCCAGAACCTGGAGTGTGGGTCTGTGTCAGGCTGTATCTTAGAACATAAAAATACTGGGGAAAGAAAACAAAACAAAACAAAAAAAAACAAAACAAAAAAAAAACCAAAATAAAAAATAAAAAACAAACAAGGGAAATGGGTGGAAGAGGAGTAGGTTTGATAGTTCTGGTGGTGAGGTTTTCTCTGTTCTTTGCAGAAACTTGAGTCCACGCTGAAGGGTGACCTGCTGAAGTCACAGAAGTGGCTGGAGGTCTACCTGGAAGCAGAGAAGCAGATGAAGATGTTCAAGAGCTGTCTGACCACACAGGAGATCTTCAACCAGCACAAAAGCACCTGCCAGGGACTGACCTACCGGCGCATCCCAGTCCCTGACTTCTGTGCTCCCAGGGAGCAGGTAGCAGCACTGCCACCACATCCTCAAGCTGCCTTCGTGTTTGTTTGTTTGTTTGTTTTTATGGTGTGACCACCCTCCTTAAAACCCTTGGTGTTGGTCTCACAGGATTTTGACCAGCTGCTGGAGGCGATGAAGAGTGCTCTGGCTGAGGACTCACAGACAGCCTTTGTGTTCAACTGTGCCAGTGGCCGGGGCAGGACCACCACAGCCATGGTCATCGCTGTCCTCACGCTCTGGCACTTCAATGTGGGTACCAATGCTTCCAGCTGGTGGGGGCTGTAGGACAGTTCCTTTTTTTGTTGCCTCAGTGTAGCCACAAAGGAACTGTAGAAGGAGTGGAGATGTTGTCATGTTCCTGTGGAGTGGTGGGAGGCTCTGCAGGAATGAAGGGTTAATGGTGGGAGAGATGTAGTTCTCTTGCAGAGTAGATGGGTAAAATTTCAGATGTGCCAAGTGTGTAACACTCTGTCCTTCTCTGACTCCTGCAGGGCATCCCTGAGATGAGTGATGAGGAGATTGTGAGTGTGCCTGATGCCAAGTACACTAAAGGGGAGTTCGAGGTGAGTCCTGCATCCAATGTAGCCCCATGGTGTAGAGTCTCCAAAGTCCTGTGAGATGTGCTCGGGGGAGAATGGTCCTTTCCTGGTCTTGGGGTTTGAGCATGGGCATGGAGTGGTTGGGTTGAGAGCAGCAGGTGAAGCTCCTCCTGCTCTACCTGTGTTCTAGGTAGTGATGAAGGTGGTCCAACTCCTGCCTGACGGTCACCGGATGAAGAAGGAGGTGGATATGGCCCTGGACACGGTCAGTGAGACCATGACACCCATGCATTACCACCTCCGAGAAATCATCATCTGCACCTACCGGCAGGTGAGCAATGCCCTTTTCTGCCATACAGCTGAACCACCAAAACCTAAATAGGGCAGCCACACCATGGATAGGGGTGGGACTTCACACCAAAGCTATGTCGCATGTCACCAGGGTTCCTTGGGTGGTGGCTTTAGGTTCCTTCATGATTTATTTATTTATTTATTTTCCCCATCAAAACAGGAAAATACAGCAAAGCCTGACAGCTCTCACATGCTCTGTTCACCACAACTGGTTATGGGGTGAGGAGCAAAAAGCAGAAGATTAAGTTGATGATGGATTTACTACTCATTGTGGTCCCTTACCCAAAGCAATGGGGGCGTGAGGGTCGTGGTGGTCCAAATAAGCTCAGCATCCCATGCATCCCTTGCTGTGCCGAATCCTGCATCCCATCCCTCCTGCTGCAGCCGGCAGAGGGCAGGGCTGCTCTGTCCTGTTCACCTTCCATTCCTTCTGGCTCCTCCGACTCAAGGAGGAGGAACACCCGGGCGTCGCAGCTGGCTGAGCCATGCGCTTCTTGGCAGCCTTGCCTTTGCAGAGCTGTGATGACGGTGCGAGCTGCTCCCATTCATTAGCATTATTATTTTTTGGAAGGCGGCTGCCCGCCCGTTCCCGCGACCTCCTCGTGGCCCTTGCTGGCACTTGGCAGTGAGGAGCAGTGCATGGGTGTTCCTTGGCCATATCCTGTTTCCCAGCCAGCTGTATCCAGTCTGCCCTGATGGCCTGGTGGGGAAGGAAGATAAGCAGGGAGTCATCCGCTGCGCTGTTCCCCTTGCCTTAGGAAGAGCCTTTTATCACTGCCTTGGAGGTGTTGTGTGCAAATGTTTTAATGCAGTTTTTTTTTTTTTCTTTCCCCAAAATCTGAGCCCAGGATGGGCGAGCTCCATGGGGACATCTCTGCTTTGACTGGCAGGTGCAAACTGGAAGAAAGGTGTGCGCTTCCAGGTGTACATAGCCCCACTGTGGGCAGGTTTTTGTTGCATCCTGCTCTTTGTTCAGTCTTGGGTTGAAGGGAGCAGTGTTTGGTGCCTTGCAAGGGACACTTTGCAGGGTCAGTACAAGCAGGATGGGAGGAAAATGTGCTCTGGTGCTCAGCTCAGATTCCCTCCTACTCCTTCCCATCCTAAACTGGGAGGAAAAGATAGATTGATGCCTTCCTTCCGCTTCTGGAGGATGTGTTGTTTGGGGAGGCTTCCTTGATGGGAGCTTCTGCAGAAGCTGGCAGCAACAGCCAGCTGATTCCTTCGGTCTCAGCTACAGCAGACAGATCCAACAAGACTTGCATGTTCACATGATCCATCAAGATGATGACATCCATTAGGTTCCTTGGTTTAGTGGGCATTTCTGTGGGGCCATGTTACTCAATTGTTGTTGTCTTTAATGCAGTTGTTTCCTGCCTGTTTCCCACCTTTTCTAACCAAACATGAAGCCAAGTTCTTGTCAGGATCTGCTCTGTGCAAGTACCCATGCATACACCTGGGGCTGACATCTTTCCCAGTGCAGAACTGATCACATTCAGAGCCATACTCATAGCAATACCATCAGTTGGGGAAGGAAAAATAACAAAGCATGGTTTTCAAGGATGGGAACACTTGTTTCCAAAACCTGTAGGGAATGGCTTGCAAGAGGAGAGAGGCAGGATGCTGGGCACAGGCACGTGTTTAGTAACACCTCCTCTATTTCTGAGGGTTGCAGGACTCAAAGGGAGGCTTTTTATATGCTGCAAGCCACAGCACTATGAGAGCTTGGGCTGCCAAGTAGATTCTTGTCCTTCCTTGTGCTTGCAGGGGCGGTCAGGCAAGGATGAGCAGGAGCGGCGGCTGCTGCGGCTGCGGAGCCTGCAGTACCTGGAGCGCTACATCTACCTGATCCTCTTCAATGCTTACCTACACCTGGAGAAGAAGGACTCCTGGCAACGGCCCTTCAGCCTCTGGATGCGTGAGGTAGGGTTTCTGTTTGGGCCAAAATGTGGTGCAATGCAGTGCTTGGGGAGGAAGGGTGCCTGTGATCTTATCTATCATTCGCAGGTAGGTGTGCAGTGTGTGTTGGACCCAGCCCGCTGCTACTTTTTGCTCTTAGGACCCAACGTCTGGGGCTGAGCTCCCAGCGCTGGGAAAGCTCCTATTTCAACACAGTATCTTGAATAAGCTGTTAATTAACCTATGTGTGTGAAGACACATTGAGTGTTAGGGAAACACTGCACCTCTACAAGGTGACAGAACCTCATCCCTCACCCAATGCCACCAATTTACGATGGGGAAAAATTCCTGGCTTCTAGGTTCTTATAGCCAGGCTAGGATGCTCAGCTTGTCCCTGCTCCTGCCCTGACTTCTTGACTCCTCCAGGAAGACTTCAAATCTGAGATGTCCTCCCCAGGTGCCCCATTTGGGCAGATGCTGTGCCCCACTGAGCATCAAAGGTCCCTTTGGCTCCAGCACAAGCGCTGTGCTTTCAGTGTTTATTTAAAAAAATAAATAAATAAAAACCCAACAAGGCCACATTGTAACTTTATTTCCGGAAGGGCGCCAAAGTTAACAAACCATAAAGCTGCTTATAAAACCCAGCAGCGGTAGCCGGAGGAAGGCTTGGGGAGGGGTCGGTGCCATGCAGGCGCAGTGGGCTTGGGTCACGCAAGGAGATGCTGTGCGGCCGTTCATCTGCAGCAAAACTACCTCACCCTCTGCTGTGCTTCCAGGTGGCGGCCGTGGCCGGTGTGTACGAGGTGCTGGATGGGCTGGGCTTCCCCGAGCTGGAGCAGCTGGAGGATGAGGAGCCACTGCGGAGGCTGCGCGGGCGCTGGAGGGCGCAGAGCGGGGCCGGCTGGCTCAGCCGTGGGAACTTCGTGTAGGGACAGAGACTGCGTGCCCCCAAAATGAAAAGGGAGGAAAAAAAGAACCAGTAAGAGGGGAGAGGGAGGGAGGGGAGAGCCTCTGAGCATGAGGATTAGGGTCAGGGGTTCTTCAAGATGCAATAAAGATGTTATAAATTAAACAAGAAGCTGTGCGGGTGCTTGTGAGCAAGGGAGCATGAGCGACTATATATGTGTATGCATACTGACATAGCAATATTTGTAAGCATGTACACATACACTTATTTTACAAGTGTTTGTATAGGTATGCATGCAGACATGTATGTGTATATCCAGACCCAAAGCTTTGTAGCTTGCTTTGGGACTCGCAGCCTTCCCCCTCCTTGCACACTGGGAATTCTCAGTAGCTGGTGGTATTTGCTCGTTCTTGCTAATTTTTTTTTTTTTTAGTTGTGTCTGGCACTGGAGGTAGCAATACATTGGAGCATCCAATGTCTGGTGGTGGTTGAAGTCTCGGAGCGTCCTATATTCAATGGCAGCACTTGGAAAGACAGTGGGAATTCTGCCTCTAAGCATTAGGCCTTCAGAAAATACATCTGGAGTGCACCTGAAAACATAAATAATAGGCATAATGAATAGATTCGTTTTTAATTGGGTGCAAAATGATCAAGAAGGGACGCAGGGCTCTCTCCTGCTTGCACCCCAGTGCTTGGGGATGGCTGGAGCTGCCTGCTTTCATCCACTGCCAGCAGCAGGAGGCGCAGACAGCGGAGAGCAGAAAGGGGAGCCTGGAAAAAAAATTATTTAAAAATAGCATAAGATTATTTAAAAAAAAAAAAAAAAAAAAGACAAAAAAAAAGACAAAAAAAAAAACCTCCTTGGCTTGATTCCTGCTGTGGCTGCAAGTGCCCTGATTTCCCCCAAGGTTCCCTCGACAGCATTTGATTTTCCAGCTCAAGCGGGCCTTTTGGTTTTGCATTTTTTTTTTTTTTTTTTTTTTTCTGGCTGCATCATTGTTTTGCTGAGTATTTTCTGCTGATTGGGCTGGACTCATAACGAGAGGCAGGGGTGGGCTGTGCCCCCACCCACACCCTCCCTAACAAGGGGGGGAGGCTGAGCAGGGGCTTAATGAGCAAGTCAGTAATTGCTGCAGCCCTGCAGCCCTTTAATCTGAGTAATGAAGGCTGGAGATTTGCATCACCTGCACTGGGGTCTCAAAGGCTTCTTTCCGCTTTCCCACCTTCGTGACAAGTGATTTCCAACATGGGCCAAAAGCAATTGTCTGGAAGAAAAGGGGCCGAGGGGTATGAATGCATTTGGGTGTGAAAAGGGACCGTGCTCTATTTATTTTGGGGTGGGAACGTCATGGCTGCAGTGTGCAGGCATTCAGAGCCCTCGGCCTCAGGCATCCTAGCTCTGCAGGGATCAGGAATGCCTGCTCCCAGCAGTCCCCCAGCACACTCCCTTGCTGTTATTGGGATAAGGAGGGTGATGTTTGCAAGTGGGAAGGAAATTCTGCTTTGAGGTGTGCCCCACAGCATCTCCAGAGGATGCCCGGGTGGGATGTGGAAACTCAACGCCTTTAGGAAAACACCCACGTTCCACTGATGGAAAAAAGCAATTTGCGTCAGTAAACGCAGGCTTTGTGGGAGGGATGGGATGTGGGACCCTCAGCACGGGGAGGGACTGCAGCCACCTCCCCAGCCCTCTGCCTGCTGGAGATGGTGTGCTGGGGGCTGGCGTGCTCATGTGTGCAGAAACATGTCAGTGCTTAAGTATTTCTTCTTGTTTAATCCCATTTCAAAGGCCACAAATAAGGGTACAATTGAATATCCATGGGTATAACGAGGTGATATATACATAAGGAGTTTCTCTTTGAAGGTAGATGCGGCACAGAGGGCAGGTTGGGGGCTGCCTGCACATTGGACACTCCATTCATCGATGGGGCAGTGCCCCCCTCCATCTTTTGAGAGTGAATTTTTCTTTTTTGCTGGGCTAATATTGGTGAACAGCCCTGACCCTGCAGACCTCTGCAGGTTCCCATGTTTTCCCTTCTGCTCCACGCGGGAGGCTGCTGGACCTCGGTAAGGCAACGCATCTGTGTTTCATTTTCCAGCTAAAGAATAGCAATTAAGATGCTTCTGCAGAGCCAGGGCTTGGAAAACTAAAAATAAAGCCATCCCCCAGCAGCCCCAGACTGCATCCATTAACAGCAGCAATCAAAGAAGTTGGGGGCACAGTGCAGAGTGTGGGCTTGAAGCAGTGTTTCTTTGCACACAGTGAGGAGAAAGGCTGCACACATGAAAAATTGATCTTCCCTGCGTTGAGACGAAGGAGCGCGGTGGGATGTGTGGCTGTGCAGGAGTGATGAGCGGTGTGGGGATGAGCAAAGCCCCAGGGGATGGGGAGGAGGAGACACAGTGTGTGGCTTTGGGCTTCACGCAGCAGTAAGCGGGATGTGATTAAAAATGAATAAGGGGAAGGTGCATCTCCAGGGAGGCTGCGCAGAGCTGGCCTTGTTCGTTGCGCTCATCTCTTCAGTTCTCTGCTATTTGTTTGGAATATCTGCCTGCTGGGTGGCTTGCGGTCAAACCCAGCCCTGTGGGAGCCCATGGCTCACTGTGTCACGCCCCATCCCCACCACCCCACATTGCCATTGGGGTCCCCCCAGACATTTGGGATGGCAGGGGGTTTCTGTTGGCTGGAGCGGCCGTTCCTAGAAGGAGAGCAACTTTTTCCCCTCTCCTTTCCCAGCAGGCTCTGGCAGCCGCCCAGCGCTGCAGGAACAGACCTCCTTCGGTCCGTTCCCATTGCACGGGAAGGGCTGATGGTTGGGTTGGTCGGGGCTCTGGGCAGCCTGACCCAAAGGACGGCATCTCCCTCTTGAAGGACAGACAGATCCCTCTTTCTGCATTGCTCCCACTCCACGGCGGCCTCCTGTTGTTTGGCACAATGGGAACACGGCGTGGAGGCCAAGCCCAGGGCCTCCAGCACCAAGCCCTGCGGTGCCACGCTCTTGTCCAGGCATGGCGGCCTCCCCAGCAGCTCCCCACACCTCCATGGGGCTTTCCCCCACAGGCCCCCACGCAGCCCTACAGGCTGGGGCTGCACTCCCAATGCGTGCCTTCTGCCCCCAGCGCGGCGGCAGTAAATATTTTGGGTTTTAATCTAATCGGGGCCGGCATGCCTGAGGGATGAGGTCATGCACTGCATGAAATGCACACCAACAACTTTGTAAATTTTCTACTTTTTTTTTTTTTTCTCTTTTCAAAATCTTTGCTATTTTACTTTTTTTTTTTAACAAAAAATTTGTTCTGCCTTCATTATTAATTTTTTATTGTTTCCCTTTGCCTTTTCTTTTGCCAATTTCTTGCTCTTTTTAACCTCTTCTCTTTATTGCTTTTTTTCCCCCTGCTCTTTTTCTTCTGCTATTTCTTTGGTTTTTATTTTGTACATTTTGTATGCTCTTTATTTGGTTTTCTTTAATATTTTTTCCTCTTTCTTGCTCTTTTCCCTCCGTTTTTTTGTCTCCTTTTTTTTCTTCTTTTTTTTCCACTTTTTTTGTCTCTTTTTTCTTTTTTTTCCCTTTCATTTTCTTTTTTTCTCTTTTTTCCTTTCTCATTTATTTCTTTTTTTCCTTATTTTTCCCTTTTTCTTCTTTTCCTCCTTTTCTTTTTTATCCTACTTTTTTTTTTCTTTTTATCCTCCACATTTTCTTCTTTTTTTCTTTTTTTTTTCCTCCTTTTATTTTCCTTTTTTCTTTTTTGCTATTTTTTCCTTTTTATACTTTTTCTTTTTTTTCCTCCTCCTTTTTTCTTTTTTTATCCTCCTCTTTTTCCTCCTTTTTTTCTTTCCTCCCACCCCTCTTTTATTTTCCCTTTTTTATTTTTTCTTTTTTTTTTCCCACTCTTTTTTCTCCTTTTTCCACTTTTTTTCCCCCTTCTTTCTTTCTCTTCTTCCACTTTTGTGCTCTTTATTCCCTTTTTCTTTCCCTTTTTTCCCCCTCTTTTCTTTAAAATTTCCATTTTTCTTTCGATTTGCTATTTTTCCTTCCCCCCCTTTAACTTTTCGCGTACTTTTCCTTCACTTCAATACCGCGTCCCTTTTGTTTCCACCTCCCCTTTCGCTGCCCCTATTTCTCCCTCCCATCCCCTGCCCATCTCCCCACCCTCCCCAGGCTCCGCCCCGGCCCGCCCCGTGCTGCCCTCACGGCGGCGGCGTTGGCCGCGGGCGCGCAGCTCGGCGCCGCCCGTTCCCCGCAGGCGGCGGCCCCGGCCCCGGGCAGCGGCTGCGGCGGCGGCGGCGGCGGCGCGGGGGAGGCGGGCGCCGAGCTCTGTGAGCCCCGCCCGCCCCGCAGCCGCCGGCCCCAAATGGATTATCTGCGGCTGGTGCTCTCCTGCCTCGTCCCGCTGCACGGCTGCCTGGCCGCCGGCGGCCCAGGTACGGGGGACTGAGCTGGGGGGTGGTAGGGAGGATTCGGGGCTGGGAGGAGGGTGAGCTGGGTCGGGGACGAGCAGTAGGACGGCATCAGCAGTGGGGATTGGAGAGAGGGTTAAAAGGTGAGCAGTGGTTGGCGTGGGAGTGGTGTTGGTGGGAGGAACTCTGCCTGGGGTGACCCCAGTCTGCCCCATATCCATCTCCATGCGTCCGTCCGTCCGTCCATCCATCCATCCATCCATCCATCCATCCACTCACTCACCTATCCATTCACCCACGCGTCTGGTCACCCACCCATCCTTGCATCCGCCACCCGCTTGCCTGTCCACCCATTCACCCACACACCCATCCATCCGTTCACCCATCCATTCACTCACCCATCCTTCCAAACACCCACCCACTCATCTATCCGTTCATCCACCTGTCTGGTCACTCTGCCCCCATCTTTCCCCCCATCCTTCCACCCACCCACGTGTCCCGCAGAGCTCCTGCTGTCCGGCCAACTGAGCGAGTATGGCGTGACCGTGCCCTTCAGTGCCGACTGCCGCGGCCGCTTCCTGTCCCACGTGCTGTCAGGTGGCACAGCAACGACGGCCCCCACCGAAGCTCCCTGTCCCCCGACCCCAACCCGCCGCCGCCGTGGGGCCCGCCATGCATCCTCCCAGCACGGTGCTGGCAGCCGTCCGCTCTACTTCAACGTCACGGTGCTGGGCCGTGAGCTGCACCTCCGGCTGCGGCCCAACACTGGCCTGGTGCCACCGCGTGCCGTGGCTGAGTGGCAGGAGGACTTTGGGTTGCGCCTGCGGCAGCCCCTGCAACATCACTGCCTCTTCACCGGCGATATCACCGGCGTGCCAGGTGGAGCCGTGGCCATCAGCAACTGTGATGGGCTGGTAGGTGTGGGCCCCCACACCATTGGGGTTCTTTGTGCTTTGGGTTGGGTGTCCCAACATGAAGAGCTTGGCGGGTCTGGATCAGGGGATACTGCCCTGTGGGTACCATGGTCACTAGGGTGAGGGTGGCATTGCTGCTCCTTCCTCATCCAGACAGCATCCCTGCAGGTGCTCGGTTGCCATGGATGGGGCCCTGGGCAGCCTGGTCTGCTGGGGCGCACCCAGCCCACGTCAGGCGGTGGGGATGGGTAAGGCTTTATGGTCCCTTCCAACCCAACCATGCAGTGGTTCTATAGCTCTGCCCGCATGTCCCTCTCCCAAGCAAACCCATGCATCCTGCAGGCATTATTTTGAGGAGCATCCCCATGGTTTTGGTAATAGCTCACATGTTTGGGCTTTCTGGTGGCCTTGGGGTGGCTGTGTGAGGGTGATCCAGCAATGCAGCAGCCCCATTGCCTCTTCATCCCCACCACCCAACCTGCCTGTGGGGTTCTACTCTGAATATGCTTCAGGAGTTTATCCTCACTTTTCTACACCTCAAATCACTGCCCTTCGAACTTCCTCTGGGCCAATTTATTCCAATTTAGCTCTCCTTTTCCATGCCAGCATTTACTATTTCCTCTCGCTATCACTTCCCAGGTTGCACTTTGGTCGCTCTAAACTTCTCATTTTGCTTTTTTTTTTCCCCCTTGCTTCTTTTTTTATTGTTTTATTCTGGCAGTTCCGCAGCTGTTTTTGGCCGCTAGCACAAACAATTTGGCATTCCATTCTTTTTATACGGCGCGTGGTGTTACTCTACGAGCAGAAATGATAGAGCGGCAGGGCTAGAAATAAATACTCCGCATCCATCCGGCAGTTTATTTTTTGCCAGCAGTTTCAGCTCATCATCCCCAGCTTTGGAAGCATCTCCTCTAAATGCAGCGAGGCTGGGAAACAGCAGAGAGTTCTCTGTGACCCAGAGCTCTCTGTGGCCAGTGAACTTGGATGCGGTTGAAAGCAGTGGAGATGTTTCCTCTGCCTCCAGCAAGCATCCAGTAGCACTGCTGCTGCGGTGGGAGCTGCTTTCTGCTGCAGGTTGTGATGCTGGGTGGCAGCTTTGGGGCTGTGCCCACTCTTTGGCTCTCCTGGTTCCAACCTGACTCGATTTGTGCTGGGCAGAGCATCCCCCCAGAAGCCACAAACCCCCCAGATGGCATTTTCTGCCCCATTTTGCAGGCTGGGGTGAAGGCAGTTAGCAGGGCACGCTGCCCTGAACCTTCTCCCCACACGACCCCTGGCTGCGCGTGTTCCCGCAGTGCCGCTTTCTGGGACGGTTTGTTCAAATGAAGTGTGAAATGCGTAGGAAAAATCCATAGGCACGTCTCCGCTCCCCCCTTCTCTGATTCCCTGGATAGTTGGTGACTTTTTCCATGCTCAGGGTTTCCCGAGGATCCTGGGGACTTTTATCCTTCGGGGGTGCTGGGGGTCCTGGGGATGTGGGGGCAGCCCCCTTGCTCTGCCATATGGGCTCAGCGAGGAACTGGAGGAGAGCCTTCATCCTCCCCAGCCCTCTACATGCTGGCAGCAGTTGCTGTGCTGAGGGCTGCTTCCAAAAATATCAGTGTTTTCCCTTTTTTTCTGGTAGGGCTGACTTCAAAGAGATCTTCTCAAGCGCTGCGTCCCAATGGGGAATATCCTATGGGAAAGGCAGCAGCCCTGCTCTCTGTGTGCGGCGCCGGGCGGTGGGAAGCACTGGGCGCATTCACGCATGTGGAATCCTGGCATGCCGGCCGTGCTTGGGGCCGTGCCCAGGGCTCTGCCCTCAGGGCTGTGTGGTTCATGTTGGGCAGTGGGGTGGCCAACAGCTCACCTTGGTGGGAAGCTCTGAAATTTTATGTGAATTCTAAAATTCAAGCATCCTTCTGGACATTTGTGTTGTTTGTACCCTCAGTGGTAACGATGTCTGGCAGCTGTAAGCTTAAAAAAATGGGGCTCTCCATGGGGAGGGCTTCCTGCTTGTTATCTGAGGGGAGCAGGGACTGTAAACACAGTGCTCCGAATTCAAGGATCCCCTGTCCCTATGGAGCAGAAATCCCAGGTGCCCTGTGCTGGGGCTGCGGCTGCCTGCAGGGTGGAAAGAAAGGATGCAGCATGGTATGCCAAGGTTCCTCGAGGAGGACCAAACCCACAGCAATCCTAGATCTGCTTCTAGGAGGAAGTAAACAGCTGAGAAAAGCAAAGTGGAGCAGGAAATTTGCTGAAGCATAACGGAGCCAGGTTGGCTGATTCCATGGGAATGCGGTGACATGTCCATGATGCTCTGGTGGGTCCATGCTGTGCTGTAAAAATGTGACTGGGGAACTGATCTGTACATCCTGCCTACACTTGCCAGGATATGGGGAGAAGTGGGACTTGTGGCACTGCCCATTGTGTCACCAAAGGGATTCCCCTGTGTTAATCCCAAATGCTTCAGGGCAGAGATGGGCGGCATTCTTTTCCTTCCTCCCACAACCATTGCAGCTGGGAATGGCCACTTCCCTTCTTGGTGGCCTGGGGGACAAGGACATGTGTGGCGACAGCTGGGTGTCCCCTGGCACAGGGGATGCAGGGGAACTTGGTAAGATGAGATGGATCTCTGGAGCCGTGTACAGATATAACCTGAAGTGTGGTCAGGGTTTTGGGATTGGTTTTTCCCTATCCATTTTTTTTTCTTTCCCCTACCCACAGAAGAAATTAAGGTTCATCCACGTGCAGCTGGCTGTGAAGTCAGTCTGGTGCCATGCAGGGTCTGACATTCAACGTTAGGGTTATGGGGCAGCTTGGTAGGGAAGTGACCAAACGAGCCTATTTAGTCCCAGAAAAGAGTTGTGGGTATATAAATGTATGCAACATTCCCATTTTTCCTCTTTTTTCCTGTCTCCTTGCATCCTGCAGGCTGGCCTGATCCGAACAGACAGTGGTGAGTTCTTCATTGAGCCGCTAGAGCGCGGGCAGCAGGACACAGAGGCACGGGGCCGTGCCCATGTGGTGTATCCCCGCACAGCAGTCCAGCGTGGCCCCCCACAGTCCCCAGGTAGGGCTCCATGTGCCCCTGCGTTCTGTAAAGTACTTGGTTGTGCCAGGCTGGAGGTGGTCTGGGAAGAGGCATGCAGGCTGCTAGTGTCTGGGGTGCCAGGACATGCCTGTCACCCACAGGAAGAGCTTGGCTTTGGCTTTGCAACAGTTTCATGGCTTATTGTTGGGGGTGGATTTGGCACTTTCTGGGTCGTTTGAATCATAGAATCACAGAATCATTCAAGTTGGGAAAGCCCTCTCAGCCCACTCAACCCAACCCCATCTGTCCACTGCCCATGTGCTTCAGTGCTACATCTCCGGGGCTCTGGAACACCTCCACAAGAGCATTCCCACCTCCTGCATTCTTAGACTTCTGTGTCCTCATGCTGCCCTGCCTCTTCCCTTCTAAAATTTGGGCTTGCTCACCTTGTGCTTTCCTCCTGGGGAGGAATCTGGGTTTTCGTGTATAGATTAAGGGCAGTAGGGTATTTGTAGGTGTTTGGGGTTAGGGTTGCTGGTAGGGTGGGGAAAGCAGGATGCTACAGCAAGGGGATGCTCGTTGTGTCTCTTCCATTAATCTGAGATGTTATCATTACAAGGGGGACTTCATTAGACATAGTACCCTTAAAGACATGGATCCAAAAACCCAATCCAAGCCTCATTATGTGGGGTGAACCACCACCAGCACGTGTTCCCCAGCAGGCCCATCCTCATGGGCTCACTGGACCATAACGCAACCCCCTCCAAAGCTGTGCTGAGCCCCAAACGTGACCCTCAGCACTGGCTCTCCTCACCTCCTCTCCTCCTCCTGCTCCTCTCGGTGGTCAGGTGTGCACCTGGGTGAGCTCCCCAACTCCCTGGAGCGGCTGGCCGAGCGGCTGGGTGAAGCGGAGCGCCGGCGGCGGCATGCCAAGAGGGATGGCTACAACATCGAGGTGCTGCTGGCTGTTGACGACTCGGTGGTGCGCTTCCACGGGAAGGAGCATGTGCAGAACTATGTCCTCACCCTGATGAACATCGTAAGGCACTGCTGGGGGGTCCCCGGGAGTGGCTGTGGGGAGGGATTGCCGTGTTTCATTCTTAGGGCTGCAGGGTAAACCAGGCACAGGAGGGGTGTGCTGGTTTGCCACCTTTCAGAGGAGGTGTGGGCCTCCTCTGGGTGGGGATCCTCAGGGTGTTCTCAGTGCCATCAGCCCCAGATACATGAAGATGGAGAGGTTGAAGTTGGACTCAGTGATCCTTATGGTCCCTTCCAAGTTGGTATATTCTATGATTCTATGAAATTGCTTCTTTTACATAGCCCAATGCCTTCCCTGCAACCTTTTCTTCTCTGATGCTTTCCCCATGCTATGTATCGATGTGCAGGGTGGTGGGAATTCCAACACCATATCCACAAACTGCTTTTTGACAGTTTTTCCCCATTTTCCCATTGGCTCCTCCTGCACACAGAGGATGCTGTGGGGTCTTCTGTACTTGGGGTGCCGGAGATGAGCTCATTGCCCCTTTCCACCAGGGAACAAGGGCTGCCAGTATGCATCAAAAGGCGGTTTTCAGCCCCATTTCATGGTTTGGCGGCAGTGCTTTTCACCGGGGTGCCGACTGCTCAGATAAAGGCAGCGCCAGGGACTGGGAATTGAATGAGGAGGGTGGGAAGCTCTGCATCAATGAAAGGGGAAAAGTAACGTAATGCAGATAAATGCCTCCCTGGAGGTATTGCGTTGAGTGGGAGCAGGGCTGTTGTGGGACCCTGTGCACCACTAGGGTTTGTGCCCCACCGTTTGGGTAACTGCATGATGTGCTTGGTGTTTTCCCATTGTTTCGGGTTTCTAAGGAAACCCCATGAGTCAGAGCCAGGCTTTGACTTGTGCGTTCCCTCCAGCGCATTGGGAGTTCATTGTTTGTAGGGAAAAAGTGTTGCCGAGACCCCACATAAGAGGGATTTGGGTAAAGAGCAAAGATCCAGCTTTATTTTTAGCCTGGGGTTACCTAACTGCTGTGCTGAACAGGCAGAGATTCTCTTCCCTCCCCATGGAGCTTGCAAAATAAAAGTCAGCTCCGTGAGCCGCCTCCTTGCTGGCGATGCAATAACAACAGCAAATACCTCTGGTGTTGTTCTTACACATGCATGCGCTTTCCCCACCGTACACGGGCTCGTGTGGTTGGGATAGCACAGCCATTGCGTGGAGGCATGCGAGCGCAGGGCAAGCGGCTGAAGATGACTTGGCTGCCCTGCCCGCGAGACCTGGGATTTGGAAACGTCAGCGATTCTGCACGCCTGGCAAATTCTTCTCGTGCTCTCTTTGTGTTTGCCTTCCCTCAGGAACGGGGGAGTCTAGACGGCTGCGGGGTGGCTTGCGGTGGGAGCGGGGTCCTGGCGCTGTGCTGCACTGCTGCTGCTGCCCCCCCGGCGTGCTGCAGGCTGCAGGCGGTGTGCTTGATGCTTTGCCTCCAGCCCGTGGCTGGACTGTGTTTTTAGTGTCTTCTGCAATATATCTCTCTTAAATGAAGCTGGAGAGCGTGCCTTTCCAGATGATGGCAGTACACAGGCTGGCATCTGACCCTGTTAGGTAAGGAGCTCTGCATGCCAGTTCTTCCACTGCACAACAGGTATTTTCTGGAGGGCTTTTCTCCCAAAGCGCTGACAGCCTGCTCCTTATCTGCTTTCTGAATCAGCTGCAGAGATTGCTGTGGAGTCATAGAGTGGTTTGGGTTGGACGGGACCTCAAAGCTGATCCAGCTCCAACTTTTGCTGTGGGCTGGTTGTTCCCCACTAGATCAGGGCCCCATCCATGGCCATGGGCATCTCCAGGGGCATCCACAGCTCTCAGCAGCAGTGCCAGCACCTCACTGCCCTCTGAGTAAATAATTTAGTCATAACATCTAACCTAAATCTCCCCTCTTTTAGTGTAAAGCCATTCCCCCTTGTCCTGTCACCACGTAAAAAGGTCTGTCCCCATACTGCTTATATGCTCTCTTTTAGTACTGGAAGGCTGCAATGAGGTCTCTCTGAAGCCTTTTCTTCTCCAAGCTAAACAAACCCATTTCCCTCAACCTTTCTTCACAGGAGAGGTGCTCCAGTCCTCTGGTCTTCTTAGTGGCCCTCCTCTGGACTCACTCCAACAGCTCTGCATCCTTCGTGTGCTGGGGGCTCTAGGCCTGGACACAGTATTCCAGATGGGGCCTCAGAAGGGCAGAGTAGAGGGGGACAGTACTCTCCCTCTCCCTGCTGCCACTCCTGTGTTGATGCAGCCCAAGATATCTTGGCCTTCTGGGCTGCAAGAGCACTCTGCTGGCTCGTGTCCAGCTTTTCATCCACCAGGACTCCCAGGTCCTTCTCGGCGGGGCTGCTCTCAAGTTCTTATCTAAATCCATATGCATATCTGAGGTTTTCACAACTGAAGTGTAACACCTTGCATTTGATCTTGTTAAACCTCACTCAGGCCCTGGCCAGGTTCTTCTGGATGGTGTCTCTTCTATTGCATCAATTGCACCACTCATCTTGGTGTCATTGGCCAACTTGCTGTGGGTACACTTGATCCCACTGTCTATGTTGTTGATCAAATCACGTCCCTGCTCAGGACATGATTTAGCGGAGGGTTGTTAGAGTTAGGGTAGTATGGTTAAGTTGTGGTTGAACTCAATGATCTTTAAGGTCTTTTCCAACCTGAGTGATTCTATGATTCTGTGGTAAAGATGCTGAAGAGCACTGGTCCCATGACGGACCCCTAAAGGATACAACTCCTGACTGGAGTCCACCTGGACATAGAGCCATTGACTACAACCCTCTAGCTGTGACCATCCAACCAACTATCCACCAAATAGTCCAGCCTTCAAATCCAGATCTCTCCAATTTAGAGTTAAGGATGTGGTGCAGAACCGTCTCAAGTGATGCATTAAGCAGGGCTGGACTGGGGATTTGGTTATCTGTTTTTCTCAGCTGTTTGCTGCATTCAAGAGGTGGCAGGCTTGGGCTTCTCTTACCTCTGCATAGCCCGGGGCCGCTGGTGATCACATGGCTGCATTAATGCTGGCTCATGCTGGGTTCAGGAATGGACTGACTCAAACAGAAGCCTGCTGTCAGTCCTGGGCCTCACAAAGCTCTCATGTCGCCTGGAAAATCATCTGGATCCATGCGGCATCCACAGCCATTGTTCAAGTGGAAGCTTACAGGGAAAAGGGGGAAAAAAAACGAAGGGAAAAGAATTGTAAACCTGGCTTCTGTTTATAATGTTAATTGTAATATTCATCGTGGAAGAGCCAAGGGAAGTTAGTTCCCTTTCTCACTGCTGGATCACGGGCAGGATGCTGTGATATTCATGCTGTTGTGTTGTGTCTTCATCTCGGGCTTTGTCTGCTGCTCTGCAACATGATTGTGTCCTCCCGTGTGCCTCCCAGGTGTGAGGAGAGCAATCCCGGTAAAACCTGAAGTAAAGCCAAGATGGTTCAAATCAGTGATGGTTTCTTGAAGTCCTGGGGTCCTTCTCCTCCTGATTGTAGAATTGTTACAGTTGGAATAGATGACTAAGATCACCAAGCCCAAATGTCAGCTCATCACCACCATGCCTGTTAACCACAGAAAGTCATAAATTCACAGGCTGTCCCTCTTGTTTCTCTGCTGAAGGGCTGGAGAGCTTATTAATTTTGACCATACATCTTCAGAATATGGGGTGGTGAGTGTTAAAGGATGGATGTTGCTGTTTGCTGTTAGCGTATTTGAGCAGAAGAGGTATTTGTGAAAGGAAGATCAGAGAGAAGTTCCATTAAAGACTGCCCTTTCAAACCTCTTTCTTCCCAAAATGCAGAAAAAGAGGGCAATAGCTCATGATTTCCTCTGCAAAGTGATCTCTATTGGCAGCGCTGATGTATGTGTTACCGTACTGACTCACAAGCCTTCCCTGTTCTCTGTGCTTTGCTGTTTCCTTCTGCGGATTGTTCCCAGGTTTTTGAAGCAGTAGGTCAGATTTGACTCACTGGGACAACAGCTGAGTAATACCCTTGCTTTGATAAGATCAATTTTTTTCTTCTTCTTTTTTTTTTTTTTTAAATTATTCCAACTGCAAGAACATGACATCCCCAAGCATTTCCTTGTATCCACCAAGCGCTGCAGCTTGCTGTGGGATGCTCTGTGGTGGAGGGGGCCCCATTGGAAAGGCAGCCACTCTTGTTGGTGATGGTGATGTCACTGAACATCAGATTCCCCCGATTCCTGGGAAATGTTGCTTTTTTGGCTGGTCTGCTCTGTGGTTTTTAAAGCACAACAAGAACAAAGCCAGCTGGGGGTGGGAGGAGGGAGATGCGGTCTTTGCACCTGGTCTTGGAAAGTGGGAGAGGAGTGAGAGCATGTAGGGCTGGACCTAGCTGGGGAGCAATGCTTGTTGCCAACCAGTGTTGGGGTGTGCATGCTTATATGGGAAGCTAAACATCTCCGTGCTGGCCTCTGCGCTGCAGGCACCTTCCTGTGGGTTATGGGTCAGGCACCCTGGATGAGCAGTATATAGGACCCATGTCAGCTCCACCGCCCAAGAATTTCCTTGGAAAGCCACAAGATGATTGTTTTAAGCCATTCTTCCTGCCAGGCATGGGATGGGTGGTCGGTGGGAGGATGCTGAATGCAGGAGTGTGGAGAGCAGCAGGGACCAGGGGCTGCCTTGCTAGCTGTGAAGGTCTCAGACCCTCCTCTGCTTTATCTTTTTCTGTAATTCTTCAGGTGGATGAAATTTACCACGATGAGTCCTTGGGTGTTCACATCAACATCGTGCTGGTCAGGATGATCATGGTGGGGTACCGTCAGGTAAGGGCAGCACCAGGCACTGGGACACAGGAGAGTTTGTTGTTTCTTAGATTGCTCTTTGGTTTTGAGCCAGAAGTTTTCTTATAGAACAATGCAATTTGCTGCGCGTTTCATGGCAAGCCCCTACACTGCACAAAGTGCTCTAGGAAGAATGCTAACAAGCCCAATGCGCTAATATCTGTGTGTGGTCCATGAATCAGCCCCAGTGGATGTTAGAGAAAAGCCCTGATTGTTTCTGCTTGGCCAGAAGAAACAAAATGCATCCTAGAGACCTGGCGATGGTTCTCGAGAGTGCGAGGATGAGAACAGAGGCAGTCTCGTTTTTGGCAAATCCTGGCTGAGAGGAACATCACTGCTGGGCGTGGAAGCCAACAGCGTGTCTGGCTTCCTCCCAGCAGTCCATGCTTGGGGCTAGAGGATGATGTGATGTGTGAAGGAGAAAGGTGGGATGAGGGCTTGGGGGCTGCGGTCAGGGTGATTTAATCATTGCAAAACCCTGTGCTAGAGGCAGCTGGTGAGGCCGGCTTTGTCATTGTTTAAGTTTGGGGAAGATGTGGAAACCTTGTGCAGATGTTTGGATCTGGGTGAGGTCCCAGGCCACCAGTGTTTGATGTTTCCTGAGAACGTTCTGGGAGATGACGTGGTGCAGGCAGCACAGCACAGCTGACTCTGCTTCTGCACTGAGTTCTGGCTGAGGTTGCCACTGCTCTCAGGAAACCCTACTGCTTGGGCCTTTTGTCTCTGCCTTGCAATTGGCAGGATAAAAACTGCCATGGCTCCTTATGGGAAGAGCAGCGTTTCTGACCCTTCTTCAGCTCCTGAGCTCAGCAGATGCCTGCCCACCAGGTAGAGAGGAGATTGTCATGAGTGTATCTTTGCAAAATGGTCATCCTGAACAAAAATTGAAGATATTGAAGATGTTTTCTGCTGGAGTCTCCAACCCTGTTGTTCACCGCAAGGCTGAAAAATGCTGAGCATCAGCATCTTGCTAAGGAGCCAGAGCAGGAATCAGAATGCTCCTTGCTTTCCAGTACGCTAAGCTCCTCGATTTTATTTTATTATATATTGATTTCTTGCTTCTTTTCCCAGTCAGTCAGCCTGATCGAGCGTGGGAACCCGTCCCGGAGCCTGGAGCAGGTGTGCCGCTGGGCTCACGCACAGCAACGCTCCGACCCTGATCACGCCGAGCACCATGACCATGCCGTGTTCCTCACCAGGCAAGATTTTGGTCCTGCAGGTATGCAAGGTACTGTATTAATCTCGGTCATGTATGTGCAGTTTTCCAGGGGAGAGCCAGCAAGGGAGCTTGTTGGGGACCTGTAGAACCTCGCTCTGTATGGGTCACTGCGACCGAGTTGTTGTGTTTTTCTGAAGCTTTCTGGCCAAATGACTGTGCCCCAAGGCAGTGGTGAGGGGACGTTTTTTGGCATATGGGCAAGAGTCTGTAAGATGTAGTGCTGGGGGGTTTACCAGTGGGTTTTTCCCAGGAGGTGGCTGAGGCTCCCCTCCAGCTGTTCAGCACCAGAAGGACCAGCGCTATCTGCATCCTCACACTGCGCAGTGTTGCGGTTTGGAGCCTCATTGCTCTCCTCTGCTGAGCCAAGCCGAGCCCTGGGGAGCCTGTATAAACTTCTGGTGCTGGCAGCAGCTCGCGGTGTGGAGGGGAGCAGCGGTGGCCAGCACTGAGTAATCTTGGAAAGCTGATGCAATTCTGGCTTTCTGCATTACGAGAAGCTGGAGCAGGAGCTGCCTCACATGTGGGCACTGTCTTGCCATGGATAACACTGGGGCAAGAGGTGGTCAGTGTGGGATGACTGGTGTGAGAGCCACATGGAGCTGGAAAGGTGCCGAGCTGGTCTTTACCAACTACATGTTTTTCAGGTACTTCTTGTCACTGCTGAGAACTGTTTCCTTCTCCCAGTTCTCACCCGGGCCTTCATTTTGGATATCAGTGTCTTTTCTGTGCCTCTTCATCCCATTCCCCTGCCAGACACTGACAATCTCCATGGTTGGGACATTATCCCATTTTCATTCTAGACAAAATATATTCCCTCTCGTCCAGAAAACTTTCCACGTCGTTGCTCTTTCTTGTGGAAAGTTTCATGGAAAAAAAAATCTTTCAAAATGTCTTATCCAGGATTTGACTCATTGCTGTGCGGTTAAACCCAATTACCCACTTCTCTTTCTCAAGCCCCTTAGCTTGACTTTTGCTTTCCTTTTGACTGTGGAGCATCAAACACTGTCTGCTCAACTGCTGTTGACTTTGGGGCTCTTCCAGATGGCCTGCATTGGCGGGATGGGTGATGGATGGCTTGGGATCCTCCTGTCCTCTCCCCCTGTCTCCTGCTGAGCCCAGCCTTCCTCTCAGCTCACCCTCTGCCTTCATTCGAAATGCTGTGGCAGAATTACTCAGGGTGATCTTGCCCTGCTTTGGCCAGAGCTCCTTGGGGCCCGCGAGTCCTTCCTTTGACAGTTTCCTGTCCCTCGATGCCAAGAATGGTAGTATGAATTATGACAGGCTCTTGCTTGTCCCTTTATTTTTTTGCCTATCTCAAAAGTCATCTCTTCCCTCTTCTCCCCTCTCCTTCCTTCACTTTCTGCAGGCTATGCACCAGTGACGGGGATGTGCCACCCTCTCCGCAGCTGTACCCTCAATCACGAGGATGGCTTCTCCTCGGCGTTTGTGGTGGCCCATGAGACCGGCCACGTGTAAGTGATGGGAATGGAGCCGGCACAGCGCTTGGCCAAGAGGGCTTCCCACACCCTTCCTGGGGTGCCAAATCCCACGGGCAACTTGATTTGCTGTCTTTTTCTGACAGGTTGGGCATGGAGCATGATGGCCAGGGCAACCGCTGTGCTGATGAGACAAGTATGGGCAGCATCATGGCCCCGCTGGTCCAGGCTGCCTTCCACCGCTACCATTGGTCCCGCTGCAGCAAGCAGGAGCTCAACCGCTACATACAGTAGGTTGCTTCCTTCCCATTCCCTTTCCAAAAGGCAATAGAAGCACACCTGAGTGGTTTTGTGTGTCAGTGCCATGGAGAACACCAGTGAAGCCTGAAGATGAAGTGGGTCATTGGGTTGCTCTTTGCTGCTGATGTGCAAGCACACAGTGGTTGACAACCCTGCCCATGGCAAGAGGGGTTGGAACTGGATGATCTTTAAGGTCCCCTCCAACCTAAGCCTTTTTATGTTGCTATGATTTTATGAAACACATTTTGTGGCAGTGGGTAGCTTGTGTTGGGATTCAGAGGACTGGGACTTCTGAGATGGGACTTGAGAGAAGGAGGGAAATCCCCTGTCTCTGCCCCATCCTGCAGTTCCTATGACTGCCTGCTGGATGATCCCTTTGAGCACCAGTGGCCCTCGCTCCCTGAGCTGCCGGGCATTAACTACTCCATGGATGAACAGTGCCGCTTTGACTTTGGTGTGGGCTACAAGACCTGCACAGCAGTGAGTATAGTCCCTGTGCTGCCACTTTGCTGCTGTCCAGTCTCTGTCACCTTGTCCTGTGCCCACCAGGAGCCTGGGGCCTTCTCCTGCCTTGAGAGTAGGCTCTCTGTGGGGCAGGACGATACCAACACCAATATCCTGCTTGCTTTGCAGTTCCGTACTTTTGACCCCTGCAAGCAGCTGTGGTGCAGCCATCCAGACAACCCTTACTTCTGCAAGACCAAGAAAGGGCCCCCCTTGGATGGCACTGAGTGCTCCTTGGGCAAGGTATCAACTGCACTCTCCCCTTTTGGACTGGGTTCCAGAGCCCACTGTGTTTTTTTTTGCGTATTCCATGCTTGAAGATGTCATTCCTTATTTCTCCCTCCAGTTGCCCAGCATGGCTCTGATGAGGACTTTGTTCTTTCTGAACTCTCTGCCCTTTCAGTACTCCTTTGGTTTTATAACACAGAGAGATGGTGTGACTGTGTGTCCAAGCTCATGATGTCATCAAGTTTACTTCAGGCTCTTAGCATGCCCATTAGCACAGTGTTAAAGTGCGAGTACTGACTAAGGAAGGGCTCACAGCTTTGGAGACGAGAGGATAAGAAGCCAGGAGATGTGGAAATCTGGATGTTGGGTGCAAATTAAATTGTTTGGAAGTTTCATGGCAGCTGCCTGGGCTGTCCCCTACCAGCAGTGAGATGCCCCCCATGCTGGTTCAGTCCTGGACCCAGGCGTGATTCAGGATGAACCCCCACTTCTTTTCTTTTCTAGTGGTGCTTCAAGGGTCACTGCATCTGGAAGACATCAGAACAGCCCTACAGCCAGGATGGCAGCTGGAGTTCGTGGTCCAAGTTTGGCTCCTGCTCCAGGACGTGTGGTGGTGGTGTGCGCTCACGCAGCCGGAGCTGCAGCAACCCGCCGTACGTTCAGCCTCACTGAAGCAGGAGGTGCACCTTGCACTGGCAGCATCCCTGCTCCTCTGATGCCTTCACCCCCTTGTTTTATTTTCCAGCCCAGCTTACGGTGGGCGCAACTGCCCAGGAGCCACCTATGAGCATCAGGTGTGTAACAGTGAGGAATGCCCAGGGCCCTATGAGGATTTCCGTGCCCAGCAGTGCTCCAAGCGTGACTCGTACTACACCCACCGTGACAGCAAGCATGCCTGGCTGCCCTATGAGCATCCCGACGGTGGGTGCCATCCCTCGGCACCTGCTGCAGGTTGGGGACCTGAAGGTGACATCCAGCTTGCTGGTTTACTTTCTGCTTTGCTCAGACGCTCAGAAGTGCGAGTTGATCTGCCAGTCCGAGGGGACAGGGGATGTGGTATTCATGAACCAGGTTGTTCACGATGGAACCAGGTGCAGCTACCGGGATCCCTACAGCATCTGCGTCCGGGGCGAGTGTGTGGTAAGGAGCTGACCCTGGCTGGGAAGAAGCTCTTGCATTCTCTTCATCCACACCCTATGGGGTTGGGGATGAAGCCCAGAGACTGACCTGGTGTACAGTGTGGGGCTGAGTGCATGGTGATGCCGCAAGTGTGGGGCCATGACCTTGCTTGCCTTCTCTTCCCCTGGGGTGACAGCATGTTGGCTGCGACAAGGAGGTCGGCTCCCTGAAGCAGGAGGACAAGTGTGGGGTCTGTGGGGGTGACAACTCCCACTGCCGGACGGTGAAGGGCACCTTGGCCAAGACCCCAAAGCAGCTAGGTGAGGAAGCTGTGTGCAGTCTCACGGCAGCACCCCAAAGAGGCAGTGTCTAGGGAGACCAACCGCTTCCTGCCCCTCTGTTTCTGAAAGCTTTCTCCCCCCTTCCTCTGTCTACTTTGTCATCCAGGGAGTGTTCTGAAGATGTTTGAGATTCCAGCAGGGGCAAGGCACGTGCAGATAGAGGAGATGGAGCCAGCATCCCACAGCATTGGTGCGTCCCACCAATGGGTGGCTTTTGGAGCAGTTCAGGCTGAGCGCTGGGAGCAGCAGAGCAGGGGACTTATGGGAGGCACTGCTATGTTGATGGTGCTTCCCCTCTGGGGGGGATCAGAGACTTACTTGAAGTATTTATTTCTTTCCTGCAGCTGTTAAAAATCAAGCTACAGGTAACTTCATCCTTAATGCCAACGGTCAAGAAACCACCAGCAAGGTGTTCATTGAGATGGGCTTGGAATGGGAATACACCGTGGAACAAGGCAAGGAGAGCCTGAAAACCAGTGGCCCTCTGCAAGAGGCCATCAGTGTTCTGGTGAGTGGCCATCACCCAATGGTGGGAGGTGATGGGTGGCTTAAGAAAGGGTGTTTTAGCATGGGCATCACTTATGCTTCATTCCCTGCACTCCTTCCCTGCTTCTCTTGCTGCCTGCAGCTCGTCCCCAGGGAGGAGGCGGTGAGGAGCAGCCTGATGTACAGGTATATCATCCATGAGGACCTGCTGCCGCTCATTAGCAACAACAATGTCCTGCTGGAGGAGATGGACTCCTACGAGTGGGCCCTCAAGAGCTGGTCTCAGTGCTCAAAGGCATGCGGAGGAGGTACTTTTTCCTTTGTATTGTAGTTACCGTGTGCTCTTGTGAGGCTGACTGGGCACGCTGATCATTGCTCTGTGCTGAAATAAATGAAAAGGCTTTAGTGAGCTTTGCTGGCTCTTGCTGCTTTCCTTGCTGGCATGGGTGCTGGAAGATTTTGGGACTCATGGAGATGGAAGCCGAGCCCTCGTTGGCTCTGCTGACCTTGCTGCAGCCGAGCTGCCTGCAGGGTGACAGACAGTTCATGTTTTACGCTAGCTTAGCCCCAATCTGCTCTGCTCCCAGGCAAGCACCATTCACTTGGCAGAGCGCAGCAGCTCTTTGGCTGCACTTGCTGCATGCTGCTTGTTCTTCCTGGCTGCAAAAATGTGGCTGAGTTCCTCCAGTCCACCCTACCTACCCGTGGGTGGCTTTGGGGAGGAAGCCCTGGGTCTGCTCAGCCCTTGAGCCTCTCTCTGCTCACACCCCTGTGAGTATCCCCTGAGCGAGTCATGGCAGTGTGCTTGGGTTCCCTGGAGCTTTGGGGACCCATCCTGGTTGGGCTGCAGGAAGACAGGGAGTGGGAGAATCCTGACGCTACCCCCTGCTTCCCAGGCATCCAGTACACCAAGTACGGCTGCCGGCGAAGGAGCGACAACCGCATGGTGCATAGGAACCTGTGCGATAACGGCAAGAAGCCCAAGCCCATCCGGCGGCGGTGCAACTTGCAGGAGTGCTCCCAGCCTACGTGAGTCCCTCGGAATGGGTGGGTGGTTGCATGGGTGGTGGATGGATGCTCCCATCCCACCCTGCTGTGCAATTTGAGCTGCAATTTGCCCTACAGGGACCTTCTCCTCTCCTCCTCTCCCCTTCCTCCCCCCCGCCACTAACGCTGTCCCCAACCCCTTGCAGCTGGGTGGCTGAGGAGTGGAGTGCCTGCAGCAAGTCCTGCGGCAAGCTGGGACTGCAGGTGCGGGCCGTGCAGTGCGTGCAGCGCCTGCGGGATGGCACCAACCGCACCCTGCATGCTAAGTACTGCAGTGCCGAGCGGCCCGAGACCCGCCGGCCCTGCGGCCGCCTGCCCTGCCCAGCACAGTGGAGGACGGGTGCCTGGTCGCAGGTAAGTGATGTGGGGATGGGGCTGCGTGTTCGTCTCAGAGCTGCTTATGGGGGTGCCTGGCTGTCACCCACATGCCGTGTTTCTCTCCCTGGGCGCAGTGCTCAGCCAGCTGCGGGGACGGTGTGCAGCAGCGGCAGGTGGTCTGCAGGGGTGAGGAGAGCGGAGGGCGCTGCCATGGGGACAAGCCAGAGGCCGTCCGGGGCTGCCACGTGGCTGTCTGTCTGGGTGAGAGAGAGGGTGTGGGGACAGCCTGTGGTATGGGCTCGCTGCAGGTGGCTGCAGATTTTCTCTTGGATTGGTGACAACTTGAGCAAGGGTAGAATGGAGGTGGGCACTCTGGAGTTAACAGCTAGATTATTTTTGGGTAGCCAACCAGACATTTCCCAAATGACCTTGTTTTTAAGAAAATATCTAAAAAAGTCACCAGAAGTATACCTTTAAGGTATTTCAAGTGCCTCCATACATGGTGCTCTCTCTGCAGGGAAGCCCTCTGGCATCACCGCCAGTGCCAATGCTAGTGACCACGTCACACCTGGAGGGCAGTGGGAGCCCCGGGAGAGGCCCCAGAACCCTGTGAGCAAGATCTCCTCCAGTAAGTGCCCCAACATACAGCCCCATCCCTGCGCTGCTCATCTCAGACTAGGGGCACATCCTCCACTGGCCGGGCATGGCAGGTGGCTGCAAGGCTGGTGGATCTCAGGTGACTCAAGCACACATTGCATGGCCTGTGTCTGCAGCTCAGCTTGCTGCCATCTTCCTGCAAGTGTTAGGGGGAAGGAGGTATCCTGCAGCCCGTTTGGGGTGAATGTAACCTCATCCAGCCTCCTGTGGTGCACAGCCTGGCGCCAGGTTGCCACCTCGTGGAGTTGGGGATCCACCACAGCTTCCATCCTGGGACTGACTGGATGCTCCAACTCCTTCACCTCTTCCATCCAAGCATTGCCAAAATTGCTGCAATGGGGCAAAGAGCATGGTTAGCACTGGTGCCTGGTGCCCTTGTGGGAGATGAATACCACTGTGACTGCATGTGCTCACTGATGCTCTGTCTCTGCTTTGTTTCTCTCCAGGGGAGCCCTGCCTGGGGGACAAATCCATCTTCTGCCAGATGGAGGTCCTGGCACGCTACTGCTCCATCCCTGGCTACAACAAGCTCTGCTGCGAGTCCTGTGGCAAGAAAGTCTCCGTCACTGCCTCACCCACCGGCACCCCCATGGGGACCTTTGTGGGGATCCCCAGTCCTACTGACCCCAGCTCCTCTGTGCAGGGGACACCCGGTGCTGACCCCACCACTGCAACTCTCAGGGAGGTCCCAGCCCCGAGTGAGTCATCTGTGGGGACAGAAGGTGAGGGGGGGGGGCAGGCAGCCAGGTAACCCCGCATGACCCCTCAGCTGGAGCCGTTCTCCTCCATCCTCCTTCTCCATCTCTCCTTTTCTCCCACCTCAGCAGTGGTTTTCCTGGGCAGCCAGGTTTGGAAATGACCTGGCCCCCTCCAAAATTCCTGGGGAAACTGCTGTTTTCTTGTGATTTTCATTTCCCGTCTCCCAGCTGTGGCATTTTTTTTTTGGCAGTGCCACAAAGGAAAAAAAGGTCAAATGGAGCAAAAAGCAGCTTGGCTGCTCTAGACAGGGTTCTTACCTCCATGTGTGGCTCAGAGCCCCGGGCCATGAGGCATGGGCCACCAACTTCCAAGGTGCTAAACTGGGGGCTTTAAGGTTGCCTTTTCCTCTCCCTCTAAGCAGTAAGATAGGAGAGGATTGGAAGGAGGACCCTGGCTCTTTGGCCAGCCACTGCCTCCTCCAGGTACCGGCACATTTGTCGTGGTGCTCACAGAGACCCAGCTTTGGGTAGGAGCATGAGGTTGCTCAGGAAGCTTGGGTCTCCCTTCAAAACCTCTCTTCTGTGACCTCTTTTAGGACGACCAACCATAGCACGAGCAATAAGGACAAGGCCAAAGACCAAAACCAGGGTTTCCAAAATGCCTGTCACCCAGCGGTGACTTTTCAGCCAATAATGCCCTTGGCCAGCTTTGTACTAATACCAACTTCTGGCATCCCCAGGACCATGACCCTCTTCTTCCATATGCCCAGTGTCTGTGGAGCACCAAGGCGTGTGGAGATCCGTGGGGAAAACCAGGAAGCCCAAGTGCCAGGAGGGATGCCACTGTGTCCCCAACATCATGCTGAGCTCAGCTCTAAGAAGAGCACCAAAGGGTTAGGGTCACAGCTATGCTGGAGAGCTGCCCTCTTGCACCTCCACCTTTTGTCCCATGGTGGGAAAAGGGTTGGGATTAACGCCATTAAAAATATTGTGCCAAGTACTAGATACATGCACAGCACTTTAGAAGAATAGGGCTCTATGCAGCTTGCAGGGGAGCTGGACCTCAGCTGAGGACGCTTTGCCCCTCCATGGGCTGTGGGTGCTGGTAGGGACGAGGCTCTGGGCTGCTGAGGTAGATCTGAGGAGGGCCAGGCAGATGTTGTGAGGTGTGCATGGCTTGGTGCACCTGAGGCAGTGATGGTGTTGCTTTCCTGGCTGCATGAGAGGCAGGATGGGCATCTCTAGAGCAGTGAGCGTGTTCTTCAGTTCTGGGGATGCCTCAAATCCATTTTTTCCTTGCCTGGGAGTACAGGTGTTGGGCACACCTTCCTTTTGTGTCAGGAGAACAGAGTGGGAGGCTGAGGACAGGATGGTAGGTGGACAGAAGGCTCTATTTTTGGTGCTCAGTTTCTAAGAAGGAAGCCCACAAAGAGCATATGCAGGGAACTGCTCCTTTGTCCTTCACTATCTCCAATTCACTTTCCAAACTCAGCTATAATTCAGCAGTGGTTCTGTGCATGTCCAGCGCTTGCTGATGAGATGGCCAGAGTATTGGGCATGCCCCATGAGCAGCACAATGGCTTTAGGATGCGCTGCTTTTGGGATGAGTGATCTGCAGTGCCATTAGTGCATGAGCAGAGCGCTGCATCCACAACATACATGGTGCTGGGAGATGTTTGAGGTTAGAGCATTTCATGTTGGCATGCAAGCCCCCATCACCCTTTGCTGGTGCTACCAAATGGTACCAAAAGAGCCAAAGGGATGTTAAGGTGCTCCTGCCCCACATCACTCCTAGTCTTGAGGCAGGATGACCCGAGTGCTGCATTAAGTGGATGCCATGAGAGATGGAATGGAGCCCCGTGTCTGAGCCAGCAACCAGCACACCTCATATCCTGCCGCATCTCATGCCCCTCACAGGGCCCTCCTCTGGGAGTGCCAGCATTTATTTATTGTGCCAAAGATAATGCTTCACTGCAGGTGCTGTTTACAATCCCAGGAGCCTGCAGAGCAGGGCAGGAGAATGCACAGATCTCTCCTGCAGCTTCAGCAGCTGTGTCAGTACAGGATTGTAATGTCTGCAGGGTGCAGCATGCATGCATACTCACCCAACCTCCAAAAAGTCGTCAGCTACACTCCTCTGTTTGATGCTGTCCTGGGCATTAATGGCTTTCTTGCGTTAGTTTTTGCGGTGGTTCATTGCTGTATGGCAGAGGAGGTTGGTGCCTTAGGGCTGCCTCAGCCTTGCTACCATGGAGGCGTTGGTGCAGGGCTGCTGTGTGCCAGTGGCATTCTCCCAGTCATGCATAGGCTGCAGCATGCAGCATGCCCACTTCACCTCACACCATGCTGCCTGCCTCCTTGGTCAGTGCTGCAATGTGTAAAGTTTTGTACATACCAGATTCAGAGCTTTTTAACTTTTAATATTTATTAATTTTGTTGGGTTCAATTTTTTTTTTTTTTTTTTTTTTTTTTTTGGAACTCTAACATAATGTAAAGAAAAAAGAAAAAGAAAAAAAATCCACATCACTGTCTATTTCTGTTGATTTATTTATTGTGTGGGAATAGTATGGTATGGGAACATATGACCTGCGTGTGATTGAAAGGGATCTTCCATAGTAAGCTGCCACTTGTGTCTTTTATTTAATTCCTATTTATCAGCCAGGGTTTCACATGGCTTTTGCAAGCGGCTTTATCTTTCCGTTAAATAAGCAAAGCCACTGGGATATATAGGCTCCAAGCCCCCCAAAGTGGCTGCAGTCATGCTTCATGGCTCCAGAAGGAGCTATGAGAGGAGAGGTGGTTTTCTGTCTGTGCTTTGCAGCGATGCCTGCCTTGGTTCTATGGTTGCACAGGATGGGAAATCCTATCCACATGTACATATATATATATACGTACACACAGAAATGTAAAGCTACGTCTCCACAAATGAATAACTGTGCTGGGGTCAGAGAGAGGCAGTGGAGGAGAGGTGCTGGCGGAGGTGCCCGATGAACTTGGCCTGACACTGTGGCAGGACGCGGTTGGTGACCGAGGTGGGGATCCAGCCCTGGGGGAGAGAAATACATGAAGGATGATGGGCGCGGGGCCAGCACGGGGGCACTGCCACAGCGCTGCTTACCTTCAGGTCCATGCTGAGCAGCCATGTGACACGTGTGCAGCTTGGGTTGCCTGGCAGCGGCTGCAGCACAATACAGCTCAGCCGCGTCTCAGCCCTGCAGGACAGGGTGGTTACGCCACGAAATAGCAGGCCTGGAGGTGAGACCTCCTCCCCATAGACCCCACAGCCTGCCATTTTATTCCCTGTGTTACCTGATGCAGCCCTGTGGTGCGGGTGGCTGCTCGAGGTGGGCAGTGGTGCCCACCAGGTAGATGGCTGCCCGCGTCCTGCTGCGGTGCCGCGTGCTGACAAAGTCCCTGCGTCCCACTGGGCTGGCAGCCGTCACCTCATGCGTCACCACCGTGTCCTCACCTGGGCGGCAGAGCACCTGCGGGCCCGCAGAGCACACGCATTGAGTACGGTGGGATTTCAATGGGTCTTCATGCCCACCGGCGGTCCTGCTGCCTACCTCCACGCGGCTGAGGCTGGGGTTCCAGCGGGGCATCTCCTCCAGCCGCTCAAACAGCTCACCCTGCAGCCTGCCCACAGGCACCGCCAGCACCGCCTCGGCCCGAAAGACGCGGCCCAGCCCCGGCAGCACAGTGCTGGACATGGCAGCCTCTGCGTTCTGCAGGCACAGCACTCACATCAGGGCTGCACCCCACGCCTTGCTGTGGGGTTTGTGGTATGCACGGGGTCAGGTCAGTTACCGGCACGGCCTCTGGCTGCCAGCAGTGTGGCTGCTGCAGGATGCCCAGCGCTCGCTGCAGGGCCCTTTCTCCCTGGTGGATGTAGGACAGGTCCGTGCTGGAGGGCTGCGTGTCTGCTTCAGGCTCTATGCACCTGGCTTCAGGAGCGGGTGGAAACACAGAGAAGTGTGAAAAATCCAACCCCTCTGCCCAGCTTTGCATGCATATGGAGGGATGGGGTGTGGGTACAGCAGTGCATGCCAGGTGAGTTCACCATGTTTTGGGTCTTCAAGTGAGTTGGTGGGGTCTGCAGCCACAGACATCAAACCAAACCCTGGTACGTGGCTGTCACCTCCACTAGATGCTCTGGTGGCCTTTACAGCTCATTCACCTTTTAGCATCCCCATCAACACTAGGGATGCTTTAAGCTACTGGAGTGATGGAGAGCAGCCCAGAGACCAGAATCATAGAATCATTCAGGTTGGAAAAGCCCTCTCAGTTCACCCAGCCCAACCCCAGTCCACCCCCACCTGTGCACTGCCCATGTTCCTCAGTGCCACATCTCCATAGCTCTGCAGCACCTCCAGGGATGATGTCTCCACCACCTCCCTGGACATCAATACAGCACCACTGTTTCTGAATATAAATGTTCCCTAGTATCCAGCCTGAACTTCCCTTGGCACAAATTAAGACCGTTACCTCCCATCCTTAAGGCAGCTCTGCCCCCCTAATAATCAGTGCATCTGATGGCTCATCCCTCCCCATCCCTCATTGCAGTGGGGCTGAGGAATGCACTGTCCAAGGGTCAGGGCCGCACAGGCTGCTCACCAGCATCCTTCCCCATGAGCCTCTGGATACAAGAAGGAATTTCGGAATGCAGGCAGTGGGGATCTATCAGCTCCTGCATCACCGCGGTGGCTGCTGTCTTCAGGCCTGGGGGAGAAACATGCTAGTGACCACTGAGGAAGATGTATGCCATGAAAAGCAAAAGCATGCACTCATTTGATCTGGAAACAAGCTGCATCAGTATTGGCTGAACCAACCAGGTCCCAGCTGAAAACTTCATCACTTTTACAATTTTCACTTAGCATATCTTTGCAGTCCCTCTCAGCATCTTTTACTCCCTCCTTTAGGACCCCCTTAGCATCTCCTTCAGGGCCCTCTGAGTATCTTCTTCTCAATCTCTTTAGTCTCTCCCCCTAGCATCTCCTTTGGAACTTTCAGAGCATAGCATCCTCATTTCTCCATGATTTTTCTAGGGACGTGGGGAGAGAGTGGTGCTTACCAGGCAACTTGCGGAGGTGGTCGTGGGCAATGCCGCAGGACAGCTTGATGATGGCCTGCAGCATGTCACGGGTTAGGGCTGCCAGCCTGCATGCACGCACAGCATCTCCTTTTGCCTTTATAGCAGGCATGAAGGACAGCACCTGATTATAGGAGCGTGCCACAGATAGGAGCTGGGAATGAAGAGTGCTCAAGGACAAGGCGAGCAGAAGGAGGGGCTGGAGGAAGAGGGTATGTTTTCTTCTGAATGAGCACTCACTGCACTGTGGTTTATTGGGTATGGCTACAGATGGGATGTGGCTGAAATGTGACACTTCTGTGGCTCCCAGCCTGGATGATTTACTGGGGACGATGGCTGCACACCCAGATTGGCAAAGGTGACCAGTGGCACTTGTGTGGCAGTTGAAGATGCTGGAAGCCCTGCTTATTGAAAATCCCACTTCTTCCTATGGGAGCTCCTTAGAAGTCACGATGGTGATTGCTGTTGCCATAACTCCTCAAGCCACTCCTTAATATCTCCTCACCTACTTTATTCAGTCCGAATTAGTCCCCACAGGGATAACTTCATGCCACCACCATTCCTGTGGGCACAGCTGTGCCCAGTTACACCTTACAGCTTTTCCACTTGCTTACTGATTGCTGCAGTGGGTACATGAGCATCCCCACCCACACTGCTGCTCCCCTAGAGCTCTGTGCCTGAGAACTGCATGGGAGATTTGGTGAGTGGATTTGCCATGGAAATGCTGATACGTTTTTATTTTATTTTTATTTATTACTAGCTGCCTAGGATTGAAAAGCAGTGAATGATAAGAGATCTGCCCCAACACTTTAAGTGTGCAACTATGAAGTAGTGCCTATCTCCTGTGCATTGTCTATCTTCTCACACACATGCTGCTCAGTTTTGTGCACGCTGTCTTTGCCATAGTTTAGTCCGTACAGAAAGCTGCAGTAGACGCACAGGTAATGTTTTATCGTCCCGTTGAGTGAGTGGGACTGTGCTAGGAAGAGGAAAGTTTATGGACCTGGGTGCCAGTAGTGAGATACGCACCCAGCCCTTGTATGGCACAGCGCCGTGATTCTGCCCTGACACCTCAGTCGGATTTGGCAGCAGCCGCTGGAGGTCACTGCTGATCTGCAGCTCCACACACAAGGCTTGGGGAGCTGTGCAGAAAAGTTGCTCCTAAGAGCTCCCTGGGGTTGCCATAGGTTTAGCCTCTTGCTGCAGCCCTGGGAGCTGAGCAGCTGCTGTCAAGTGGGAGCACCTCAAGCAATAGGGGAAGTTTGGGTTCTGGCACCCTCTGATCTTCCCAGCTGTGCCTCTCCCCTATTTCTGGAGTATGTTCTGGACACCCATCATTTCTGATTGTAAAGCTTTAGGACGCTCTTGGGAGGGCAATTGCTCCAGAAGATGCTCTACAGCAGCCAAGCAAATAGAACTGAAATATGTAAAATGCCCAAATCCTGATGAGGAGCTGGTGATAATTTGACCCTCCCCATTTTTGCCCTTTCCCCAGGGAGCAAGTGGGGCTCAGAGGAAGATGAGGCTTAGTACTGCCTCTTTTCTTATTCAGCCATTGGCTATCAGCAGCTTGGCAGCAATTGGAGCAGTACAAGGAGATAGGGGCTGCTTCCTCACGGTCACCCGGATCCCCCTGTTCAGAGCCGAGGGCAAGACCTGGGTCAGATTCTTTCTGTGTCCTTGAGGTTGGTTCTGTATGAGATTGTCCTGTAACCAGCAGAGCCTTGGTGTAGGGAAAGCTTAGTTCTCAAGCCAAGTCTTGGATAGTCTCCAATACCTTTGCAGAAATAGGAAGGAGAGAATAAGGCAGCATCCCCTGCCTTGTAGAGACCTTCTGTAGGGCTGCTCTCATCCCTAAAGGTGCTCCAGGGGTTGGTAGAAGCAGGAGGAGCCTTGTGTCCCTATCTCAGTCTCATTGCAGTATTTAGCTATGCATCTCTGGGGATCTCTGAATACAGAACTAAAAAGCAGATCTCTGGGAAGCATAGCTTTGGGGTGGTATTGGTCATGCTGTGCTGGCTGGAAGTGTCCATGGGAACTGCTCTTCACTTCTCTGTCTGGTAATGTTAAAAGTCAAAGAGAAAACACACAGAAAGAACCCACGTTGCTTTTGTTTCTGTGCATAACCTAAGTGCATAATGTTAGTGCCTTCAGGGAGAAGCAGACAAACCCAGGAGACTGTGCTACTTTAAACCTCAGGGTCTCCATTGTCACAATCCCAGAGTCCCTTTTTTTTTTCTTTTTTTTCTTTTTTTTTTTTTTTCTGAAAAGCGCATTTCCAAATAGAAAGAAGGACTGAGATAATTCAAAGGCATATTCTTATCAGGAAGGAATGAAGTGCTGCTTTCCCTGGTGAGCCTCCCTGTAGTACAGGAGAGGTGTTCTGTGTTTGTGCCTGATAACCATCCAACTTGGGAGGAGAATGCAAAACAGCAGAACAATATTTACTTCAAAATAATTGTGATTTTCATAAATTGTCACCAAAAGATCCCAAATATCAAGAGAAGGGGAAGCTGCTGTATCTCTGTTGCTGGAACACTGCCTTCAGCACGTGGGTTTGAGGCTATCCTATCTCCATCTGCTGCCCTTAGGAGCGGAGAAGGGGAACTGCTGTTCAGATGATAAGAGGGGCCAGAGGCTTCTCTGTTAATATGTAAACTTTGGATCAAAAAGAAGACAAGAGGCTCTAGGCAGAAGCCATCACTCAATAGGTGGGTTTTTACCCCCCATGTGCAAAGAAAATGCCGGTCTACTGGTATTGGCTGGCTTCCATAAGGAGGAAGAAAGGGATGGGATGGAGATGTGACCCCAGTGGTTTGATTTTTCCATTTCTGATTGAATAATGTCTGCATTGAGAGATGATCGTCCAGCACCAACGGCCTGTAGTACTTGTCCAGGCTTTTTGGGAAGACCTCAGTTTCAGAAAGGACCACTTCAGCTTCTTGATCTCTTGCCCTCTGCACCTAAGCCCCAAAACTACATTTGCCCCATAAGATGGACTAAACTACCAGTAATTCATTGCAAATACTCACAGGATGGAGAATTTCCCAAACATTTTGGCAGCCTGTACTCACAGCTTGAACCACATGGTTGCCCAGCTGAATTTTTTGTGACTTGAGACAAGTTCTGCATGCTACCTATGCTAGAGTCAGTGTTTTCTTTCTGTGTCTTTGTCCCGTGCAATCTCAAAACACCTAATTCTTCTCTCTTCCATGCTAAAATCTTGTGTGAGAGCAGGAACTGTTGGTGAGGATCACCTTACTGAGGGGGATAGGCAGAGCTGTTATGGATATGCCAAAGGTCATGAAACATCTCATGGCTCTTTTTCCCTGCAGCCACTCCCTGCTCCACAGCCCCCACCCCATCTTCTGATTTCCCCTATTTGTTCCCGTTTTTTTGGCTCTGTCTTTATCACATTTCTCCCTGCTTTGAGATGAGGACTGAGACTGCTGGTCTATCCTACAGACGGGGTTTGCTGTTGGGTAGACTCTCTGCATTTAAAGTTTCCTGATGGTTTTTGTCCAGCTTTCCTTAAGCTTCATGGGTCACATTCCTCTGCTTTTCTTCTGTATCTTCGTGCATCAGTCACAAATCTGACCTCACTGATATCCCAGCAGTTCCCCTCCTGGGCTCATCCCTGCTGCCTGCTGTGACACTGGCCATATCCCTGGCAACAAAATGCAGCTTCCTGGCAGGAACAACGGGAGCAGGTCTAAGCTGTGATAGAGCTGGATTGCCTTCATATGCAAATAGATGCAAACACACTCAATTACACTAGAAAGAACATACAATAATTGGCAACAGGTTATGCAGTGTTTGGTCTTGCTGTGCTTTCTCTCCCTGAGGATTATTCTGGGATGAATATCTATGTGGCTGTGTTTAAAAAATAAAAATAAATTAAAAAACCAAACAAAGGAAAGAAAACCAACTCGCACCTCCTCCAGAAATGTATTTATTTTCCATGCTCCTGGACTCTTTGGCAGCCTCAAAACTGTGCATTAATGTGTGGTGACGTTATTCCCTCCCTTGTGGGCAACTTTCTCCTTGCCAGCTGCAGATGTGATGTTCCATTCCAAATGTTTAATAAATGGACGGACTATCAGACTGTAGCATGCTTTTTTGGGCTATCAGAAACTTATTTGCAAAAGAAGGCTGTGTATCACAAGGCTTGTTATATGGATTTCTCTAGCTTCAGACAATGCCCATGAAGGAGAAGAGTTCAGGTTGAAAAAACTAAGAGGTGAAAAGATCCTGGCTCCAAGCAAGGGGTGCCTCTTGCTGCCCTGCAGCAGTTCCTCTACCTCTTTTGATGCTTTCATTTCACTTTTTTGTTTTGTTTTGTTTTGTTTTTACAGCAATCTGGTTGTGGCAGAGATGGGCAGAGGTTTGGCCAGCTCATGGAGAACCAGGGTGCATGGCAGGCAGGGATACGGTAGCCCTGTCCTGTATGTTCTTGTCTCCTACACTCCCTCTTCTGCCATGAGCAGCAGGTGGCACATGTCGGAGTTGGCCTGGTGCAGGGCAAACTCCCGGGCAGGCATGGTGCCCTGCCGGCCTTTTCGGACAGTGCTGCTCTGGTTGCCAGCAAATGTGGAGATGGTGAAGATCTCTCTGTTAGAACAAGGGAAAAGCAGGAGGTCAGGAGGCTGTGATGGTGGTAGAGGACCTTATCCACCTACCAGGCTGGCTATTCACACACCTATTTGCATGCGGGACCTTTATCTCCCACTAATTCCCTCTGGTCCCCAAGAAGTCCTTCTCCCTATAAAGCACACAGTCATGGAACGGTTTGTGCTGGAAGGGGCCTTAAAAATCATTAAGTTCCAACCCCCTGCAGTGGCCTGGTTGCCCTCCACCAGGTTAGACTAACCAGGGCCCCATTCAAACTGAACTTGGGCACCTCCATGATGGTTCTAGAGGAAGCATGTGATTGATGAGACCTTTCCCTGCCCTGCAGGATGAGGGAGGGGGATATGGGGTTTGCTGTCCATTGCACAGATCCCTTGTGTGGATCCCTCACTGGCTGGGTTGCTCTCACCCAACCTGTGATAAGAAGTGCAGTAGCTGGAAGAGGGTTTGCATGGGGCTCTGTGTGACACACTGCCATGCCACTGTTCTCACCAAGACTGTCCAAATTCTTTCTGGACTATGTTTTCTTGAATGTAGTGTCTGTATTATTGCCTCATAAGACATTTTCATTATATACATTAATCCTTATATATGTTAAACCTGTGTTATGCAGCCATGCATTAAATCTGTGTTATTCTCCCAGCCTTTGGCATCTGCTTTGCGAGTGGATTTCCTTCGATCTCTTTTTTTGTGTACAATGTCTTTGATTCTTGAACCTTTGGTGCCTCCAGTAAAAGCTGTCAGAGGCTGTTATATTTCAAAAGCGTCCATGAGGAAGAACTGCTGCAATGTCTGGAGTTGAGGGATAAGTGGCAGAATAAATGGTTCTCACACAAAGCAGACTTAGCACCTCTTTTTGGTGCTGAGGACAGGTGTGGTCTGCACTTGGTGAAGAGCTCTGTCAGCCACTGTGTGGGATAATCACTGACTGGTACTACATGGGCCCCAACTGCAGCCTGCATCCAGAGCTTACCTGTAGGGCACCTGCCCCTCCCTCAGCTGCAGGCACATGAGCACAGGGCTGCTGGAAAACCTCAGGATGGTGTCAAAGTAGATTGAAGTTTCTGCCTCTATCTGGCTCCTCAGGGTGGTTTGGAGGAAAGGAGCATCCAATTCTGCCTGGAAATCAATGGTGAGGCTTCCCCTGCAAGAAGGGAGAGTGAAGGTCTGGCACTGAGTTCTGGGCACTGGACAACTCCACAAACCCTTGTCTTGAGTGATGGAATCCCTGGACCTTCTCACCTGGTGTTAACACTGGTCTTCAGTTCCTGCTCCCAGATGTTCACATCCACGTTGGCTGAGATATCAAGCCCAAGTCCACCCTGAAGTTTGACCACTGCCTGGAGACCAGACTGCAGAGGGATGACCTGGGAAATGGAGAGGATTTTACAAACTGCTGGAGACCTGTGGCAGTGCCACCCTGATCTGAGATGTATAGCCATGGTGGACAAGTATCTACCAGCAGGTTTTAGGTGTGAGATTCCCTAGGCATTACCATGGACCTGCCTTGAGGCCAGTATTGGGAAAGACAGTTCATCCCACCAGTACCTGGTGATGGTCCATTAGCAGGAGGTTCCCTCTGACCACACTTGTGGGTTCCCCACTGCTCAGCAGAACCTTGGCCATTAAGTCTGCATATCCCTGGAAGAAGACGATCGGCCGCAACTGGACATCGAAGAAGATGGCAGACATCCCAACCATGAGCTCTGGCCCCTCTTCCCCTTCCAAGGTGTTTTCTCCCAGCATTGACTCCATCCCTTGTGCTTCTATAGTGACCTAAACCACAGAAATGGAGACATGAGCTGCACAGAGCATGACTGAGGGGTCCATTTCAGGCACTGTGATGCTATTCGAGCTGCTATCCTTGGCCAACCCTTTTGGGTAGGCAATCTTCTTCAGAGCGTGGCTACCCATCAGTGACTTCTGCAGCAGTGGGGTCCTCTGGGTAGGGTGGTGAAGCCAAACCCACTGCTGTCTCTTACCTGAGCTGCACGAAGATGCCAGTCGTGGCTGAGCAGTGAGAAGTCGGAGACGCTCTTTCTCAGGAACCCACTCTCCAAAAACAGCAGGTCCAGCCCGAAGGTGGAGAGCAGTTCCTTGGTGGCTGAAAGATAGAGCTACCTGATGAAGCTAAGTTATTCAGGGAGGAAATCTCTGTGCCATCTCCTTCCATTCTGGCTATAAGCAAGGGATGAGGCAGTGCAGTGTTTTTCTTGCATATGTTGGATATTTTGCCTCCCCGTGTCCCCTACAAAGCTAGGCTGAGATCATTTGAAATGGGGGCTGGAGGGTGAAGATTTAGGCAGATATTTAGCAAGCATGAATTGCTACAGTTTCTCTGAAGTTTGATGATTTTTTTTTTAATCTCAGTACAAGAGAGCTTATTAAAAGCTCAGTAAAGGAGCTTATTAAAAATACTGAAAGAACTGAGGAATGGGGCTAAATATTTTGACTTATCAGGGAGATAACTAGCTCCCACCTACAGCCTACTCCTGGCTTCCTTTCCAGCTGATGTTCCTCTTTCAAATCAGCAAGATATGGGAAAACATATGGTGTGGTCTAACCCACTTTCAGCTCAAAGCAGGGGCATCAGAGGGAGCCAAACTTCTGGTAGTAGCAATTGGCCAACTTTGGGTGGTGCTGGAGACTGCTCAACCCAAGATTTTGGGGGTGTTTCCTGAAAGCTGAAGCCTCTGCTGCAACCTGCCCTTCCCCACCAGCCCTCCTTCACTTCTTCAGGGGGCCGTGCCCCTGTGATGTCACCTGTCAGAGGTCCTGAGAAGGAGGAGGAGATGCCAGCTTTCGAAAAGTAGTTGTAGTTGTTTATCCGAGGGTCTCTCATGATGTCATTCATTATCTTCCTGGAAGCAAGAGGGATATGGTATGAAAAGATTGCGAGGATAGGAAAATGTGAGTGAACTGTACAAAGAAAGGTAGGAAATACAAATTTCAGAGCTATTTGCTGACAGTGCAAGCAAAGAAGGAAACGAATAGTCTGAGGCTATCCTGGAATTCCCCTCTCCTCTATAAACTAGGATAAACCATCTGAATATTTGTGTGCAGCTTCTGCTTAGCTCTGAAAACTGTTAGTGCTGGTTTGTTCTGTGCAGATAGAGAGATTAATGTGGTTACACACTGTGTGCTGCACCACAGGCCACAGTGTTGACCTCCAAGGACTGCTGAAAACATGAGTCTGGATCCACAGCTCAAAAGCTACAGCTGAAGTGTTGGGAAGGACAAAAAGCAAAATCTACCTTGCTGGGTGGTGGTTGGCATGCAGGCTGCTCTGCACCTTCAGCAACAGGAAAGTTGCTGCTTCTGTTCCCAGCTGGTGAGCAGCCAGCAAGATGTTGATGACATCCATGGGCAAGGGTGTGTTATCCAAAAGGATTTCTGCAGCAGCCAAGCGGCACGTTTTCTCGTAGCTCTTCCTCTTCTCATGGAAGATCTTCCTCATTGCTCTTTTCACCTGATGTGAGATGGCAGTTTGAGAGGCAGTTTGAGGTCCTGGCATGCAAGTGGTGGCAAGGACCCCAAAGGGAAGACAAGCTTGTATGTTGGGTACCTCGCTGGTGATGTGCTGGGCAGGGAATTGCCGCAGGGAGCTGATAGCTGCAGCTGCCACGGCTGTAGGACCTTTCTCTGCATGCTCCAGGAGGGTGGGGATGGTGCTGGGGAGCTGTGTGTTCCCCAGGGCCAGCAGGTGGGTGACTGCCTCGTGCTCCTTCTCGGCACTTCTCAGCCCTGTGAGGATGGTTTCCATGCTGTGCTCCACCTCCTTGTTGGGTTTGACAAGAGAGCAGAAGTCAAGGAGAGTGAGGTGAGGGTGAGGGGAAGTTTTGGTAACCCCAAAGGAGCTGGAAGGCTGAGGGACCTGAGCTGAGTTTGCAGGACTCACCTGCAGCCCACACAGCTGCTGCCGGCACAGCTTGCCCACCAGAGAGCCCAGGGCCACCATCCCTGTGTCCCGGACCTCAGGTACCATCTGCTTCCCATCCAGCTTGTCCTGGGCAGAGCAAGGAGCATTATAGAATGGGAGAAAATGGGGCAAAGGAGAAAGGAGGAGAATGTTTCAGCTGTTATTTCAAAGCATTTATCAGGAAGAAAGGAAAAGCTAGTTCTTACCTGCCTTTAAGGGAGGATGTGCATGGCTTGGCAGGTTAAAATTTTTCAGTAGCTCTAATTAAGCTTTCAATGTTTGTAATACATTGACATAAAACACTTTCTGCTGAATGCTTATCCTCTGAGGAGCACTACTCTCATTGGCAGCATCCCATTAAAAGCATGTAAAACAATCATATAAATAGGAAGCTCTATTTCTACAGATATATTTTAGTCTATAGAATAAATCTATGTATTGATATTTTTTTTGCCATTCCTTCTGGACTGAAAGGATAGGAGGACCCATCCTGGGCTTTCGAGGGGTAGGCTGAGGGAAGCTATGAAAAGTCAGTTCTCAAAGTTGTGGAGAGACAGAAAATTTACTTTGTTGTCTGATGATATGATGTCACCAAAGCCTTTTGAGAAGTTTTCATTGGCTAACCTTGCTTTTAAGGAATGAGTGTAGTATACTGGCTGAAAATTGTACATTGTGCCTATAGTGGGAGGCTTTGCCAGGAAAGCTACGAGAGAAAATTGGTGGGGTGGGCAAGGTTTAATGTTGGGCTCAGGCCTCTCTGGAGGGAATATCCCCACCTACCAGCACCAAACGCAGCAGCTCTTTTGTAGGCCGGGGAGAGAAGGCTGCTGCGTACAGGAATGTCTCCAGCAGGGACCTGGGCTTCTTGCTGAAATCCAGGAAGTCTGAGAGAGCTGCCAAGGCTGGCACTGACTGCGCAGCCACTGCTGCCTCTACCATGAAGGGGCTGGGGCAAGAGGAGCGAGAGCAGTGGTGCCATCAGCGACCCCGCGTGCTGTGGTCCTGCACAGTATTTACTGGTGCAGAAAGCCCCTTTTGGAGGGCTAGCTATGGGGAGCCTCACAGTGTCTCCTCAGGTGCTCTCTTCAGCAGCTGCAGCACATCTCTCTTCTTGGCACCGCGCAGCATCTGGATGAACCTCTGGAACTGCCATGTAGTTGCTGCCTTCGAGATGTCCATTTTGACACGCCGGCTGTCAAAGGTCTTCAGATAGGCTCTCAGCTGGAAGGACAATGTTTGGTGGAGTTCAGCCACTTCCTTTTACATCTTGGATTAAGGAATCATGTTTATACTTCAGGAAACATTTAGGAGTGGAAGTGACCCTATGGGATGTATGGGTCCTTGTCAGTGTGACTGGATTTCCTGAGCTCAGATCTGCGATGTGTTTAAACTGACTGGATGTGTTAGCTGTGTACGATATCAATGGTTTGACCCCATATCCCACAGCCAGGGGCTGAACACATGGAGGGTTATGGGGATGCATAAAGCCACCAACCGAAGGGCAGTGGGTGCAGTCCCTCCTGAAAGGCAGGCTGGCTATTGCCAGGGGCTGGTGCTGTCCCTCCATGCTAGCCAGCATGTTCTCAAGGCTCTGTTCAGCTGCCCCTGAAGGACTGGACGTTGAGGACACCAACTTGAGCTCCTGCCTGTTGAGAGAGAGGAAATCATTGAGAGGTACTTCATCCTTCACACCCTTGTTTGGAGGATGATTGGGATCATGGAGGTTTGAAGAAGGAGATGCAGGCTGAAAGCTATCAAGAGGTGTCTGATGCGGCCTCCATGAAGAAAATAGCTTTATCTCCATAGATGTATGTTCATCATGTGCCCAATTCGGGATCTTGCATGGCAACATCACTCACCTTGAGCTGATTTTGACTCCAGTGGTGGACCTCAAGACTAGGGACAGTGCGTGACTCTCCTCTGCCAGCACCGACTGCAGCAGGCTGTGCTTCACCACGTACAGGCTTCTGCTGTAGGGCTGCCACTGGATGCCAAACATCTGTAAAAAGGGAAAACAAGAAGGAAAAGGGATCAACCGTTCCTCTCGCCATCTCCCAGCTTCTCCCAACTTTTGAGCTGGAAGTGCTGGGCAAGCTCTCATTGATGCTAGCTATAAGCTGAGCCACCATCACCAGAGAAATGGACTTGCTTTGTTCACAGAGGCATATCCCATTTTTGGCTTTGTGCAGCTGAGGAGATCTTTTGTCTTTACTATGGAGTGGTTGGACACGGTGTATGTGACCTGGCAGCTTCCAGAGGCATCTTCCTGAAACACAGATAAACCCCACCTAGCAGAAATGCTGGTGGACATTTTTCCTTCATCCAAGGGAAGATGATTTGGTAAACGCGCTCATTCTTATTGTTGTTTACCACCCCTACCTCCATGATGGTGCCGGTGTGGGCCTGGAGCTGGAGCAGACTGATAACTCCTCGCTTCAGGTTGGTGATCAGGGTGCTTTCTGTTTCATCCCCATACAGGGCTTTGATCTGAGAGGGAGAGACCTGGCATCAGGCTCTGGGAATGGCTCTCCTTGTAGAAAGGCATCTCCCCTGCAACCCAAAGTTCACATCCCAACATTGGGACCATTTTGGAGGATGAGGTAATACTGGACCACAAGAGCTCTGTACTGCTGCACCCACCACCTCGTTCTCCCCCTTGTGACCTGATGGGAATACAGAATGAGGAGCTCCAATGGGCTCCATAGCCAAGTAAGTTTTGCAGAAAGCCTCCAGCTGACCTTCCCACTGCTCCAGGAGATGAAAACTGGCTTTTCAAGATCTGACTGTAGTTTCTTGTTCAGTGCAATGTCCATGGGAGGACCTCCAGTACCCTCAGGCTCCTGCTGGGCTTTCAGGTCTTGGATCTATGACAGCAAAAGGCAAAGATGTCTGCTGTGAAACTGCTATGCATTTTTGTGGAGGAAAAAGAATGCAACATCACTGCTTGCCGTACCTGCAGCTGGAGCAGGTCATCCCTGCTGGGGTCCCTGTGGAGCTGATGTATCTTGACCACAGCCTGTGCCCGCAGCCAGCCCCCAGATGGGGACAGGCCAGCCACAGGACCCAGCTGTACGGCCAGGGCATAGTGGTAATAGTACAACGTGCCCGGCTGGAAGGAAAGCATCCATGGGCTGCCTGGGGACATGGCAAGCATCAGGGGGATGCAGCCATGGCCGCTGGTCCCCATGTTCCCCACATGCTGATCTCTAAGGATAATTATGAGCTGCACTGGGTTCTTCTCACATCCGAAATTTCCAGGGACAATTCAGAAAGCTGTTCTGCTACACCTGTGCTGTTCTTCCCTGCTTTCCCAGTTCAGAAGTACAGGTGGGTAAGGGAAATGTGGGTTTTCGCAGGGTGGCAGCTGGTTCCTGGCTCTGTTTCCACTCTTGCCTCATAAACCACAGCCAAGCATGGGGCACTACTTGGAGACTTTTAAGTTTTTGGCAAAACTCATAGAAAGACTCTTTAATCTTGAAGAGAATTTTAAGGATGCCCATGGCCAGGAGAGATGTTCTGTAGGGGCTTTTAAGCTGTGCACATTCATTAAAGTAAAGGACGTTAATCTGGGGGCAACACTTGTATGTGAATTTTGTTTCTGGGAGAAGAGAAGAGGCTGTACTCCTCATATCTTATGTTTTCCCTTTTCCCCTCCCGAGCAGATAAGTAGCTGTACAGACCCACTAATTCTTAATTAAACTGCTGACATTGTGATAGGGTGAAATGAAGATGTGGGGCAGCATTGGGCCAAAGCCCCTCTTTGTACTATACTGATTTGCTCGTAATTACTTAGGGTCACCACTCTTGTTCCTATACACACACAATGTGGGGTAAGCAGCACCTTTGCCATAACACGTTCAGTCTGATCTCTTTTCTAAAACTCTAAACTCTCCTGTGAATCTGATCTACTTGTTGAGGTTTGGCTTTCATTTTCCCCCCAAGGAGAACCTCCACCATCCCCAGATTTTGCCATCCCTCTCCATCCACGGTCATTTGCAGGGTCCATTGGCATGGACCCACCGCGCGATGCCCCTTACCTCTTGCTGTGCTCAGGAAGGAGAAGCAGAGAAGGCAGATGTAGCCCCCAAGTGCCCACCACTCCATGCTGGGCTCCAGGAGATGGGGAAGCAAGGGAGACAGGACAGAACCTGACCTTCTCTCCTTGTCCTCATGCCACACACCCAAGGAAAAGCAAATAATTAAACCTCTGCACCAACCCCCAGCAGCAGAGGGTTTGGAAATCAGCTGAGCTTTGCCAAAGGGCGGCAGCAGGGTGGGGGAAGCTGCAAAAAGTATTTTAGGTGGAGGGAAGCCCCTTGGTTAACATCCGCTGGTGTGATGTCCTGCTTGTTCTTCTGAGGGTCTTTCCGCAGCCAGCAGAGCAAGAGAGGCATCTCTGGAGGCTGATAGGACCTGCTGCCTATCCCAGACAATGCTGCATGGTGATGATGTTAATCTCCCTCTAACAGCATTTATTTAACTCTATCAGTATGCAGAAAATCTAATTCCCAGCTTTGATGTGTGACTTTGAAGTGAATCCTTCCCTCTGCTCCATCTGTCCGTACAGCAGCTTATGACCCTGAAGACCAGCCTGGAAACTATTTTGTGGCAGTGGTGAAGACAGAACTGAGACAAGATCCCAAGCCTGGCTGTCCCCACCTTTCTGGCCAGCAGGGAGCACACCTGTGGGTCCTGCAGATCTCTGTACTGTTGGCAGGGTAGTGCAGCGTGATGGGCACAACAACCAGGTCGCTGTGCCCCCAGCCACATGTCTGCCAAGATGTGACATCAGGTGGACTTTGGCCATGATAGTCATCATGCCCAAGGCTGAGCCCAAATGTAAGCAGAATGGAGGTAGAATAACAACTGCATTGAGGTACATCCATTGCACGGTGCTGGCATGGCTCTGCACATGCCACGTGCACCTCTGGAAGGCAGCAGGGCACAGATTCTCACCAGAAATACCCCTGGGAACTGGCAAGACACGAGTTCTCCTCATCCTAGGACTACCAGTTTTAGGGGTCATCTAGATGCAGGTGGGAAGGGGGAGAGAAAGTCTTCCTAAGGACAGCCTATAGAGGTTCTGGGTCCCATTCTGAGGCACAGATAATTCTTGCTGTGGACAAGGAACTCATGAGAACAGTCTGTCTGCTAGCTCAAGGAGTGAGAGATGGTTGTGTCAAACCAGTTCTTGGTTTGGCTCTGATCCCTGTGTTTCCTTTGCTGGGAGCACAGGCTTTGAGTGCTGTGTTGCTGGGACAGGGCTCGTAAGGATGTGAGATGATGAGTCTGTGCACAATGAGGGAATGTGTGGGCAGGCCTGGGATGGGAGAGCTGGTCTCTGAGGACATGGGAATCCTAGGGTTATTCCAGCACTGAGCCATGCAGCCTGACTCCTGTTTGTGTTGGCCCATGGCTTCCCCACCCAGACTCCCACAGTACAATGGGTGAAAATGTGGATGGCCAAGCCCTGTTGCTGCTCTATTTGGCCTGAACATCCTGGAGAGCAGATCCCCTAGGGGGTCACTATTTGATGCTCATCTATATGGGGTCCAGATGAAGAGACCTGGTGGTCACCAATTTGCCTAGGAAGACCCTACCCATGGGAACCATTTGCCCAGGAGGACTGAAGGGACAGGTGTGTCCCAGGGCAAAGCTGAGAGCCTGATGGGCTTCTGGGGCCCTGAGCAGCCTCCCTGAGGCACCCACCAGCTCCTAGGCACCAGAGCACATGTAAGCCTAGCATTCAGGTGGGCTGGGTTTCTCAGCCTGCCCTGTAGCCTTGGTTGCTGCTCTGTCTCCCCATCTCTGCTGCTCTGGGGTGCACCCAGACCTGCTTTGTGCCTCTGAGGAGCATTGATTGAACCTCTTGTGAGCACCTTAGGACCGACCTGCCCTAGATCACTCCAGCCATCCCTGCTTCTCCCTGCAGGTAGGTTGTGCTGCCTGGGGCAATGGGTCCCCCGGGAAGCTGTGGTCATTCCCAGTATCTATTCTCCTGCTTCTCCACACTGCAGGTCCTGCAGTGAGACATGACCTGTGGCTTTCTGTTGCAAGGTTGTTTTATGCTGGGCATCTGGGTCTGACTGTAGAAAACTTCTATTTCTATGATAATGCTTTTTCTAAGTCCTTGAGGTAAAAAACTATGCTTGCTAAAAAGCCAACAAGGCAGAGAGATGCTGGAAGATCTTCCATTCTTTGTGTGCTTCTCTGAGGGTTGTTCATAGCCTTGGGTCCTGAGATCTGATGAGGAGATGCTTGTATTGGGCTTGCAGAGGTAGGAGTAGCCAGAGGACATGAACATGCACCAACATGAGGCTTTTCAATTTAGCCATCAATTTTTCAACGTGTGCAGTATCATCAGCAATGTCTTTGTTTGCGTGCTGGGATGTAATTACCAGATTAACCTTTGTGTTGGGCATCCAATTACTTTGCTGAGCATCCCAATGTCGAAAGTGTGATGTTTTATTTACCAGTGTGGCTGGAGTTGGCTGGCTGGCTATGGGAGCATGCTCCATTAACATGGGTGACCAGAGATGCTTGTGCTGGTATAGACTTTCATAGCACCATTTTGGCCGGGGAAGAACACCAAGATCACCCGTTCCAGCCACGAGCCAGACCTACTGAGTCCCACCACTAATCCATATCCTTTAGTAAAACAGCTGCTCACAATCCCTGATGTCACTGAGAGCATAGCTGTGGTGTGGTGATGACAGTGAACAAAGACATGGGCTGTCCTGGGAGTGCTGAACAAAGCCATGTGTGACTTTGTTGCAGTTTTTGTGTTCCAGGGCAACTTGCTCTTCAGCTGCTGCTGGATCCTCAGGCAGAAGGAGATCCTGGAGGCTCTGACATGTGTGTCATGGTGCTTGCCAACCTGCTGCTGTGCTCTGAGGTTGGATGTGGCTCTGGGAGGGCCAGACTTTGCCTTGTGTTGTAGTGGTTCCTGAAAAGCCCTGAGTGCAGCTGGGGAAGCTCCTCTTCCTCTCCCTTTAGAACTGATGTGTAACTTGTGAGGCATGGAGCCAACTCCCACTGCATTTTATTTACATTTTTACAATTAAACAAGCAGTTGATAAGATTGACGAGGAAGATATGGTTTAGGAGCCTGTTAGACAGAAATCTCTGATCTCTGTGGATGATTTACAGAACAGTAGGCTACAAAGACTCTCCAGTGTGAGATTAATCAATAGTAACATGCTCACTGACATGTCACTTCTTACAAGCGATTCATCATTCATTTAAATGCAGAAGCTATAGTGTTTGTTGAATCCTCAGCTGAGCGGTGGAGAGTATTCCTGTCTGATTTCTTTTCCCTGGTTCTTCCAACAAGAGCAATCAATCATATTTAAGGAAGTGTTTTTCCTCTGTGATCATCTGTCGTTTATGGGGAAACAGTATCCAGGGGCCTTAATTATTTAATCCATGTTGCTTTCTTCCTCCACATGTGAGGTCTGAGTGCTGAGCAGGGGAATGGAGCCAATACCGATTCTGGGCTGCACGCTGGGATATATATATGTGTATTTTTTTTAATGAAAGGCCAATACTGGAGATTCAGCTCCCCCTATGGTCAGCAGAGGGAGGGACACCTCTCTTCCTTCAGGGGCTCTTTAGGAAGGGAGAGGTGGGTGTAAATGATGTCTTACACCTTCCAAAAGCTGTGGTGTTAAGTCCCGCTCCGGGTGATGTATCTCTCAAGTGCATGAGCTGGGAATTGAACCATGACCCTGGGCTAATACACATTGTGTGACAAAAGGTGTGAAAGCATTTGCAAATGAACGAAATCAGCTCTGCTGAGAGCAACTTGCTGTGATTAGACTTTGGAAGGGGACCAGAAGCGCTACAGCACATCTGTGCAGCAAACCCAATGGCTGCAGATGCGGCTGTGTCATAGGAACCAGGCCCTCGTGATGCCTGGAGAAATCAATGGGAAACTAATTGCTGCGCTGCGGGAACTGCAGTTTAAAATGGGAGATGTTACCACTGTTTTGAGCCCAGGAGCACAAAGTTCTTGTTGCAGCAATCTCAATCTGCTTGGAAAGGTGCCTCTGGCCTCTACCTTGGCCTTGGCAAGCATCGTGTTCTCCCAGCTCAAACAGCTGCTCCTGGGAAGAATCAGAGGCTGTCTCAGTTGTGGTTGGCTTGTCTGGCCACAGCTTGCACTGCCTTCTAGCCTGGACTCAGCTTATTCTACTGGCAGAGTGTTAAGAAGTCTTGTCCAATTATATTAACACTTACTGATCTAATTCAATCCGAAGGTAGAATGGTTGCCATCACACTGGGAGCTGTTTTCTCTTTGATTTTGCTGGTCAGGTTTGTTTTTATGGTCTATTTTACCACTTCCAAGAGCATCAATCACTAACATCACCCCAGAAAGTATTTATCCTCTAGCATGACAGTGTGCAGCTTGAACAGCTGGCCGAAGGCAGTGCAGCAGGATGTGGTAACTCATGGCACTGCTCCAAAATGGGCTGGCTCCTGGTGCTCAGGGTGGTGAAACACTGCCGCAGTGCTTGTGCAAGCACTGACAGCTGGAAGCCAGCTCAAAGCATAAGAACCTCTGCTCTGATGCACCTTGGCACATTTTGTTTGTGCTGTGCAGTTAAGATCTCCTTTGCATCACAGCCCATAAGCTTCCCACTGCAGTGTGAGCCAATTGCCACTGGGCCATGAAGGACGCAGCTTGGGTATGGCTGCTTGTGGCAGAACAAAGGATGTTGAACTGTGTTCTTGATTGCTGACTTAAATGGGTGACAGGAGCAAGGCAGATCTGTAAGCAACCAAAAATCTCCCTAGTTTGGATGGGGAACTTTTCAGCTTCCTGCACACAGAGCATGCTTGATAAGAAAGGACAGCATTGTGGTACCCGAGTGCATCTGAGAATGCCAAAGGCTGCCTCCTAGCAGCAACGTGACCTTTAATTTTCTTGGCACCTCTCTGTGTATGTCTGGAGGCTTTCCTGAGGCAGTTGAGGCTGGGCTTGATGCTGACATTGCATGCACACAAATGCACCAGGAACACAGTGCTCGTGCTACTGCCACTTGCTTCAGCCTGTTCTTTTGTGCCACCTGCCCTTAAATACCGAGAGCCTTTAGAAAGAAGAAAATGAAGCTGGAGTGGAGGGCAATGGTACAGGTATTGAAGGTTTAAAAAGCAGAGGACAAGAAAAGGGGGAGAAAAAAAAAATCCACTGGACTTTTATTTTTTCTGTTTTAAAAAACTGCTGATCATTGTCTGGTCTGCTATTTGATTTTGAGATGTAATCATCAAGTGAAGTCATTTCTTCAGTACTAGGGGGAAAATGCTGAAAAAGAAAATTCTTTAAACTTCTGTATGTTTGCTATGAAGCCCAAGTTTTGTGTTTCTTACTTAGTGCATACAGAATGCATAATGTGAACGTTATATCCAAGCACTCATATTTCAGCACTTGGAGTATCTTCTGTGTCCTAGACTAACTGGAAACAAGAAATGTGGTGATTCTTAATCCTACCCATTCTGGCAGAATTTTCTATAAGATGAGAACAAATGCTGTCTGCCAAATCAGAACACTTTGTGGTATTTTGAGGAGCAGAGCCCATATGTGAACAGTATAAGGTTGCATCCGCTGAGACTACAGGAAAGGAATTTTGCTGGTGTAGAGCATAGCCACCCTTCTGGACCTGCTTTACTTATAAATCAAGCAAATCAGCTGCATAATTTTAGGTTAGACCAGACATAACATTTTTTGTGTAAACCCACATTATTCTTTCCGTGCAAGAGTCCTTCAAGCCCATTTACCCTACTTATTTTCAAAGCAGCTCTTCATGTTGATAGGACCATATATTACACTGCCCCATAACAAGGGCATTAGGGACATGGAGGGGGGAAAAAGCTCCTTGGAGATCCCCTCCAGGCTCCCTTTTGTGCCATAGCTCCATCCTCTCATTTCCATAACACCCACAATCACACCTATACATCAGGGCTTTATTTTGGACCCACTTTTCTCACACTGAAGGACTACTGCAGAGTCTCAGCTCACCAGTTGCCACCAGCCCACCCCAAGCTCCTGACCAACCTCTGTGCATTTCACAGAGCTATAGAATGGCTTGGGTTGGAAGGGACCCTGGAGCCCATCCAGCTTCAATCCCTGCCGTGGGCTGGTTGCCCCCCCCCAGCTCAGGCTGCCCACGGTCCCAACTTGGCTTTTGTCCTTATGCCACTGTTGTCCCTTCCCCAGTGCCTCTTCTTCCCCACCCATGGGTTTGTAGCCAGATTGAATACTCCTTTCTACCTGTGTTCAGCCCTGTTTTGTGGCATGATGTGAGAATGCGTGTAAATCTGGGCACCTGTGGTGATGCATCCTAACAGTTCCTAATCTGGCCTTTAAGGAATAAAGAAAACAAGCCCAAATAAGACTTCCTATCACACCCTTCAAAGTAAAACACTACTATACTTTAAAAAATAAAAAATAAAAAAGGGTTGCTTTCCAGGCTCTGATGCTTTCTGGAACTTAAGAGGGCCGCGGCGCCGCTCAGGCTTTAATGGCAGGGCGCGGCCTGCAGGGGGCGCTGTGCTGAGGGCGGGGCGGGGCCGGCTCAGGGCGGAGAGCAGCGGCGGCGGCCGAGGCGGCAGCAGCGGCGATGGTAAGCGGTGGCGGCAGCGCGACGGACGGGAGGGCGCGGGACGGGCAGGGACAAAGCGGCTTGCGGCTGCACGCGGCCTCCGGAGCTCGGCCGGCCGGCAACGGGGCCCTCAGCCCGGCTTCTCTAGGCGCGGCTCCGGGTGCCGTGCGGCCGGCAGCAGGCCTTGCGGGGCGACGGGAGCGTGCTGCGGGCGCCGCGGCCGCCCGGTGCCGTTCCGTGCCGTCCCGTGGCGGCGGCTGTTGTGTGCGCCCTCCCCTCGTGCATCCGGGGCTGCTCTCTGCCCGGCTTTGCCCGTCCCTTCTGGCCTCCTGAGCGCAGCTCTCCGCCCTGCGAGCCGTGCTGGGGCAGCGGCGGCTTCCTTTCCGCAGAAGAGATTGATGTTTCCTAGAAATTCGGGGCCGCCGTCTCTCGGAAGTGTTTGATGTGCTGCGAGCTGTTTCCTTTGCCGTCGTAGCTCCCAGTGACCCTCAAAGGCCATCCTGTCCGACCCCCTGCAATGAACAGGACGCCTACAGGTGCTCAGCCCCATCCAGCCTGGCCTTGGGTGTCTCTGGGGATGGGGCATGCACCGCCTTGCTGAGCAACCTGGGCTTCACTGCTCTTACAAAAACAAAAGCTTTGTCCTTCTATCCAGTCTAAACCTCCCCTCTTCCAGCTTGAAACCGATTCCCCTCATCCTGTCACGACAGACCCTGCTAAAGAGGCTGTCCCCTTCCTTCTTGCAGTGGTACCTCTGCGAGCTGCTTGCAGAATGTTTCACATCAATGCCCATTTTGTTCTCCAGAAGGCATGCAGAAAGCACTGCGTGACCTGCATCTGAGTGGGTGCCAAGCAGCAAAATGTGTCCGGATGAGTCCCAGCACAGAGCCAAGTGCTGCTCGTGTCCTCCTGGATGCTGGGAGAAGAAGAAAGCATTGTAGGAGCCTGAAGCCACAACCCCAGGGAGAGCTGTAATGGGTTCACACAGGGTATGCAGTAAGTGCATCCAGGCCCTCAGAGAGCTGTGCTGTCTGCAGTGTGCCTGGATGTGTGCAGAGGCTTTATAGATCCATTTGTTGTAGTGAGCAAAGGGAACGAGAGGTGCACTGTGTATTTTTCGGGCTGAGTACTTGCTTCTCAGGCAGTTTGGTTTCTTAGCTTGCTGAGGAGAGCATCTGTTAGGCTTTGTGCAATAACTGCTCTTTGTGGTTTTTCCCTCGCCCCCACGTGAAATCTGAAACCTAACCTCATTTTGAAAGCCCTTTGGGCTGTCGTAGAACTGCATGTTTTTTGAGCCTGGGATCGGCCTTTTCCCATCCTTGTGTTGATAACTTCACGTTCCCCTCTGTGTGGAGCCCCGGGGTGCTGCCGGCCTCACTCCAGGCTGCTGCCTGTTTGTTTTTGTGCTATAATTAGCCCGTCACTGAGAACTCCCTGTGAACTTCTGGGCTGGTGGGTTTGTGCGCCTGCCTTCATTTTGCATATGCTGTGTACAGCAAAAGAAATGCTGGAGGAAAAGAGCTTCTAGCACTGTAGTGGTGGGAAAAAATGCAGCACAGAAGACGCTGCAATAAGCATGACCTGGCCTTGATTTTCTTTCAGAGTTCAGCCTGTGCGTCTAAAGACGTGTGAATCTTAATTTTGGTGAGATCCTGTCTATTATCACTGCATGGCCTCACGTCCCTGGGGATGGGCAGTATGCAGGCCACAACTCGGGCTGTAATTAGGAGTTGACTAACAAATATTCCATGCCTAGCGCTTATGTAAAGGTATTTGTCATGCTCACGAGGGCTGGAAGCACAAACCAAAACAGTGCACCCTCGGCGAGCCAGGGCATTGCTCAACCCTCCAACTCCGTGGCAGGAAGCAGGCTGTGAGACCGATGGCACCACAGCAGAGCTGGTCCCGTGTCATCGTACAGGTCAGACGTGCCTCTTGTGCAGGCACAGCTAATTGCAGTCTTCCTCCTCCTTAGGCAGATGATAAATAAGCAAACTGCTGTTCTTCAGCTTGTTTTTCATTGGAACCTCAGCGAGCTGGCTGTGTTGGGAGAACCAGTTGTGTAGCAGCTCACGCTGTCATTGCCACAGCAGTGTGTGTTCCATGTCAGGTTTGACCCAGGCAGTGCAGCCTCCCTGCTCCATAATTTATGATGTGATGAGTTGTGCATCGTCACCTTGCTCATCAGCCCTGTCAGTAAGGACAGACAGACAACAAACACAGCGTTAGGGTTTGGGATTCCTGTGTTGGCTACCTGGCTGGGCTGTCTGTGGTCCGCAGGAGACAACTTCTGCCACCCAGCCACCGCTTTTCTTGCAAGCGCTGGGCACCGTGTGCAGGTGCCACGTGCCAACATGGTTGGTTTGTTTTAGGCTGGGCAGCAAGTGCTGTGCTTTTAGACAAATGGCTGGGGAATGTATAGACTGGGGTGAAAACTGAGGATGTGGTTTGATCTTAGCAGTACCTCCTCGCACAGTGATTCTAAGATTCATGCTACTACCTAAAATAAACTTGCCTTTAAAAACTGCTTTTGCTCTCTGTTCCACTTTAAGTGCTCTCCGGAGCAGGGAAGATTCTGCTGATAAACCTTTTTTCCAGTCTTTGCGCAGGTAAACTTTTCAGTGCTTGCACTTTGTGGTGTCAGAAAGGGAAGGCACTTTACCAGCAGTGTGAGGTTTCCCAGTATATTGCCTTTATCTTTTTTATCTCTTAGGTTTAAACCTGCAGCAGAGGAAGTGCTGTTCCAGCAAAACTACCAAATCTGCTGCAGCAAGCTTTGGCAATTTTCCCCTTCCTTCTTTCCTACGTTCTGGGGTAGAGGAGCATTGTTGCAGTTCATTTGTCCCCTTTTGTCACGGTGTGAGTGCTGTATCCCTGGAACAGTTCAGCTGGCTAATGGCTTTTAGAAGTCAAGTCCTAAGGATTCCTAATCGATGTAGCTAAAAATTCAGCATGTAAACTGCTTAGGTTGCTGAGTGCATTAGTGTCAGTACAGATGAATGCTGCAAGCCCTAATGGGGCAGTGAGTATTGTATCTAATACCTGGGTTTGTCTTAATGCTCTGGCAATTAAAAATAAATCTTCCAGTGGGGCTAAATGTAGGCTGTCTATTTCCCCTGCCTGCTTTCTCTAAGAGAGGGAGCAATGTCTTTGCACATCGCTGAGTGTAATGAAGACACAGGGTATGTCTGAGTGGTACCATCAGTATTGTGAGTAATTGGTAGACCAGAGGTCTCATATCTTAGTAGATACTTTGGGGCAAAGAAACACTTTGAAAATGCTGAGCATGCAGCTTGTCAAGGATCTGACAAATTGCATTGCATAGCTAACCAGTCTTCTGAACTGAGAAACAAAGATGGGGCAACACGCATGTGTTGCTCATTCAGCTGTGATGTCTTCATTAGCACCTGTGCTGTACAGAATGCTGCTGTACAGAAATAGCTGTAAGGCTGCATCACAGGTTGCAGACATCCCACCCGTGCTTTGCTTCTGTAGTAAGCTCAGAGTGGAGCAGCCTGCATGGACAGCCTGGGGCACTGGGTTGAGAGCTTTTGAAAAGGAGAGACCCTTGGGTTTGCTCATCCCTGTGCTGGGCAGCAGGACTTGCCACTGGAGCTGTGCAGCTGGGCTGAATCTGGAATGCTGACTTATTTTTTCCTTCCTTTCTTATGGAATGCTGATGCGCTGCTGACTACTGATTTCAGTGGAGAGCATGTGGTTTGACACCAAAACGTGGATTTGGCAACTTCCGTCCAGAGCTTTCTCCAAGAATGAGATGAATGTCTTGCCAGATATCGTTTTTAACTTGGCCATTGTCATGAGTAACTTCTGTCTAATGTTGCATTCCCTTGTCATTTTGGGCATGAATCTTGCACAATATTCCACTGTCAAGAGAAAACCCACATCCTGCTGTGTATCTGATACAGTAGGGTTTTCTTGCCACTGCTTAACAACAGTTCTGGAGGCACCAGTGCATTAATGGCTCAGTTTCCACACGTGTAAATGCACTTCCAGCACCGGCTGCGATCCAGACGTGAGCTCTCAGGCAGTGGACCAATGCTGTCCTTGCTGGTTAAGCACTCCTTTCCAGGGGTTTTGCTGAGAAAATTGTGCAAACTTGATGAAACTTGAGAAGTGCCTTTGGTTAGTTGAAAAGTGCCCTAAATCTGTGGGTTAAGTCATCTTTGTGGTGTCGGAGTTGGAGGACTGGGCGCTAATGCTGACACTATTAATTGCGGTGGTTTATGTGGCTGGCTTCTTTTTGGGCTGAAGTGGCTGGGGCATTTGGAAACTGCTCTGTGCCAGACATATGGGTGCTAATTTGGCTTCCTGTAGCTGAGGGCTGTTCCTCTTGCCAGACACCTGGTTTAGCCCTGTTCATTCTGTTTCCTCCTGCCTGTGTTGAGGTGTGAGCGATATTGCTCCTCTGTGATGCCTTGGCTTGCTGGAAGTTTTTAGCCTTATATTTGGGATGCTTAAGTGGTTTGTTTTTCTTTTCTGTTTGCTTGTTTGTTTTTAAAATTCTCTTGTATTATACATATTTTACTGCTTTTCCTGTGTAGTGATTGCTCTTTAGTGCTTTTTTGTAAGTACTTTCTCCTTTGACTGTTTTTTTTCTAGGCTGTTTGTAATCTCTCTAACTGTGTTGCGATCATGGTATCATAGAATGCCTTAGGTTGGAAGAGACCTTAAAGACCATCTGGTTCCAACCTCTTGCCATGGGCAGGGTTGCCAACCAAATGTCAGGCTGCCCAGGGCCCCATCTGATCTGGTCTTGAATCCCTCCAGGGATGGGGCACCCACAGCTCTGTGCATGTGTGCCAGTGCCTCACCACCCTCTGGGTAGAAAATTTCTTCCTAAGATCTAACCTAAATCTGCCCTCTTTTAGTTTAAAGACATTTCCCCCTTGTCTTAGCACTATCAGATCATGTAAAAAGTTGATCTCCCTCCTGCTTGTAAGCTCTCTTCAAGTACTGGAAGACCTCAATGAGGTATCCTTGGAGTTTTCTTTTCTCTGACCTGAACAAGCCCAGGTCCTTCAACTTTTCTTCACAGGAGAGGTGCTCCAGCCCTTTGATCATCTCTGTGGCCCTTCTCTGGACCTGCTCCTACAGCTCTGCATCCTTGTGCTGAGAATTTCTGTAAAGATGCCCTGTAGTGGGGAAGTGATACTTTCCCATTGTGAACCTTCTGTTGTCCCTGTCACTACTTCTGAGACTCACAAAGACAGCATGCTTTAAAACTGTGGAGCTCTGTCCTGACAGTAGTTACTAGCTTGACACTGTAATTATGGTTGCATCACAGTTTTCTAGTTGTATGGGTTATGTTTTATTGTGTTGGTTTTTTTTCCCCCCAGTAGTGTTTGTCTCTGCCATCCTTCCTTTATATGGAATACGATGATCACTTCTTAAGCTTGGAGTGCTGCTGAGTACTCTCTTTAAATGTCCAGCCTTTGGTACTCAAATAGCCCTGCTTTGGTGGTACCTGCTCAGCGGTAGCAGTTTAGCTCTCACTTGCTCTGTGGACAGACAGACAGTTCCTTGGAAAAATAATATTGTGATTTGACACAACTGTTTCTCCGGGGCCATGGTATGATCTGCTGATGTTGACTTGGGACCTTGAGACTTACACATCTATCAGTGGCTTTTGGTTGGAAATCATTGACACCTATGTGTGCTGTTCAGGAGTTAAGGGAAGCGGGAGGTCTGTTTGCTGAAGAGCACCTTTTTACTCGCCTTTCATGGCGGGGAGTTCTGTCATTAAAGCATTTCTGCTGCCCTGTTTGTGTGTGTTTGAGCTTTTCTCAGCGTCTGTGTTTCCCTTTGCACAGGATGCCATCACTCCCTATAAGGAGATCCTCCAGATGTACTGGGAGAAAGTAACGAGCTTCGTGAATGCCCGCTGTGATGGACTGGAGCCCTGGCAGCTGGTTGGGCTGACGTTTTCCTCCACGCTTCTAACTGTATGGCTGCATGGCTTCCTCTTCCAGTCCGAGAGTAAGAACTTGGCGTGGGGTTTGCCTTGTGTGGGGTGGGAAGGGGATGCAGTTGCTCTCATGTAGTGGAGGGAAAAGGATGGAATGAGAGCGAGCGTTTGTTAAAACACGCCTTCTGCTGCCAGTGAGGATTAACAAAACCCTTTTCCAAATTAAGGATGAGTCCTGTCTAATCAATGGAACGTCCCCATTCCTGTAGAGGGTGTGGCAGGCCAGCCTGGGATGTGCCCATATCTCCTTCCTTTGCTTTGGGCTCCTGTGAGCTTCTGGCTGCCTCACTTGTTTGTCACAGTGCTCTCCAGCTCAAAACCTGGGGAATTTGATTCAAGTTCTTAGGACCTTATATATATCCACACGCTGTAGCCAAATGCTTGGATAGTACTTGCTCTCAATTGCTTCCCTTCTAGAGGAGGGAAATTTGATGTGATGTTGGGAATATGTTTCATCCTCAGGATATTCAAGGTAGTTGTGTATGGTCTAGCCTCTTCCTGCTTTGTGATTGCTGTGCTGACAGCTCTTCTGTAGGACCTTTAGATGAACCTGCAGTCTGCTCTGCCTATGTGATGGTCAGGAGAGCTGCCTTGCCCCCAGAGCAGAGCAAGGTGCTTTGCCAATCCCATGGGCCATAGGGTTATGCTGTAGTGACAGCTTTTTAAAAATAGCCCAGTTTTTAATTTGGTGCCTACTTCTCAGTAACTGAACGCTGGGAATACCAAGCCTGTGCTCAGTGTAGGGTCATGCTAACTACTTGTCTAAAATTTGTACTGTTGCACAGTGTTTTAAAAATATTTACTAATGGCTAGGAAATCTAATAAGGCTGTCTGATTTTTTTCAGGAGTCTACAGTTGTGTGTTTTTTCCCTCAGTGTGGAAGTTCTCAATTAAATGGTCTGCACACAGAAAATGTACAACGGAAATGCTATTTTCAGAGTGCTAACAAATATTTGCTCTAGAGTGTGCCAAGCTGCAATTGCTGTCCTCCTGTAGCTTCTCAAAATAGATAGGAGCACATATAAAATGGAAAATAATGGGCCAGTCTAATGCTATAGATAAGATTGTGAAGTTTTGAAATGGTTGACTACTTGTCTTTTTTTTTAAAGCTGATTTACTCTTTCCTGCTGAAAGCGTCCTGTAACTGCCAGTGCTTGATTGAAATGTCCAGATGACTCAAAAGGCATTTTTGATGGCTGTAAACCATCTCTGTCATCCTGCTTGCATTCCTGCCTTTGAAGCTACCCCAGGAGTTTTCCGGTGTTTGTCATCAGCGGCTTTTCTCTTTTCATATTTGGGCTGTGGTGGTGCCTTTCCCTCCTGTGCTGGATGGATGAACCCTGAAGAATACTTGTTGCATTCCAGCTGGGTTCATCCTGCTGGGGCCTGGGAGCCTGTCTCACGTTGCTGAGTGTTTGCATGTTGCAGTTCTATTCTGGTTTGAAGATGCAGAAAATACTTCCAAAATTATTTCCCTTTTTGCTGGAGATCTTGCCTTTAGCAAATCCTAAACTCCCTTCCCTTGTAAAACTCCATGTGTGGGTGTAAATTCCCATTCAAGTAGGTGCTGTCCTTTCATACGCCTGGGTTGAAAAGATCTTAGCCTTCACAGTTGGCATGACTTTACTCAGCAGCCCTAGCAGTAAATTAAGAAAATGAGTCGAATAGTTGGTTCCCGTAGGTAACTGCTGTTGGGCAAACCAGTTTCTTCTGCAGCCTGACCTGTGTCTGCTTTCTGATATGATTCTCTTTCACCATATCCCCTTTGTGACTTCTTTATTTTAGCCTGGGTCAGAGATACTGAGCCTGTGTGGTGAATTATTGTGCTCTGAGACTGTTTTTGGTTTCTTAACATAAGGTTAACTTGTGACTTTTCCCTTCCAGGTTTAACATCCCGAACTAAAAAACAGTTCTTCAGACTGCTGAGAAAAATGCCATTTGTTGGGGCTATAGTAAGTATTTGAACAACTTATTGCAATGTTTTTTGAGCCTGCAAAGCTGTGTTTTCTGTGTCTTTGCTGTCTCTTGTTCCTTTAATCACAATGATGCAAGGATACAGATTAACCACTACCTGGTTTAATGAAAGACATAATTTCTACCTAGTCTTTTTGTAATAACATTGCACTCATAAATTGCAGGTACCACTTAACCAAGTATCAGTGAGTCCAGAGGCAGAATTTTCCAGTGGTATTTCTTTGCTAGATGTCAAGAGAATTGCTTGATTGGTGGAAGAAGGGGACACGAATGGACTTGTGTGTTCTTCTGAAACAGTGTCTTGTTCTTGAGCAAGTGCGAGATAGGCAGGCGTCTGTTGTGCAATGTGGAAAGATAAATCTTTTAATGAGATGGCTGTCCATGTCTAGAGCTCAGATACCTGTTAGCAATAGCTTTATAGCACAAAGATATCAGAAGTTGCTGTAACTGTAATCATTAAGATGAGATGGACTTTAGTGTCTGGAAGATGTTTTTTACATAAAGACTTGAAACTATGGATGTCAGCATGTTTTAGCACATCATGACTTAATCATCAAGAAATACTCAGCTTGTTTTGTTTTTTTTTTTCCTAGTCAATGATGCTTACCCATTCTTTTTGGTGTTTACACACTGAATCAGTTGGGGCAGCATGAGGGTGCCAGCTGTTGTGGGTGACTTTATCAGATGGAAGTAGTAAAGAGCAGCCTTTTCCTTTTGACCTTGCTATGGTTGCAGCTATCAAGTTTCTCCCTCAGCCTTCTGTAAGGGAATAATGGGAATAACATCTCTCCTTCTTTTCATGTTGTGCCCCAGTTTTACTTTCTGGCTGGTCAGATGAACTAAGTGTTAGTTGTCCCCTGCTTCTGCCTGTTAGGAAAGGACGTCTTCTTGTCCCCTTGTATTCTATTTTATCCAGGTTTACCTTCTCAGAGCATAGTAATGTTAAGCTCTCCTGTGCCAGAGGACTCACGCTGTGCCCTATCTGTGTGTTCTTCCCACTCTTTGCTAGGCTGATACCTGATAACCTATCAGTTGCTGAAAGGAGGCATTCCAATGTCCAAAAGTCTTTAAAGCTGATAATATTCCAACACCTGTGTTGTTCAGAAGACTGTCTGCTTTGAAATGCTTTCTGGGAAGGAGTCTGGGCCTCCTGGATGCGGGGTGTGATTAAGAAGGAAGAAATCTCGTAACAGTGTTTATAAGGGAGATTTCTTTCATGTTTCAGTTTCCATGAGCCTCTAAACTGTGTATGTGTTGGCAGGTGAGACAAAGTACAAAATGCAATGAATCTGAAGACTTCTGTAAATTATGGGCTGTGATTTTTAAAAAGCCTTAGTGGATAACAGTGAAATATTTTTGCTTTAAGCTTTGTTGTCTCATTTATTAAAGAAAGGACTCAGAATTCCCACTGTTCTTCAGTATCCATTAAAGTACAATCTCTTTCAACAGGGCAGCGAACTCTGACCTGTTATGTTAAATGCAGCTGAGCACTGCTCTGCAATCTCTTGTATTAGCTACTCGGTACAGTTCTGTTCTGTGCCATCTAGGATGCCTTTAGGCAGTTCCCAGTGCTGTTTAGAGACTAGTGTATGGCTGTGGGCATTTCAGGAGGCATTTTGGACAAGGACAGTTTGTTTTTGGAGGAAGAAGTTGGTAGGAAGGGAGAACTGTGAACTCTGCCATGCTTTTTTGGTCATAGAGTTAGAACAGATCCTACCTGTTCTGCTCACTGGTTTGAAAGTAGCCAGTGAGTTCAACGTCACACGCACTGAACTGTAATTTATAATGTGGCCAGTACCTTTGTTGATAGAGTTTTTCTTTCTTAGATTCAAAAGAAGATTGATGAAGCCTTGAATGATGTCACTTCCAGTTTATCCTTCCTGAAAGATGAGAAGAATTATATCAAAGTGCTGCCAGAACAAGGCATGGACCAGCCTGAGGTTCTACAGAAGATGAAAGAGTACAGCTCAAAAGGTATGACTGTGAGACTGCTGCAGTGAGGGTGGGTCCCTTTCACAGGCCTAGCATTAGGCTTACTCTGCCAAATGAGATCTAATGACTCCTGCTCGTAGCTTTGTCTTGCATACAACATCTTGCTGATGTTGTTCACTTACAAATTTATGTCTGTTTTCCTTCTGGAAGTGACAAAAGTCTGTATTTACATCTTTTAACAGTGTATTCAAGTATTTATGTTGAAGTTCCCTTTCTTCCCTAGGAGTTTAGAGCTAGCAGTGATGGGAGAGCTGAGAAGAAGAGAAGTACAGAGGGAATTATTTGAATGCAGTTTTGAATACGTTTCTGAGCCCTGATGTTTGTTTTTTTTTCCAGAAATGTGTTTTCTGTGAAGCCCAATGGAATATTCATAACAAAAGGAACTTCCAAGCAGTGTTTTTAGGGAATTTCCAGGACTCTTTTAATCAAAGTCATAGTGCTTTGCACCTTCAAAATGCCACTTAAGGAAGGCAAGGCCACTCTGGCTTGAATCCATAAAAGCATTGTCTGAAACTCAGTTTGAATTAGCTGACTGATGTAAATGTCTCCACCCTGGTTCACCTGCCTATTACTTCTAATGAGCAAATGTGAGTGACTGACTGCTTATCCCTTCCACCAGTCTGATAAATACTTGGAATTTTCTGCTGGAAAACTACTCTGAATACAGGAAAAGTTTTGCTATAGAATATGCTCTAACAATTTCCTTTTTTCTACTTCTGTGTCGTTTGTGCAACTTTCTGTATCTGTCTTCTGTCTATGTTATTCCTCTTAGTGATTATTCCCTTCCTTCACCAGGCTTTTGTTCCTTTTTTCTTTTCCTTTTTCTGTGGCTTCTCACACTTTTGCCACGCCGTTTGAAAGCTACTTGGAAGTGAAGGCTGGGCTGTGGTTTGGCTCACTTGGTGTACTCTTGTGGAGCTGATGCCATTGAGGTTTATGCAGGAGAATACAAAGAGACAGGTGGAAAGGCTTTGCTTGGATATTTGGCAGGGGAAAGTGGCCTGGTTAAGTGTGTTGAAACCCTGTTACACAGGGTGCCCTGCTGATGCTATTCCATCCACCTGCTCTTGTTTGTTAATGTATCAGAGGCACTTAACTGAGAAGTCCCACGCCATAGTTTTGAGCAATGCAATCTTGGCCTTTCCATCTTAGTTTACAGCAGTGTGACGGGTGCTCTTTGGATGTGACTAGCTTGAGCAACGAGAGCTCAACTTTGTGGACAGGAGCCGGGGGAGTCTGAGTAGGGATTAAAGTGGATTGCACATTAATGTAACTGCTTGCTGCAGCTAGCTGTTTGTGCTAACACTTTATTCATTATTTATTTGTTATTTGCTGTGTCTATGGGGCACAAGATGCCAGAGGCATAGCACTACAGGGAGCTACTTCTGTGGCACAAAAATCATGCTTGTTCCTCGTCAGTGAAACCCAAAAGCAGAATCCTCATCTGCAGAACTGCTGTGGAGGCTTTCTCTGTGCTCTTCCACGTGCTTTCTGAGAATGGCTGTGCTTGCAACCAATGTGCTTCTTTCTTCTCTTTCAGGAGATGTACGCTGGGAGGATGGGAAAGTCTCTGGGACCGTGTACAGCGGTGAAGAGAAACTTACCCGCCTGCTAGTGAAGGTAAAGTGCAAGCAGTCTAACTTGGCATCTTAAAGGTTTTTAACAACTTCAGGGTGACCAGAAACCCTCAACGCTGTTCCAGCATATTTCATGATGAGCGGGGAAGATCTGAGGCTTAGATAGCCCAACTCTGAAGACAGAGCCGTGGGTATATGTAGGTAGAAAGGCATTTATTAGCAAAGCATTTGAGGCTTGCAAAGCTGGCCATTATGAAAACAATATGAAGATAACTAGGATCCAATCTGATGAGGTGTTTTGAGTAAGAAAGTAAGAAGCTGAGTGCAAGTGAATTGGAATCTGGTACTGACATAAACTGACATAAAATGGCCATAGGTCAGCTTCAGCAAGCCCTGTGATGGATATAACTGTGTAGGCTGAAGCGAAAGGATCCTTACCTCTCCTGCTACTGGGTTGCTGTGGGACTTTGGGCTGCAAAAGCTTGACTAAGCAAAGCAGAATTGGTCTTGATTTAAGCAAAAAAGGATGTTTGTAAAATGTGTTTGGCATTGCTGTGCAGTCCAAATTGTACAACAATGGGGCACTGGCATGTTTCAGTGGAGTCTTTGTTAGGTCTGTTTACCTAGTCTGAAACCTTCCCCTTTGAGAAGGTTGGAAAAAAAATAAGCAGCCCTAAGGTCTGTTTTTCAATGTATCTACTTCAAGAGTTGTTTTTGCTAAAGGAAAATCTAGCTTTCTTGCTCCTGGGAACAGCTTTTGTAACAGCTGTAATGAGCTCTGTTGGGTGGTTGCTATTGCTGTTTTCTTCTGGGGAAAAATAAAGCTCAGAGCTGCCTTGCTAGAGCAGCGTCACCTTGGATTGAGTGCTGTGTGGAAACATTCCCTCTGTCTGTGCTGATTATTCTCTGGCTTATTCTGCAGTGTTTCTTTCAACATCCCTGCAGTTGCTTTTTCATCGTGGCTGCAGGAGGTCGGAACTGGCCTGTTCCAGCCTCATCCTGCGAGCTCGCAGTTGCAGAACGAGCATGAAATACTGGTTTCCACAGCCACTTTTGCTGCTGTGTGGGTGGTCAGTTGTGCTGTTCTGGCTGCTTCGGAATTGCCCTTTAATAGTGAATTCAAAAACTAGTTCTGCAAAGCAATTTTTGGGAACTATATACTGGCCTGCTTTGCATAAAGCAGTCATAGAGTGTGCATACACCAGGTCTAGGTGTAGTACAAAAGAACAACAGATGTTTTTGTTCTTATTTAAATAGCTAAACCATTAAACCCACCTTTACAACACGCAATATTGCTGTTATAGAAGCATTCCAGAGACCAGAATGCCCTAGAAAAACAAATGATTTTTTCTTTTCCTCCCAGCAATAGCTTCCCAGCTTGTGGTGAGCACTCGCAGCAGGAGTTAATACTGCAGATAGTCTGCTTATATACACAGTGTGTGTAGTGCATTTCTAAATCTGGACCTCTTGCTGATAATCCAAAACTTCATCTGCACAGCTAAATTTCTGTCTCTCTTTTGAAGGTGTATGAAGAGTTTGCCTGGAGTAATCCCCTCCATCCAGATATATTCCCTGGTTTGAGGAAGATGGAAGCAGAAGTAGTCAGGATTGCCTGTAGTCTCTTCCATGGGGGCCCCAGTTCTTGTGGTGCTGTAAGTAACCTGTATCCAAGTGTCTCATGAGCTCTTGGGTATTTCTGACTCGAAGTGCTAGCCATCCATCTGAGGCAGAGATTCTGGTTTATGATTCTGGCGTGTGCCAGGGCAGCGTCTTTGAATAGCTCCTGTCAGGTCTCGTCTCTGAGCTGGAAACCTGTGAACATGCCAAAATGCTGAGACTGAGGACAAGGCTGACTGGCTGATCACCAGCAAATGGCTTCAGGTATTGGTGATCAAGCAGGCATGGCACTGTACTGTCACTTGTTCTTCCCAGATTTATGAGACCTTCCAGTATAGTGGAGTGGAAACCAGTTCTAAAGCCTCGATGGAGTTCATATCAAGAGTCCAACTGTGTGCTCTTAATGCTGATTTCTTTGAAAGCCGGTCAAAGAACAAAAGCTATGAACTTGCACAGTGAACTATTGTAAAAATATGCCATAATTTCTTATGATCCTTCCTCTTGGTTTGCCTTTCTGATAGGAGTTCTAAATTCCTCAGGCCACATTCTTTCCCTGTTTGTGGTGTCTGAGACAGTGAGGTCTTATTTCCTAACGTGGTGTCGTGTTGCAGCTGACATGGAAACTGCTTGATAAGTTGCAGAGAAGTAGTTCTGCTTGTGAGAAGCATGCAGATGTGATTTTTCAGAGGCTGGGTGTGATATGACTGCTGTCTGTATATAAGGCAGGGAGGGAGAAGGCCTGCAGAGGCTAAAGATCGGTGGGGAAAGGCAGTGTTGACACAAGAGTTTATGGGATGAGCTGGCATTGAATGGGCTTAATTTGGCTGTTGGAAACTTTACTGTGTTGAAGAGTTAAGTATTAGATTAGCTGAATGGTAGAGGTGGTTAGGACTCCAGCTGGATTGAAGACAGAGCTGGATCGTGCAGTGACTATCAATTTAAGGTGTGATTGCCTTCGATAGCAGGAAGTCATACCCTGTGACCTGGTTTGGGTTCTGAGTTCTTCAACCCCCTCCACGTGCTGAGTGAGAATGTATTCCTTGTGCCACCCTCAGGTTTAGAGAAGCAGTGCATTTCTTTGCATCTCAAAATAGCTTGACCTCTTCTCCTTGCTGATCTGCAGAACTGAGGCTGGCCATGGAGAGGGGAGAGGCTGATTCTAAAGATGCTGAAAGTCATCTTTATCAGTAGTGGAGATGTTAATGGATACAAATCAAATAGCTCTCTATTGCTTATTATACAGTTGGAAAACTTTGCTTGTGGTAGTCTGCTTCTTCAGTTCTCGTTATGTTAACTGTGCATTGTAAAAGTGTCAACCTCGGCCCTGTGAGTAGATCTGTGGGGAAGTAGGATTGTATGGGAGGAGAAATTCAGAATGGTAAAAACTTGCTCCACAGTGATCACTCTGTAGCCTGTGCGAGACCTCTGCTATCATTCTCTTGGGAATCGCACTTTTCCCTCTCTCTTTGCTTTTCCCTTCAGAGGATTGTGCTGCAGGGCTGCAGCTTGGAGCCAAGCAGAAGCAAAATGAATGGGGAGGTGTGTAGCCTGCCATGAAACTATGTTCCAGCTGGTTGAACAGATAAATTCTTAGGGTTTGGGGGAGGGCTGAATGGATGATTGAATGGAAATAAAAGATTAATTGTACCCCTATAATTATCTTGTCCAAAAGAGTCTCTCCAATGGACTTTCTGCCCTCCTGCCTGTGTCTGGTGGAGCTAATGCTGTTGGAGAGATGTGGGGGGATGTAGGGGATCACGTGCTCTTCAGGCAGTTGGGCTCAGGGACTTATTATTTTCTTCTTTCCTAAACAGATTTAGTATTTCAGAATGATTTCTGGAGGTTTGGGCAGCAACAAAGCCATTTTAAAAGAGTGTTTTTTTCCAAACTGCTGCTGTTCTTTCTGTGTCTGCAAGGCTGTGGCTTCTGCAGTTCTGCTCCAGTACCCAGCGAAGCTGGAAAAGAGAGATGGCTGAGCCAGGCAGTGCTGTGAGTTATCTTTATCTTTAAATTGATCTGTTCAGGAGATACTGTGCTGCTGGCTCTTTCCAGGGAGGTTTGTGGTTTGCTTGATTCAGTTTTGCAGTGCTGTGAAGTTTTTTTTCTTTTTAAAGGAAAAAAAAAGCTTTTTTCCTCTGAATTTCAGCACCACTCTGAGATGCAGAGTCTGTTGCCAGGTCCCTGTCTGCTGTATTTACTGACCTGATGGAGGAACCTTGGGCAACCTATCCAGTTCTGTTGGTTTGTGAAGGCAGACAGAGCTGGTGCTTCTGAAGAGCTTGCTATTTGGGGGACAAAGAAGAAAAGTCTGAGCTTCTCAGTAAGGCAAATTAACTTCCTTTTTGTGCTCTAATTTCCATGACACATTGCACTTTTGGGGGTTAATACTCTGGAGCTCCATCTGAGAAAAGCTGACACTTTGGTGCTGCTCCCAGGTCTCTTTGCAGCCTGGGCATCTCCATTGCGGTGCAATGTGTGGATGCCTTCCTGAGGGCATCTCTGGAGATCAGTCTGCTTCCTCCTGGAAAATATTTGGTGTCTTATATAGATGTTAAAATGAAACATGTTTCAGGTTTCTGAATGTTGTAGGTGAGCAGCTTGCATTATTTACAGGAGATGCCTTTATGCGGGGTGTGGGGGCTGTGAGTCTCTATAGTTTAAATGTGAACATAAAAATGCTAGCAGGTCCTATGTGGGGGTTGTGCTGGCCTGCAGTTTGCCGTAAGCTGTACCAAGAGATGGCCCAGGTTTTCAAGTAGTGTTTAAAGGCAGTCATTTTTAGCAGTGAGTAGATGCTTCCTATCTGTCACTAGCTACTACTTGGTTCTTTCTTTTAATCACATCACACAAGAGACAGGATTTGGTGATTTTTGGCTCCCAGAAAATTCTAATTGTGATTGGGGAAGACTAATTAAGCTCAGTACATACAGGAGGAATGGGAGGAGAATGTTTTCTTGTCTGATACGTTCCTGCTCACAAGGTGCTTTGTTTTGCAGTGCTGGCTCTGAAGATCTCCCCTCTGATGTGGGGAAATCACTGGTTTTGTGCAAGCCTCTGTGTCTTTTTTTTTGTTTTGTTTTGTTTTAAGTAATTTTTTTTAAACTTACAGTAGGGGCAATTTTGAATGAAGTGCAGAGGAAAATTGTGTGTGGGGTGCATGTGTCGATCTGATGTCAGTCTCCCTGTGAATTCTTTGTGCTTTGCAACTGAGCACAGGCGAGGAGCCAGAATCAGAAGATGCAGACTCAAGCCTCCTACAGAAGCTGGTTTGTCTCTTCCTCCCAAATTTGGGGGCTCCAGACTTGGTCAGAGAACTGCCTGCTCATTTGGCATAGGAATTGAGCAGTGGGATGTGAGTGCTGTGTCCTGGGGGGGCTTAGACTCTGCCTTGTCCTTCTGCAGAGCTGTCAGCTTTTATCTGTGATGACAAGTAGGTCACCTTGTGAGAGATAATGGGTGGAATTTACAAGCAGTGGGCTTACAGGGACTTTACACAAGCTTGCCACTATGCTATGGCCTTATGGGTTGTGGTACACTTTGGCTCTAATGCTGCAGTAGAAATAAACGGTAGCTCACTATTTTATTCATCACATAGCTCAGCTCAGGGGAACTTTTCTCAGATGTGTCTCCAGGGTCTGAATGAACGTGGTGAACTGCAAGCAAAACTTTCTAGAGACTGCGAGCTAAGTCAGGGCTCTTCTGTGTCAGGCATCTTAACAGTGGTGTGGCAGAAAGCCTGCTTTGGGGACTGTACCTTCTTGCTGTTTTAATGCTGAGGCTCCAGAGTGCCGGTGTTTGGAAGGAGTGAGCAGTAGGAGGGGCATAACGAGTTTAAAGAGCAGGGGAGATATTTTTTCCCCTGTGCTTTCTCCTTCCCCTCCCCACTTGGAAAAAAACAAGGAAGAACAAAGAAAGTGTGTTTGTTTGCTTTTTCCCATGTGGTTCATCTGGCTTCCCCAGCTACTGTGGGATTGGAAAGCTGCTGAAAGCAATGCCAGCTCCCAGCCCTTCTCCCCACGGCATTGCATGTGCCTCTGGACTTTCATTCTGAGGAGGAGAAAACACATCTGCATGTGCTGTGGGCTGAATCACTGCATGCTGGCTGCTGTGGGTGGTGGGGATATCGGGTCCTGTGATGGTGGGTCAGGCTTGAGCTGGTGCCTGGGAGGAGGATCCGTCCTGGATCTGTGACAAAGTGGGACACTGACCTCCTTGTGCTTTGTGCCTCAACATTTGCATGCAGGTGGTGAGCCAGGTGCATTGTGTGTGAGGGCAAGGCGTTGGTGGAAAGACTGCAACAGGAATAAGGCTGTTGTTGCAGAGGTTGCTTCTTGGGGAGGATAGAGGTAGGGCTGCTTGCTCAACAAGGAGCACACATGGTCGTGCACGGTGTCTGTTGCTCAGCATTGTGAGTTCCAACATACCCAAACTGTGCCCAGTACTGTTTTCACAATCCTTACAAAGCTGTAAGCAGTGTTGCAAGCTATATTGCAAATATACAGTTATTCTGATCCTCTTCCCCCACCCCACAGTAGGGAGTTCATGTTATGCCAGCTGTTGTTTTCTAAAGATGATAGCTGACAACTTTACAGATCTTTTCATAACAAGGATTGAGAAGTGAATGACGTAGGCCATAAAATGCTTAGGACATTGTGTTTCTCCTGCCATCTATTTGCTGCACAACAAATGCAGTGATTTCTTTACCCAGTGTGAAGCTCCGTTAGGTTTATTCAACAACAGCTGTTGCTTTACAAACTGGAGAGGAAAAAAAAAAAAAAAGCAGAAATGTTAGTGGTGAGACAGTGACTTCCACGCTGCCTGTGGTGGCAGCTGCTGCTAGCTTCCATCCTGTTAAGATATGTGGCAGACTGCTTTTCGTGCCTGTGAACTTTGTTCCTTTTCTCTGTGCTTAACATTGAGTCATTGTCACAGTCACACTTCTTTCTTGGGTTTTGGTGTTTTGCAGCGATGTCAGCGGGGGAAAACCAGCAGAAAACCCAGACTGGCAGAAGTCACAAGGCATACAAATGTGATTGTGTGCTTTTTATGTTTATTTGGGGTGTGGTGTTAAAAGGAGAAGTATCAGAGTATTCAGCAGATATGGGGATCTCAAAGCAGTCCTCCATACGTGCTGTCATATTGGCCTTTCTTTCGCCCAACCCTGTACCCCTGTCTCAGGTACCAGGCCTCCCCAAGGTATGTCTCCCTCAGCACAGCAGTGACAGAAGCATTGACACCTGCAGCCTGCTTGATAAACCAACCTCACATTTTACTAGAATCAAGTTGCACTTTGAAAGTTTTGCACTTTTCTGTCCCTTGCACATCAGGACTCATAAATGTTGGCTGAAGAGAGACAGTTGTCCAATTAGAAGAACTTACTTTTAATTTATTTATTTGCAGAAAGCTCTTGAGTATGCAGTAGTAAACTTAGTCAAACAGCTGGCATGTGCCTTCCGCTCTTCCATCTTGTGATGCAGAACTCCTTGTTCACCTGAGGACAGGATGAAGGATGTGAGCTCAGCATGGCCAGCAGGTTGTATGGATGCAGAAATTCCTTCTGAGGTCCTTGAGGGCTTACAAGCTCCAGTCTTGTAAGGACCAGACCTTGGCTGGCTTCTACAGAGAGGGCTCAGCACTCTGCGCTGCTCCCAGATCTGGGAAGGTTTCCTGGCTCAGGAGCAGTGCCAAGATCAAGCTGGCTCTGGGCCCCAGTGTGGCACTACTCCAAACCTAATAAACTCTGCTGTACTTTGATTGGCTTAACTTACTTGTTTCTGTATGCGTGGCACCATTAATCTGAAAGCCAGATAAATAATGCCCAGGTAATCAAGGGGGTAAGTATGTGCTTGTAGTTTCATAAGGAGTGGTCATCTCTGTCAGCTAGTGACTGTGCTGTGTGGTCCCCTCTCATTAGGCTTCTGTGCTTTTATTTCATTTAACTTGAAACAGAGAAGTCAACATCTAGTTAAATATGCACTTTCAACCTGGATGTCAGGAAGCAACCTTAAGCTGCTCAGTGCCCTTGAAAGCCTGAGTTGTCCTATGCATCTTCTGCCTCCAAGCAGTGCTGGGCAGAGATGCTGTGGCAGCATCCCACTTTCAGTTTTCCTCTGCTGCAGCATCCACATCAGCGGCCATTTTCCTTATTTGTTTCTTTTCTTCACAACAGATGACATCTGGGGGAACTGAGAGTATCCTGATGGCTTGCAAGGCGTACCGAGACCTGGCTTATGAGAGAGGCATCAAACATCCAGAAATGTGAGCAATCCTTTGTGGCTGGGATTTTTCTTTGTGGCCTTGTGACTCGCTGTCCTTCAGAGCTGAGGTGGCTGCTAGACCCCAGCATTCCTTCATTTCGTAGCCTGCTGCCACCTCTTTCTTGTCCACCTCTTTTTGAAGGCCCTGAATACAGGAGGGAACCCTGGGTTGAAGGGAATTGCAGAAGCACAGGAGCCTTTGAGTAGCCTGGGGTGCCAGGTGTGAATGTTGGCTGCGGAGCTGTTGTAACTTCACTATGCAGAGTATTTTTGCAAATACCTGCATGCAGCTGTAGCCAGGGCCTGCTCATAGCCGCTCTGAGCTCCTCTTGAGCTGAGATTGCAAGGCACTTTGAAGTATTTAAGGGTTTTGATTTATTCAGATCAAAGAGGGTTTAGCCTGAAAACTCTGGGATTGATTGGGGCTGAAATGAGGAACTGTGCTAATCGTTAGACTTCTAATAGAGGATTTGCTCTCTAATGTGCTTTTTTTTTTTTTTTTTCTTTCTAGACAGTGCATCAAAAATGTTTCTCTGGTTAATTGCTTAAGAGGGGAACATATAAAGAGAGATAAAATGGTGTTCATCTTCTGCTGAATTCCTGTGGCTCTTTTCTTCCTTTTCTAACAATTTTGTATGCTATTAAAGGCCCCAATAAAGATGTGAAAACAAGGTTAACTGAAGCGGTTCAGACTCTGCCACTGGAGATGGCAGACATCAAATGTTATGTTATTTCAGTGTACTTCTGTTGCTCCTTGCTTTTTATTGTCATGTGCCCCTCCTGAGGAGGGTGAGGGTTTGGAGACAGTAAAATGTTGTTTGATATGACAAGAAGTTAACCTTCATAGGAACTCCTGATTCACAGGAGACAATGCAGTTGGAACAGAATGACTTTATTAGGCTTTCTTTGGATTGTTTCATCCAGAATAGTGCCTGGTCTTTCTTGTGCCGGTTGAAACATGTGCATGGTCTGTTTGTGACCTGTCCCTAAGGGAAGAAACACTGAAATACCTGCAGGCTGAATTCTTTTCTTTTTACTCTCCTGTTTGTGCTAAGACTTGCATGCTGCCTGGGTTGAAGTATGTGATATGTTACTTTTCTAGGTTGGTCCCGGTGAGCGCTCATGCTGCGTTTGACAAGGCAGCACACTACTTTGGAATGAAGTTGATTCATATCCCATTGACCAAGGCTATGGAAGTGGATGTTCAGGTATCACTCCAGTCAGTGTGGAACTCCTTTCTGTGGGGAAATTAGCATTACGTAGGTAACAGCAAAGAATCTACTTACCCAGGACTTACCCAGCAAGTCAGTGGATAGAGAGAGATGAACCGTGCTTCATGGGTACAAGGAAGGACAGTGGGAATAACAGTGTCATTGCATACAAGTTTTTGGTTGAAATAAGTGGATGTAAGCCATCCTTTTGTTCTCTGTCATTCATTTAGAATGGAATAGTTTACATATTTTGGAAATAGTTACAGGTTTCAGATGAGGATGAACAAAACAGCCTGTGCTAGTATTTTCAAGTGGATAGGTCTTCTGAACTGCTGTCTTCTCATGCTTATAGCTCATCACTTTGCTTTCTGTGGGCTTTCTGTTAGATTTTAAGACCAGGCGCTGCATGTTTTATTTTTTTATCTTTTTTGGCAGGGTGGCACTTGGTAAATGGAATGTGAGCATCTTCTCTCTTTAAATCTTCAGGCAATGAGGAGAGCTATTTCGAAGAACACAGCCATGTTGGTCTGTTCTGCTCCCCAGTTCCCACATGGAATTATGGACCCCATCGAAGAGGTGGCAGAGGTAGGATGCTCCTGGGGCTTCTAAGTGCTGTAGCAATAATCACAGAATCACAGAATTGTAGGGGTTGGAAGGGACCTCCAGAGATCATCGAGTCCAACCCCCTGCCAAAGCAGGTTCCCTACAGCAGGTCGCACAGGTCGGCATCCAGGCAGGTCTTGAACATCTCCAGAGAAGGAGACTCCACCACCTCCCTGGGCAGCCTGTTCCAGTGCTCCGTCACCTCACTGTAAAGAAGTTCTTGCGCACGTTTGTGCGGAACTTCCTATGCTGCAGTTTCCGGCCATTTCCCCTTGTCCTGTCTCCACTCACCACTGAAATACTTTTGCATTGTTCTACACAAGAAGAGTGAGCGGAGAGGTGTTCCAGGATCCCAACCTGTGAATCTAATGAGAGATGCAGATTGGTGGGAATGTGCTGCTGCCATTAAATGCTGTTAGTCAACAGCAGCATATGCAGGACATGATCTGGAAAGGGGGAATGCAGGGCTACCTTTTTTTTTTTTTTTTTTTTTTTTTTTTTGCACTTACTCAGTATCTTCTGTGGGAGGTTAGGCTTTAAATACCAGATGTTACCTCTGGGCATTGTCATATAACAGTTTGCATGGTGCTGGGTTTGGATTTAAGCTGCTGCACACAGTGTGATGTGGCAAGGCAAAGTGACAAGCACATGCTTTGTCTCTGAACTCCCCAGCCTGTGCCGTGAACTCCTGCTTAACTGAAGACAAGTACTGTGTCTGTGACTTAAAGCTTTGCTGCTCTCTCTGTGAAACCAGCCAGAAGGGTTTGTCCTTTGATATCCGAGAAGAAATAACAGCAAAATAGTCCACCTTGTAAAAAGGCTTTGATTTAGGGCCACTGGTTGTAGCAAGCTTGGTGTAGAAGTCAGAGGAATGTGTTGTGAGGAGAAATCAAAGGGCCAGGATCTCGGTTCAAACACGCCTCTTGGTTTTACTTTCCTTGTTCCAGTTACTTCTGTTGTATGTAACCAGCCAGGGCTTCTGACTTTCTTTTCATTTGGAGCATGTCCTCACGCTTTCTCCGGGATGCTGCTGTCAGACCAAATTGACTCATCTCTTTGTCAAATACAGCAAGCTGCCCAAACAGAAAGGTTTTATCTTGCTGGTGCTGTCTAAACATGCAGAATAGGCTGGAGAAGGCATTCTACAAGTAGCCAGTCCTTCCTGGTCTCCTGTCCTCAACGAGTTGAGGGTGGCGTGATGTTCAAAAAAATGCTTTCAAGTGTGAAATACTGGGTACCCCAACTAGCTCACATTCTTTCCTGATTGCTTTACTCACTCAAATCTCGTTTACGTGCAGCTTGCAGTGAAGTACAAAATCCCCTTCCATGTCGATGCCTGCCTAGGTGGTTTTCTCATTGTTTTCATGGAGAAGGCCGGGTTCCCTCTGAAACGTCTGTTTGACTTCCGAGTGAAAGGTGTGACCAGCATTTCTGCTGATACCCACAAGGTAAAAATGGGAGAGAGAGTTCTTCCAATGCTTTCATTCTGGGGGAGCGATTTCTGATGCCATCCTTGGCACCAGGCATTTCTTTCCTGCAATGTAGAGGAGTGCTGAAGGGCAGGGGCAAGGGTTCAGGTGCTTTTGTGCAACATGCCTGTGGGCAAGTGGGTTGTGGTAGCAGTGTGTAGTAGGTGCTTGACCATGCTACTGAGTCCTGCTGCTTTTTAATGCCTTGTTACCCCTTTGCAGTATGGCTACGCTCCCAAGGGTTCCTCTGTGGTGCTGTACAGCGACAAGAAGTACAGGAGCTACCAGTACTTTGTGGCACCTGACTGGCAAGGGGGCATATACGCCTCCCCCTCCATAGCAGGCTCCAGGGCTGGTGGAATCATAGCTGCGTGCTGGGCAACTCTGATGCACATGGGGGAGTCGGGCTACGTTGAGGCCACGAAAAGGATCATAAAAACAGCTCGCTTCCTTGAATCAGAGTACGTGTGTGCCTTAGCTTTTTGGGGTTTTTTTTCTGGGTTTTTTTGTTGTTTTCCTAGAGAAGCTATTGCAGGGATCCACTGGATAGTGATAGGAGAAGATACTTGTTTATGCCCAGGTTGTCTGCGCAGTTGCCAGACTGTTGAGGGACTTGGAGTGGTGGGGTGCTGGCATCTTTATTTAGCTGGTTTTGCTTCAAGAGTTTCTTCTGACTCTTTGCTTCAAGAGTGTCTTCTGCTTTCTCTTCTTTCCTTTGGTAGGCATGTGCTCTGCTCTGTTCCCCTCTCTTCTGTTGAGGCCCCAGATAGGTAGACTAAATGTCTGTTCCCTTCCTGCCGTTTCCTTGTAACCCTGCTTAGTCATTTCTTTTTAATGTTCTTTCAAGGTTGAGAAAAATTGACAGCATCTTCATTTTTGGGAAACCTGAGGTGTCTGTCCTCTCCATTGGTTCAGACACATTTGACATTTATCGGTTATCTAATTTGTTAGCTGCAAAAGGATGGAACTTGAACATCTTGCAGTTCCCACCAAGGTGAGTTTGTGGTCATGCTGTTGTAGACAGAGGAGCAATGTGCATTGCCAGGGTATGCAAGATAGTTGACTTTAGGCCACCTTAATTTGCTGAGTGGTGTTGTCTGTTATCTGATAAATTGTATGCAGACTTCTTCTCTATGGAGAAGCAATTATGTTTGTAATTGCTCATATATAGCAGCGATAGTAATATTAATAAGCCTGGCAGAGGGCATAACTGGGCTCCCTTTCTATTTATCTCTGCTTAGTGCAAGCAGAAAAATGTAAATTGCTGGGGCTTTATCTCATGTCTGCTAGTGAGTACACATGGATTTATTTGGTTGGTTTTTTAAATACCTGCCCTCTGAAGAGGAAGGTAATTGAAAGAGCAGTGAAGGGCCAGTCATTTTCAGTGATGTTTCCAGCCTGATGCCCAAGAAATGTTTGTCAAAATTGGTTGTTTTGTTTTGTTTTTGTTTTTTGTGTTTTTTTTGTTTTTTTTTTTAATAGGTGAAATTTGCCTTTCTGTGGGTGAGAGGGACAAATGTTCTAAGATAGAGCTGCATTAAAATTTTTAGATTTGCAATTGTAGATTTGAAGAGGAGTCTAGAGAGCCTGAAGTAATAGCTTGGAGGTGTGAGTAACTCTGCTCCTCCTGGTGGGGGCTGACTTCCATGCTGGGGGTAGCTGACGTAGTAAGGTAGTGCGGACCTTTAATCGTCTATGCTGATGTCAGGAAGGAAAGGGGAGCTGCCACCTTGCAAAAGAAGAGTTGAGCTTCCTGCAGCTTGGTTCTAGCAAGTATTTTGCAGGGGTTATCTATAACTGGAAAGAAATGAATAATCTTTTCCCTTAATACCAGTGAAATGTTAATTTAAGGAGGTAGGCAGTTGTTACTGGCTGGGGAAGGAGCTGTCAGTTGCTGTGTAAATGTGCAGCTGCCATACACAAAGTGACTAATCTCTCCTCTCTGCCCTGCCTGCCCAGCATTCATCTTTGCATCACACAGTTGCACACGAAGCCTGGTGTGGCTGAGCAGTTCCTGAAAGATGTCAAAGACAGCATTGAGGACATAATGAAGAATCTCAACGCCAAGACCACGGGCATGGTAAGGATCCAGAGCCTGATCAGTGTGTGTGTGCAGTGTGAGCTTGTTTCTGGAATGACGTTAATGATCCCATGTAATGACCTCTTCTCTGCTTAGGGAGCCATCTATGGAATGGCCCAGTCCATCCCAGACAGGAGCTTGGTAGCAGAGATTTCCCTGGCATACTTGGATGGCCTGTACAGCACGGATGTTCCTGGCAGTGAAAAGCACATGAACGGCTCTCCCGGCCACAACTGACTGTAGCACAACAATTGGTGCCTTGCCAGCTAGCACTGAGGTGGTTCTAAATGTTTCCTAAGGAAGGAGATTGCAGTAAGCCTTTGTTCTTAAAGTTGCAGGTCTGATGGCAGCTTGATGTCAAACTTTGTTCCTCATCTTTGTCTGCTCTGAAATCTGCATTATTTTCATACCCAGCTTTAGTCCTAAGGCTTTTCTTCTCCTCCCCCTGTATATTTTCATCATGATTACTGATGATGAACTGAATGTCCATTCCACATCTCCAGATTCCTCAGGTATTCTGTATGTCTCTTTGTTCCTTGCTGTTTCTTCTCCTCAGACCGTGTATTCAGCTGGTGTCCAGCCAAGCCAAGCATTAGATTTGAATTCTCACATTATGTTCCAAAGCTTCGCTCTTCCCAGGAGTTGAAGGTAGAAAATAAATAGAAAATTCTGTTTTCTTTTGAGTATTCCTCCCAACTACTGCATTTAACAAACTGTACTGGAAGCCTTATATATCTATGTAGCGCAAAGGAAGGATGGTCACATTACTCTTTAAAATCCCCTCTGGAGACCTGACTGCAGTCATTATCTATTGAGGAATGGGGAGGGGAGGCCAACACACAATCCTTTTCTGGAATCTCTTCATTTGAATAACAGCAAAAATAGAAACCCAGTGGGTGGTATACAGAGAGGAACTGAACGGTACTGAAAACCTTAGGTACATAGTATCTGTTTTACTTCCCTGCCTCTTCTAGAAGACATGCGTTTACCGCCTAGAGTGCTGTTGCACCTTGCACAGTTCTGGAGGGATGTGCAAAACAGTGATTTCGCTGTTGAAACTTGAAGGTTTTGCACTATCCCACAATGCTGTAGTTGAGTTGGTCAAGCCCTGGCATTGATGATAGCTAGGGACTTAATGTGCAAATGTATGGCACCAAAGCTGACCTTTTTTTAAACCATAATCCTTTAGTATAACAAGGTGACTTTTGTAATAGGAATTAGTAATTTCTCTGCTCTTTGCACTGATTCTTTTAAGGCACATTCTCAAAAGGGCATTCACCATTGTGCCTTGATGCTTCTCTGGCTTTTTATGGGATGCCAGGGAGGGTTGGAGGGGTCAGCTGTTGACTGCAAGGTTAGCTGCAGCCATTTCCTTATGGTACTATATTGAAAACAAAACCTCAAAGGCAGACTGGCCTCAGGTAAACTATGCTTGCCCATAAGATAGAATGGTAGTGCTATTGAGCCAAGTCCCTTCACAGTATTATAAGGATGCTGGCATAGTTCTGAAAGGTAGAAGATAGGATGCAGTAAGTTGGAGGTAACAGAGCTTTGGGCATATGTCTCACCCTTCCTGTTTTTCTCCACTGTTTTTACTGGAACAGAGCAATGTGAGGTAGTTGTTGCCTTAAGGATGAGCTAGATTCTCTCGAGTTGTTAAACGGGGCTGGAGGGCTTTCCCATGTGCCTGCTCTCAGCTTTCTGCAAGTTACATAGAGTTTCCCAGGCATGGTTCATCATTTGGGAGATCACTGTGCCGTGGCTACAGCATCTGAAAGCATCTCTGCCACAGGGGGCTGCTTGGCCCTAACCTGACTCTCACAGGTTCGACAAGCCCAAGCACACACTTGCACAATAATTATGCAGAATGAGAAGGCTTCTTAACAGCCACCACACACTCAAGTGTAGCCTTTTGCCCAGTGGGGAAGAATAACTTGCTTTTTAACAGGTTTATTCTCAGTGCTAGGAGATGAAGTATTTTGGCCATCGCCTGTCATTGATGACTCTGTGCATGACTCTGAGCTCTTCTGGAAACATCACATTTGAATTGTCTGTTGGTGGTGTTACCAGCTCTGGCATTTATGTTGGACCTCCTTATTCTGTTAACATCTTACTAATGTGATCATTACTGCATCTCTGAGTTTGCTGTACTGTGGAGAGAGTCTGAAGTGTCTGGCTACTGTGATGGTTCTCTTTGAACCAACATTTGGAAAACATAAAAAGGGAGCTAGTCTTTTTGTTCCTGCGTTCAAAGATAATGGGGAAGGAACAGAGTGGGGTGAAGGGGAGGAACTCCTTCCTCTTCCCTGCTTGCCTTCCCCCCAAAGAAGGTTGATGGATCTGATGGATCAGTGCTCCCTTTCATATTTTCCTGTGTATTTCAAGATGTTATTTGTAAATCACTGTACTCTATTCTGGATTCGCCTACTAGTAATATTTGTGGGTTTAATTGTTTAATATGTATTTGTTCTATATTGTAAATGTAATTTTGTGGTCAACAACAGGCCACTGTAATTTACTGCTGTGTAGTCTTTATTCATCCTTGTTATCTAACATGTAATCTGCATCTCCTTTGTCATGCCAAATGGTTTTAGTGAAAATTGAGAGTAACAGGTTCAATAGTTGTTTAAAAGGAAGAAAAAAAAAATGTGAAAAAGAACAATTGTATGGACTGGATTCTGATCTGGAAGTGGATATGGCTTTAGACCTGGAGGGATCTTCCCAACTGTTAATTCCTGTGAGATTTCCAACTGGCCAGGTTTTCCAAGTGAGACACTAGATATACTTGCACAAGGCACTCCTGAAGGAGTTGGGTGCTCATAAGGTACTAGACTGAATAATATCCGGTGTGATGGACCAAGAAGAGATGTCTGTCTTCATGCCATGGATTTCCTCTGCACTTTTCTGATGACTTAGAAGAGTGGAAGGGTTGCATACAACACAATAATATATTGCCCAATAAACTCGCACTGAATGTTTTTAATGAATGAATGGGATCAGTTCCTCTGATGGCAGTATTCTGTATTGCTCTAGTTTGCCAGTGTAAAACTGTAGGCTGAAATAGCTGACAAGATGGTGAAGATGGGCCTAGTTTGTATTAAAGTGGTGCATTGAGCTACCTAGGCTTGTTGAACTTTTATTTTTTCTGCTTTGGTGCTGGTTTGAATGGATGGGGACCTGTTGCTCTTGATCTTTGCTTATATTCAACCTAGTCTTTGGCAGGAGAAATGCTTTATGAATTATGTTAAATCTGAGCTGCTATCTTATTCTGTCAAGATGAAAGTGGTGTCTGTGACTTCAGCTTGCATATGATGTTGAAGGGTACCGAAAATTGTAAGTGTTTGAAGAGCTATGGATTTTCTCTTACTACTTATGGAAATATTTCTCCCAGGCTGTTTTGCTGAAAAGTACTGTAGGTTTCATAGCAAATCCTTCTTGTTGTTCCAAAAAAGCAGCAGTTTGACTGCAGCCTGCATGAATGCCAAGACACTGAGTTACTGAAGTGAGGATCTCGCAGTACCAAATCCATCTAAAACATCTTATGGGAGGTATGCCACAGTAAGCAGCCTCTGGCCTGATGCCTGGCTACTTCTGTCCCTTTTGGTTGTGCTTCCCCTGTGTTTGTGCCTTGGGTATGATAGTTGCACTTTAGTTTTTAGCACAAGCAGTTTTTCCAAATCTGCACTGGCTTCTAATCAGGCTCTGAAAATCTCATTCTCTTTCAGACCCTGTTCGCTTTGAGGTGCGGACCTGGGAAGGCATGTGCCTCTTCTCCATGATGCTTTATCACGAAGCTTTTCCATGGAAGAAGCACCTTCCTGAGGCAATCAGGACAGCACCTGGCTTGGGAAAACTTGTTGGGACAATTCTGACAATGAGGCCGCTTTCCAAACTGACATGAGCTCAACCAAGAACTTTATTGTAAACATTTTCAGCTGGTATCCTACTAAAAGCCACTTACAATAGCAGTGAGATCACATGCCTTCTTATAATACTGCTAGAGAGAGGTTACATTAATAACCAAATTGCACATCACAGTTGTCAGTGTGTCATAGAGATACCAAAGGGTTAACATACCATGTTTTGAATAGTAAAGCATATTTTGGTATGTAAGAAGCAACAGTAGTGACTAGATGGGGTCATACTCTGGAAAGATTTACTCCTGCAATTGTGTAATGTTACTCCTGGTAGAAGGGCATGGTTTCTGAAAGTCCAAGAGTCAGCCATTTGTAGGGGGGTAGTGCACAGATAAAGAAGGGTTTAAGAGTGGAAGTGGTGAGATGAGAGAGAAGTATATGCACAGGAGTAAAGGCTTGCTGGGTGCTCCCACCTGTCTGAAATGCCAAGCTGGGGCAGGGAGCCTGGTGCAGTCTTAGGCAATCTGGGTCTGGGCACTGGTTGGGAAACAGGAGAAAATGTGAGGTGCAGTCATTGAGGCGAGGTGCGGGTCGTGGCTGCGGCAGGGCTGATTTTTGGCTTCACGCGTCTCCCTCTCTGGTCAAGAGAGAGAAGCTGCAACCTGCTCGATGAAGCTGGCCAAGTTGATGTCTCTCTCGGATAAACCTGTGCACTCGTGGGTGCTCAAGGTGATGTGAACCTAAACCAGACAGAAAGACAGAGTGCTGCTGGCAGACAGAACAGGAGCACATTCCCCCACTGCTCAACTGATTGCATCTGGTCAGGCAGGTAGCACTATTAGTTTCTCCAAACTGGTTAGCAAAATTTACTGGGATGGGAGAGGAGTTGAGGCATTCTGTCTCTTTTTTTTTTTCCTGGCCATAAGCAGTGACAGCTACCATTGCATTGGTCATAGCAGCTAGCTGTGCCTGCCTTTCAACTCACTTTCTCCAGAAGCTTTTCCCCTTGCTGCTACTTCTGGTACTAACTTAAAAAAAACCAACTCTGGTGCTAGTGCACCCATAGCTACTGCTCAGATGGGCAGGAAAAAAAGGGGGGAGGTGAGGGCTTGTGGGTCATAGCTATAGGCTGTCTGTGGTATGCCAAGGGAACAGCATCCAAGTGAAGAAGTTGTGCTGATCTGACCAGGACTTGCTGCTCAGAGTGCTGTTTTATGCCTGACAAATGGGTTTGGCTCCCTGAAGAGCTCTGAGCGTCCCTGCCATCCACGCTTCTTACCTTATTATACACATTGAACCATTCAGGGTGGTGATCCAGTTTTTCTGCTTGTAGAGCCACTCTGGTCATGAAGCCAAAGGCCTGCTCAGTGGAATAATAAGAAAAGTTAGTTCTGAACCGCTTATCTCATGCTATATTGCTTTTCACCCCTTCACTATCAATTTTACACCCTGTGTTTGCAGGGATCTAGGTAAAAGCAAGACGTGGGATGTTCGGTCTTGTTGGGCTTTTCTATGGGTCTTCTCCTTGGGGAACTTTTCCCAGACAAACTGTACGCTGGATTGAAGACTTTGGTGTCTTGGGTAGATTATCTTGCTCAGCCATTGTGTTTTAGCAAAAAGAGGGGTTTCTGTGGCTGAGCCATGCAGGTGGGACTCCCTGCTCTGTAAAATAGCTTTTCCAAGCTGTCAAACTTGGTATCACCGATGCTCATACCCGGTTGAAGTCCTTGAAGTGGAACTCTTTGAAGATGGCGTCTCTTCCTTCCACCTCGTTCCACCCCACAGCTCTCAGGTTTGGCAGCAGCTGCTCCCTCTCCTCTGCATTCAACCTGTGGGCTTTACCTGCCTGGCACCGAGGAAGGGAAGAGAAGCAGATCAGCGTGGCAGTGGGAGGACAAAGCAGATACACAAAGAAATGAGGCAACCCATGGGTTGTGGAGTTGCAGGTCAAGGTGGTTGGGAGGCATGGAATGCATCTGCAGCCCTTGAACTGTGGGCTGCTGAGGATGGGGAGATCTCAGTGCTGCCCTCTGCTCCCCACCTTGGGTACCTTATGGCACACACCTAGGTCAAGTGAAGTGAAGTCCAGTCTGTCTTTTGATCTGCACCACCTAACAAATAGAGCCTCCTGGGACACTTTACTGCTGTATGTATGTATTCATTATAGCCTGCAGTACTAAGAAATGATATCTCTGTGTGGTTAAGCTCCAAAATGCACATTTAATCTTCTATCGGGGGGGGGGGGGGAAACAACCTGTAGTGACTTCCAGAACTGAGACCTGCTTGCTTTTCAAGTTTGTGAGGTACCCTCTGGAAGCAGGAGGATTATTTGCAGGGCAATTGTGCTGGAAACCTCCTCTAGAGGAGAAGAAAAGCGACGTGAATCATAGGTGAGTCACATTTCATTGGAGTTCAGCTCCTTTTCAGTCTCCCTTATGTTATGATGGATTTTAAGAGGCTGTTTGTCTGCAAGTAACAAAGGGCAGAGGGAGGGATTGTGATTTAGTGTTGTCTTCCGCTCTCTGGCACAGCTGCTGTTATTTGGTCTTAAAGGGGGGGGAAAGCTCCAGTTCTTGGCTTCAGCTCGTGCATATGGCAAAGGTGAAACTGAACCAGGGGGTTCTTCAGGCTGTCTGCTAGCTCTGCGGGGAGGGCAGGGGTGAGTGGGGATGGGTGCTGCTCTATGGAAGATGCTGTTCTGGCAGTTGAATTCTTTCCTAATGGATGAGTATTGTTGATTCTCACTAGCAAAGACCAACATGTTTTTGTAATTAGCTTTCCTTTGTGCTTAAGGACAAAGTGTGGCAAGTTAGATGTTAGTCTCAACCAACACAGCCTGCTCGCTCTTTGAATAGTTCTTTCTCTGAGGAGCAGCTTCTGAGTGTCTATGCCCAAGCAAAGAGTTCCTTGGACTGCTGACCAGAGAAGGCAAATCATCCAGTCAACAAAGCATGGAAGGACAGCCGAAGAGCTGATGCTGCTTTTGTGGGCTCTTCCTTGGTGTTGTACTTAAGGAAGTCCGAGCCACCTGTGTGGGATGGATGCCACCCCTGCAACACTGTGATCCCCTCCTGCATTCGGGGACAGCTTTCCTCGCTGCAAGCCCCCGATGCCGCCCTTTGCTTTGTGCCACGTTATGGCTTTCACCCCCTCCAGAGCTCCACCTTTCGAGGCGGCGAGCAAACACTGCTCAGTGCAATAAACCCTCGGCCCTGGCGGTGACGTGGTGAGGCGGGTGGCTTAGCAACTGGGCAACGTGGGGCCGGGCACTGCTGCCGTCCCCGTTCAGCAAGCTGCTTTGGTAGGCCACGTCCTTGCCTTCATGTGTTCACTCTTTTAAAGCACATCGTTTGCACTAGGGGGAATGCAATTGTTTTGTTTTCTTTCGCTGGCTCTCCACCATGGAGGCATTGCTGGGTTGTTGTTTATTTTTTTGCCCGCAGGACAGTGTTGTGCAAAGCAGACGAAGGACCTAAGCATGGGAAGTGGGGAGAGCTCGCCTCTCAGGGCTCTCCGGCCACAAACCGACCCTCTCCGCCTTAACAGCATCGTCCCCGTGAGGGTGTTGTGCCATCCGCCTTAGGTAGAGGGGACCGCCCTGGCACGAGCAGACTGTGACGAGGCCCCTCGTGGGCTGTGCAGTCGGAGCAGCACGAGCGGGGGCCACGCGTGCAGGGCAGGATTTCGGCAGAGCCACGCTCGCCGTGCCGCAGCCTTTCCCTCCCCCAGCACTCCGGTAAGCCGGCGGCGGCCAGCAGAGCTGCCCGCGTTACTCATTAACCGCACCGCCCGGCTCCGCTCCTTCCTCCCTCTCCTCCCGCCTCTCTCCTCGAGCGCCGCAGCCGCCCCCTTAGCCCTCCTTCCCCGTCCTCGCCCTCGGAGCGGCGGCCGCCCTGCCCGCTGCCCACTTACCATGGCCCGCGGCTGTCCGTGGCCTCCGCGGCGATGCGGGCCGGGCGCTGTGCGGGCGGCGGGGCGGGCGGCGTGGCGGGGCCGCGGGAGGCGTGGCGAGGGGTCGGGTCCACCCACGGCGGCGGCTGCCCTCGGCCCCTCGCGTCTCCCGGGCCGGGGTTGGCGCTGGGGGCCCCTCGAGCTCCTGCGGGCGTCGGGGCCATCGCTCTGCGGCGAGGATGCTGAGGCGCTGCGCAGGTTGCGTAGGGATGTGGTTGATGCCGGAGACTTCCAGAGTGAGGCTGGATCAGGCCCTGGGCGACCTGATAGAGCCGCGGTGTCCTTGTGCGTTGCAGGGGAGTTGGACTAGATGGCCGTCAGAAGTCCCTTCCAACTCTAAGGACTCTACGTGCTCATGCACATCTTGCTTTCTGCTTTTAGAGTCCCTGAGTGCCACGCAGACAATTTGTTTCTCCAGCAGAAATGTTAGATGAAAGCACATCCTTCCTTTGTTGTCCGTCGTAAACTTACTCGCTGTGTAATAAAAAGGAAAAATGAGCATCTATTCTGTGCTGTGCCTATGTGTGGGGAGAGGAGGCTTGGAAGGCAGCTATGGGTAGATCAGTACAAGCTGGAGGTTTAGATGTGCAATACAGGAGGAGGAGTGCTGTACAGCTTCCAGCAATGAAATCAGGAGCTGGGATTGTTTGCAAGGTTGGAAAAGGCCAGCAAAATGTTCTCTTGGCATTGGTTTGGGTTGCAGGACTGGCGCATCGTGACCCCTGTGAACAGTGGCATAGGCAGGTTAAGGAAGCAATGATGTAGCAAAGTGGAAAATCATGGATACACTAATTACGGTGTATCTACTGATTACCCTGCTCCTTTGTAATGCTACTTTCTCTCCTAGGGTATAGATCTGCCTTTAACTGCCAGCCTTGCACATCTTTCTGCCAGAGTGATCTCACATGCTGCTGATGAGAAGTGTCAACAGGGCAGTCGTGATTTTTCCTCTGTGTATGTGTGAAATTGGGGGTGGGCGATCCTTTGGCTGGCTGCATGAATTCTCCTCTGCACTGCTTTCATTTCTCTCATTCAGATGGGACTCTAAATTTGCTGAATGATTAATCGAGCGCTGTTGGGCAAGGTGTTTGCTCAGAGTATTTTGCAGCCCTGTGGTGGGACTGTGCCTGTCATAGGGCAGAGATTTCTGCTCTTTTCCCCTCTCTTCTTGCCTAGTTTAGAGCTGTGCTTATTTTGAGGCTAGGTCAGTGTCAACTTAACTTGTGTGCATTGCTGTAACATACCCAGGGGGTTTCTGCACTCATGGAGGGAGATCTCACATCACTAATCTACATTTATTATTTTGTCTGTACCTTTTCAGCAAAATCCAGCTGGTTGTGGAAACTCCTTCAGTTGGCATCCTTGTCAAGATTTGCTTTTTGAGTTTCCCAGTGTTCATGTTGTCCAGTCCCCAAACCTGCTGATGGACCATTTTGGAGAAAGAGGGACACCAGCTCCCTCCTACCAGATGCAACATTGAATCTGTTTGCCGTCAAGTATAAGATGTGGAGATCATGGCCCTTGCTGCTTATAAAAGGGAAGCCCTGCTGTATCCCCAGGCTCCGACGCAGTAACAAGTGTTTATTTTATTTGTTTTTAACAGTCTGTGCTGGCCCCTAGCTTAACAGCATTGAAGGTTGGCCTAGGTCATCTTCCAGCACGTGTGCTTTTCTGGGCATCCCTCAGGAAGAGCTGAGCGTGAGGTTCATGTTAGCATTAGTGTGGTTCCAGTCACTGCTAAATTCACACTGATTTTTTTGCATCTTGGGCCCTCTCACCAGGCAAATAGGATTACCCAGCAATAAAAGCAGCGGCTTTGCTGTGGCTGTTAGGAAAGCTGCTGACCCAGCTCCGTGGTGTTTGCTGATTGCTCTGGGCAAGCAGGGTGCATTTTTAGGGCTGTGTATTTGTTTTAAATTGTACTTTGGAGGAAGGGTGGCCATCCTCCAGCGCTGTGTGAGAGGTTTGTGCTGATGACTTTGAGGTCGCTCCTGTGATGAGGCTGAAACCTGTGTGTTGTGGGCAGGGAGGGATGGCTGCTTAGTCAGCAGGGCAACAATTAACTAGCTGCAGTGCTTCAGGAATGCAGTGGGAATGTTTTCAGAGCTTGCATCCATGTTAGCTGCACCTGAGTGAGTGACTTGGAGCGGGCTCTTGTCCCATGGTAGGGCTTAGACCTTGCTGAGCACTATCCTTCCATCATCAACTGCTCGGCTGGTACAATTGGTTTAACTAGAGTTCCTTTAGCACTGGGGGGGGATTTATGGTGGTCGAGACAAGTTTAATTTGACAAAAGGGCCCAATAAAAAGAGGTAAACTGCTGATTATCCCTGTGTGAGCCTTCTGCTCATAGAGTTTTTCCCTTAAAGTGGAGTTTGCCACAGCGGAATGAAGAGGGTAAATCAGGGCTGCTACAAATAGAATCATGGGATCATTGAGGTGGGAAAAGACCTCTTGGATCACCAAGTCCAACTGTCAGCCCCTCCCCATCTGCCCACTGACACACTGAGGCAGTTGTAGGGCACAATAAGGTCTCCTCTGAGCCTCCTCTTCTCCAGACTGGTCCATCCCAGCTCCCTCAGCTGCTTGCCATAAGAGTTGTGCTCCAGTACTGCTTCGACTTTGATTCCTGTGACAGGATGTGTTTGCCCCGGGGGAAGGTAATACATCCAAATTACCTTCTTCCCAGCCCTTGCTTTGTCCAGCCTGGTGATGGATTGATCACATAACCTGACCTCTCTGGGCACAGCTGGAGACTACTGCAATGGGACTCAGCGTGCTTCCTGACTTTTGGTACACGTGTGTGTTTCTTTGCTAAGCAGGTTGGATTTTCTGGCAAATCTCACAAGGGTTGCAGAGGGTGAGTATCTTGATGGATCTGGAAGCTTTTCTCTGTCTGAAAAAAGTGAGTGTTGCTCCTTGTTTATGCAGGGAGAGCTGGGTGCTGCATGTTAAGCAGCTGTGATACAGCCGCGTCTTGTCACTAGGGGTCAGAAAAATGCTGAGAAATGGGAGAGCTTCCCGGAATGAGCTGAATTTCAGTGAAGTGGAAAGGAATCTTCACTGCCAGACTGTCTTGTGAGAAGCACCCCTTGGTGCACCAGTCGAGATCGCTGCCAGTCCTGCAGCACACTCTCCCATATAGCCCCAAAAGCACTGAGGATGCTTTTGGGGCCAGACTGATACAGCTCTTGGGCTACAGGTCTTAGCAGCCAGACTGCTACATGTCTTAGGCTACCACCCCTGTTCTCCTGTTCCTTGGTTTATTTCCAGCTTCCTAACCTGAGGCCTTACAGGTGGGGATAGGAGAGGGGCTGGCTGTGGTCTACACACACCTTTGGCTGGGCCAGCATGTAGGATTAGAATAGGTAGGCAAGCTATGAGTCATAGCAGTCCTTCCAGTCTGAAGGCAGGGTTCAAATCAAACGAACTGAAAACTGTTGCTCAGAGATTAGGGGGATATTTACCGTGTGTGGCTGATTTAGAAGGAAAGAGTGGCTGCCATGTACAGAGAGGATGACCAGCAAGTGGAGAGAGAGAAGTGCTAAGGCGTTTATTTCCCTGGTGACAGTGTCAGGTGAGGCTGCTGGAGGGGACAGTGACTGACTCCAGGAGCTTTGCTCTGCAGTTGGATTGTGAGTTTTATTTCCCAGATCTCCTTTGATGAGGTTACTCTGCTATTCATATTACCATCTTTGTTCTTCCCCAACCTAATGAGTTTGTACTGATTCTTACAAACGGAATTCATCTGCTTTGCTTGTTCTAGCTATCAGTGGGAACGACCACTGGACCATGCTGTTTGTTCAAAGCAGGATAAAAATTAATGGGAAAATGGTGTATGTAGCAATCTTATGAAAGCAAAATGCCACTGTGCTTCACCCATTGGGGGTAGGAAATTAAATAACGTAGCAGCTCGCTTCAAAGTCTGAGGATAAAGAGCTCCTGTGGCAAGCATGGCAAGGAGGGGAGAGATGAAATACTGCAAATTGTCACTGATGCACAGACTGGGCAGAGAAGTTTGCTACAGTAAAATAGAGCTGTGTTTAATTCCAGCCATCTTTGCTCCCTCTCAAGGCAGCTGGGGGGAGAGAAGACTGCTTTATACTTCTTAGAACACCTGTGTATTTGGGAATCCTCCTGGTGCTGCTGCAGTTTCATGGTGCAGAGGCTGCGACTTAGTGTTGCTCTTTGTAGCAGGGGCACATAGCTTTCATCAAATTGTGCTGCAAAATTGTTGCCATATGAGCTGTGAACCAGAAGAATTGGGCTTTCATCGCTGTGCTTCTGGGTCATGTTTTGCATGCAGTTCATTGACAAAAATAACCAGCCAGCAGGGAGGAGCTGGTACTACAAGACAGTGAAAACCTTTTACCCATCTTGCAATTAAATTTCAGAGGCGACCTGAGATCTGCTCCGTGTTTAGTTTAAGATGGAGGAATACTGCGTTGCTTTTATTTTGCTTTCATTTATGCTGCTGGGGATTTAGCTCTGCTTAAGGGTGTGGAACTGCTTTTTCTTTTTACAGAGCCCCTTTTGTAGCTTTTGTAGCTTGGAGGAAACTTAAATGGGAGAACGAGCCAAGATCTTCTCCCCCTTTTCCCTGTGCCTGTATCTTTCCTGACAGTAAGCACAGTGCAAAACGCAAGCAGCACCCATCTTATTTTCCAAATCGCTATTGCCTGTGATCAAATCTGCCGTGTCAACAGAAAGCATTGAGACCTCTGCTTTCTGCTGATGCAGAGCAGTCATTTGTGGCTCAGGCATCACAGAGGTGTTAGACACCGGAATTACGGCCGCTCTGTCAGATTGGCTGGATAATTTTTACTCCTAAGCCTTCCGCCAAGATGATTTTCAGTGCTTGGAAATTAGTCTTACTCCGCTGAGCTGTCAGTGTCTCCCAGCTGTGTCGGTATTTGCTCTAACAAATGTGTGTATGTATGATACAGCTATTCCATCATCATTCTCTGCACTCCTCCAGATACGTGGGAAGCTTATCTTAAGTGCAGCTCTTCTCTCCCAGGGGTCACTTTTGTTAATTCTTCTTTTGTTTGTTTTCCAGTAATGTAGAAAAGCCCTGGTACAAGTCGGTTTATTTTTTAATATATATATATTTTTTTTCCCAAGGCTCTGTAGACACATAAGGAGACAGATTTCCTTCTCTGAGTGGCTTATGCCTGTAATGGGTTATGGGGATGTTTTATTTATACAGCTAGGAAACTGAGACAAGGCAAAATCAAGCCCTCGGTGGTGTTGAAGACCCAATTTTCAGTGGAAAGTCTTATCCTCAATGAGTAGAGGGCAGAAAGGGTAAAAGGAGAAGACAGGCAGTAAATTCAGCTCCTGTCGTCTTATCCCAGGTGATTATCCTCAGGGGAAAAAAAGTGGACAGGATGCTCCTTTAAGGTAGGTAAATAGCATGTAATCATCCTCATTTAGTGAGTTACCTGAGAAACATACTCGGGTCAAGAAGGAATAAAGTAAAGATCGATACTTATTGATGTCTGAATTACCCTCCTCCATACCAAAACCCAGCTTTGCCTGTGGTGTTACTGTGTCTATGTGTAGGTGGCACAAAACTGACCAAAACTGCACGTGCAACCTCAAAGCCAGGAAGGAGGAGTTCTGCTGCTGGGAAGCATTCCCAAAGCTCACCAAACTTCTGGTGTTTTCCTGGAAGCCCCCGCTGCATGCCCAACCTTGCTCTCTGGAAGCAGAGGGCATTGCTGTCTTCACCCATCTGTGAGCCTGCTTCCTAACCATTGCAGGAACGTGGCAAATGTTTGCTCACACTGGAAAGCCATGTAATTTCCATCCTTCAGGGAAGGAATTCCTCCTTTTGTCATATTAATGTGATTCTGATCTAAAAAAACTCAGACCTCCTGGGATGCTGGAGTTGATCCCTGCCCCCTTGGCTCATAGAACTCAGGATCACCTCCGATGTCTCTGCTGAGGTCCTCTATCAGTCGCTTGCTTTGGGCCACCACTGTAAGTTATTTATACAGTGATTAGTTAAAGCTTCAGATATGTAATGCATCCTTTAAATCATGTATCCAGCAGCAGCTATTGGTCACATAAAGTTTCATTGAGCAGTATCTATCACTTACCAGTTTTCTCAATGTGTGCATATATTTAATTTCCTACAGACCTCTCTGGATGATGTTTTCTGCTGAGCAAATGCTAAATCGAAGGACTTCAAAAAGTGTTTTGGCGCATTGGAATGGGTGAATTATTTGCAAAGGGAACACTGAATATAAAAATTCATCTTGCAAAAAAGTTGCCCTGTTGTATAAAGCCCATTTATCTGTGTTTAAAAAAGTGGAATTTATTTTTTTCACAGCGTACGTAGCTAGCAAGCAATCTTCTAATCAACCAGCTTTGAATATTCAATTTGGGTTTGCATCTGTTTTTCTTTCTTTTGCTTCTCCTTATAGTGTGTTTATGAGACAACATGTGCTTTGTACTGAAGGTTCAAAGCTGTACCTGTAAATGCTTGAATTCAAAGATATGGTCAGAATTTAATATATTTAAGCTGGCTCAGAAAGCCAAGCTTAGCAAAGGGAATGCAGCTAGGAAGAATACTAGATAGAAAATGATGTCTTAATGAAAACAAACTTATTTTTGCAGCATGTAGTGAGTAAAATAGGTGATTATATCTGGGTCTGCAACTGAAGTAGCAAGAGTGCATTTGCTTTGGGTACGTGGTCAGTTTGGTGAACCATGGTCAGTCTGCAGTGTGGGAGGCTGTTTAGCTGTGCATTTGAAAATAGTGCTCTTTGGATGGTTTGGAGCAAAGTACTGCAATATGTCTGTGTAATGTGGCTGTGACCAGCCACATGGAGCCAGCAAGTCTCTCCATGATGTGGCAGAGTTTTCTGTAGGGCTGATGAGGAAAGGAGGCTGGGAGTCAGAAGAGGACAGTACATGAGCTCCCTTCAGCTCCGTGCACTTCAGTGCAGACCTGCCCAAAGATACCCATATCTTGGATGAGCAGGTTTGAGGGAGAGGAGAAAAAAAGGAGGGAGTGAAAGAAGGCAGTGCTGTCACAGCCCAACCATCACTGGGACTGGCGATGTTTTCTGCCTGCTTGCTGAAGCCCATTAATTGATTTGGCAAAGCAAAAAGGAAAGCAATAGCAGTAGATTGAAGTAAACTATGTGTTTTAAATTGTCCTCCTGGATGCTGGCACGATTTCCTTCCTCCTCTTTGGAGCTGGTTGCTGATGGTACCCTGCTGTTCTGTGTTCTCCTTGCCCGAGGTTTGATGGATGCTGAAGTCTTGTCTTTGGCTAGTAATTGGGATTTCACTCAGTCTGCAGGCAAATTTGCTACTTGTTCCTGTGGCAAGGATGCTACAGGCAGAGTTAGCTGCTGCCCTTCTGCAGCAATTGCAAAGGCTGCTGTTTTCATCTGTGCCGTAATTAGATTGCTAATTAGAGCTCTCTGAATATTTCCTCTCCACCCTTCATTGGGCCAAACCAGACTTGGCAGGGCCACTGAGAAAAGTATAGTAATGGATAAATGGAGGTGATGGATGTGGTCTTGATGTCCAGAGCCCTTCCCGAGTGTCTTTGCACACCAGCTGCAGTTACTTTGCTTCCACTGACCTCAGCCAACCCTTCCAGGTGAGAGGGAGCTCCTGCTGCACAGGAACTTCAGAGTGAAAGAGTATCTCCTGGTGCATTGTGTTTAACTTGCTCCAGTTCCGTTCCTTTTTTTCCACATCAATAAAAAACTTACTTCTCTCCCCCTTTCTTTCCTGTGTTGGTTCTGTGAAAACGGTGTTTGGGGGCAGTAAATCACAAAATGGAAGCACGCACTCATAAAATGCTTTATGCTCCCTTCCATCAATATTTCAACATGGAACACAGGCACCAACATTTCATTTTAATTATGCCACAAATTTCCCTGTTGTGGGAGAAAGCTGAACTGTGCAAGCCAGCCCAGCACTGTTCCCTCCCTGCAACATCTAATTAGCAGTGTCTGTTGTGCACAGGAGCTGCATGTGGCCTGGTGTGTCTGTCCCACAGGAGGAAGGGCTTCCCGTTGGCTCTGGCCTGTCTCATTCTTTTGGAAGCTCTTCTGGCAATGGGAGGTCTTGAAGGCATGGATGAGAATAGCTGGCGAGCTGCCTGGAGCCCTCCAATGAGCAGGAAGGACGATCCGGCATAAGCAGAAGGTTTGGGGAGATATGGGAGAAGGGGAGCCTTCCCTGCTGCAGCCAGCCTTGTATTTTTTAAACCTGTCCTTTCTGAGGTTGCTGGGGCTGTTTCTTTTTGCAGGAGGAGAGGAAGAAGATGACCAAGGCATACAAGTCACCAAAAGACACAAGTCTGTGCCCTCATGAAGTGTTTTTGAGGAGAGAAGTGGCAATACCAGAAGCAATGTGTTGTGTGCCCAATTAACATGTTTACCTGCAGAACTCATTGCCAGAAGATACTGCTGACTCTCAGATTTTTCTCAGCATATAATGTTCACAGGTGTGTGAGCTCTGATAAAGATATAAATGACAAAATGCTGAGGGAAAGGGGGAAGGGGATGGAGAAGGGGGAGGGGGTCCCCTAATGCAAAGGAAATATGTCCCTTGTGGTAGTGCTGTTCCATCATTGTCAATTACGGGGAGTGTTAAATGTTCCTCTGTAGCAGCTGGTGTGGAGTCTTATTGTAGAGAGGGCACTAAATGAGATGGTTATCAGTGTAATTCAATATGACAATTTCTGTGGCCATATCCTAAAGAAAGTGGGAAAGGTGGGGAGAGAGAGCGGTGCTGCTTGTGACACACACAAATGCTAACTGGAAGGGAAAGAGGCATTCATTTCTTGTTAGCACGTACAAATGCAAATGTAGTGATTTATGTAACTTCCCAAAGCTTAGCGACTTGCTGCCTGGACAAGCATTCTTAAAATGCATATCCAAATTAAGGTGCTGCGTATTAGATAAATTGCTCCAAAGTAGAAACTTGGTTTGCAAAGTCAACGTTTTTCCAAGAGCCTCTTAAAACTCTTAACAGAAAGCCATGAAGCAAACCACTATAGGGAGAAATAAAAACATGTATGCTGCCGCTATCAAAGCCCAGAAGGTGGATTTGGGGCTGACCTTGCCTGAGGAGGCTGGTTCACCACAGTCTGTTCTCAAAGGGATGTGTGTTGGCATCTTTGGAGATGTACTTGTTAAATCAATTGCCATATTCTGGCACATCCAAATGCAGCAATTTGGGATTGTGTAATGGAGGGCTCTGTGTCTCAAACTGAGATAGGGAGAGTGGGAAGTGTTGTGCTTCATCCAACATCTTAATGCAGCATTTCCTCTGCGAGGGAAGGTGTGAAAAGTGAAGCGAAACTGCAATCTCTGCTTTTTCCTCTTCTCTAGAACTGCTATCTCGATGGGACCAGCAGTTCTGGTGGTGGTGTGCCAAGTGCCAGGTAGTGGCTGGGCCATGCTGTGTGTTAGTGGGAAAAATGGCCTTGCATGCTCTGAGGATGGCACAGGGCAATATAAGAGCCAGCAGCCTCAAACCACGGGAGTTCTGCAAGAGCTCAGCCAGCTGGGATTTTTCTGTCCTCCCAGGAAAGTGTTAGGGGTTGATGTGCAGGGGAAGGGGAGGCTGGGTGTGAGGAGAGGATTGCCAGGTTGGTTTGCTTCCAGTGGTTGCCCAAAACCAATCCTAAGGAAACTTTGGCTGATGTATGTGACCCATAGATGCAATCAGCCCAGTTTTTTGGTGAGATATTTTTATCTGAGCCCCAAGCAACAGGGCTGACAGACAGCAGGAACAGGAGAAGAGAAAAATAGTGTTTCCTGAGCACTGCATCCCTGAGTACATGCTGGCGTGTCCCTGTACAGCCCAGAAATACGCAGCAGGGATCTGTGCCCATGGTTATGGCTCTGCTGTCCTTGGATCCTGTTTGAATACACTCCATCCTGGAGTTGTTTTGCATTTCACCAGGGAGTCTTTTGTCTAAAGGGCATCGCTGCTACAGCAAAGTGGAGCGTGTCCCTGCCCCTGCGTTCTCCAGTGGATATCACATTTCATTACCCTGATGAGCCTGAGCGAGTTCTCCCGCTCGTGTTAATTTGCCCACAAGCCAGCCCGTGTCACGTCCGCAAGAAGCCTGTGACATTTTCTAGCCTCCCCCATCCCTCCTGGTTTGGAAACCTTGAATAATAATTCCAGCCTCGTCCTGTTTTCCACTTATTGATTGTGAGACGGAGGGGCTGTGTGGCTGTCCTGCCCTTGTAGTGGCTGTGAGGTGATCTCCTGCAGCTGGAACGTGGGAGCACCCCCAGGAAGAGGTGCCTGGGGAATGTGAACCTGCAGTGCTGGATGAGGAGCACGGTTAAACCCAGAATTGAGCTCCCTCGGTTCTGTGCTGTGCTTTGGAGTGCCCTGCAGGCAAAGCACAGAGGAAGGATTTAAAATTAGATGTGTGGAGGCAGGTGAGAAGCAAAGTATTTGTGTTCCCAGTGTGGTGTTCTTCCTTCCCCATGTCTTCAATCTGCATTTCAGACTACGATGATAGTACTGGAGAGCTGGGGCTGTTTTCCAAATTCATCTGAGTTTGAAGTGAGATGGGCTCCTGCATGCACTGCAAACAGTATTGTTTCTTTTTTCTTTAAGCTTTACGTAACAAAAGTTCTGCTTTAACTAATCACAGCTTTGAATGAAGGTGGTTTTCCTACTGTGGCAGCTGTGACTTTGAGCCATTGAACAATCAGCAGTGCTTGTGTCAGCCCTACCATAACGGCAGGTTATTAATATCTCAAGAAGTCAAAAAAGCTCTAGCAGGACAAAGAGCATTAGCTGCTGATTATTGGTATCTTGAAGAGAGATGAGGATGTGTTCTTGCAAAATATTTCTGTAATTATGTCCATCATCATGACATCCCAGGAAGGAAATTCAACATAATGATGCCTAGCCTCACCTCGCAACCTCATCTGTCTGGTAGTCACTGTTTCTGTATTCCCATTTTCAATAACAATTAATGTGCATTGGTCAAAGTCTGCTCTGAATCTGCTCAGGTGCTTCGTGCTGAGCACATAAGAACCTCAGTCATGTGCAGACAAGGGTTACTTGGATGTGGAGAACCAGCAACTGATTGAGAACAAAATTCAGTGGCTTTTGAGTAGGTTTGGCTATAGCACCAAGGTGTTTCTGGAGTGCTCTTTAACAGAGGGAAGGAGACCGCCATTAAGAATTGGTTATGTTGTGTATCAAAGATGAAGAGATTGCAGTTAAATGGATCTTACGGTACAACTTACAAAGAGAAGAGGATACAGGAACTCAAGTGAAAGATAATGACAGGCAAAAGGAATGAAACTTGAAACCCTGAGTGCTTAAAACCTGGAGGTTTTGCTCCAGGGGCTTCCCTTAGCACTAGACAGCCATGGTAGATGAGGAGTAAGCCACAGTGTACTCCAATTTGGGCATGCATGAAAGCCATCATCAGTGCCCCCTGCACAGCTTGCTTCATGCTTGGGGGTGGGTGCATAGCACTATAAATCCCAAGGGTGTTGTTTCTGATTCAGGGGAGGTTCAGGCTATGTATTAGGAAACAATTTTCCTCGGAAAGGGTGGTGGTGATGTGCCACAGGCTGCCCAGGGAGGTGATGGGGTCATCTTCCATGGAAATGTTGCAGAGCCATGGAGATGTGGCACTGAGGGATATGGGCAGTGGGCAGGTGGGGGTGGGCTGGGTAAGATGAGAATTGGAGAGATTTCAAGTAGTTTTAGGGGAAAGCAGTAAGTGAGGAGGATGTTTAGAGTGCCACACTGGAATGGATCTCCTTCTGAGGTGTCTGCTTCTCCCTCCTATGATCCCAACCTTGTCCCTTGGCTTGGTGCTTAGCACCAGAAACATCAGCACATCTTTTGGGGTGAAGTGGGATGCACCTCAGCTTGGCCAGATACAGATAATTCCAACCTCCAGCACTTGTCCCCTGGCCAAGGGCTGTAATTTGGTGAGCAATTTCTACTCCAGAGAGAAATGTCTTCTCCCAGCATCCCTTCGAGCCACTTGTCTGCACTGAAAGGATTCCTCTCTGTATGTCGAGTCATGCTTGAAGAAGCGCTTGTTAAATAAGTACTGCTCAGCTTTGCTTAAAACAAATGAAGTTGATTTAATAGGGCTATAGAAGGGCCAGGTAGCTGCGTTATTTAAGAGTACTGGCACTTTGAAGGCCGAGCGCTAAAAGCGCTTCATTTTTATTTCAGCCGTTAATTGAAAATCAGCTGGTTTGCGTTGTTCTTTCTGCCACTGCTCCTTCCCTGCTCCCTGCCTCGCCTCCCCTGCCCTGCCAGGGTGGGATAACAGCTGTTAATGCAACACCCTTCTGCAACACGCTGGTACAAATGTGGCACTCGGCCAGACTTTCACTTGTGGTTTATAGGTTTAATTAACCAGGGTCTTGCAAATAGTTCTTTGTGAGGCAGGAATGAGAGAATCTAATGTTTCTTGGTCTGGATCCTTACATCATTTTTAGGCACCTGGCGAAGGCACCAAGGTAAAAGCTTGGCTTCTCTGATTAACCTTGGCTGAATTCAATAATACCATGGAGTCGCATTATTGCTGACCTTGTGCTCCACCACCTTCTCATCTTTCTGATTTGTCTTTTCTTCCCCCTTTTGCAGTAACAGTTAGAAGTGTTGAAAAAATCCCCTGCCGTCTCGTGAGAGAGCTCATAGGACAAGAAGTCCAGATTTCAAAACAATTCTTTTGGGTTTTTGAGCACCACAGCCCTCTTGCAATTCCAGATTTGGGGTAAATGTCGTTCATCCATCCTTCTTGAACTTTTTCTCTTTTCTTCCTTTTCCCTTAATGGTGACAAGCATCATGCTTGGTTCTTGTGTCCGCCCTGAAGGCGGTGGCAACAGTTCTTATGTGTGACTTTCTATTGATCTTGAGGGCACTGGTTGCGTTATGGAAGAGAGGATATTGATTCTCTTAATTGACAGCTCTCCCTTGCTGGGATCTTTTCAAATCAAGCCTGTGACAGGTCACATTCCCTTGTGCCTGGGGTATCTGAAGCATGCTGTTAGTGTTGGGAGGCGTCTGGGTCAGGTGGGTAAGTAGTTCATTAAGGCTTTCTGCAGCGATTTTTCCCATCGGAGTTGAAGACTTCTGTGTGAGAAATGTCTCCTTGACTTTGAAGCAGAAATGTGGAGCTCAATTCCAGACACAGCAAGAAAAATGCTGTCACAGCCGCATCCAAAATCGATACAGCCCTCGGTGGAGTGGTCTCTGGTCCCTGTTTGTGAGTGGTTCCAAGGCCCAGATTCAGGTAAGCGAGAGCATGAGGCTCCTGCCCTGAGCAGGCCACTGTGTGAAGGTGGGGATGTCAAATAGACTGTAGGGTGTCTCCACAGATTTTCAAAATGTAGCCCACGTGTATGGTGTGTCCTTTTTTTTTCTTGTTGGTGGCGTTCTTGTGGTGTTTTGTGGCAGTTTTGTGAGCTGTGGGCAACTAAGTTACCATCATCAAGGGTAATAGAAAGTAGACAGGCTGAAGCTAGGGTAAGGTACATCATTCTGCGTCTCCTTGATCTGATAACTGCTGTGACATGCCTGAGGAGCTGCTGTGTGCTCACCCAGAATCTTGCTTGTCCTGGTGTCTGGCAGTAGGAGCAAACCCTTCCTTGAGACAGCACCTCCAGTGCACTCCAAAATACTAGCAAATGCTAGCAAGGATGCAATTTTGTGAATGCATCATTTTGGCCTTTTTTTTTTTTTTTTCCCTGTATGGAGCGTGTTGAAATGCTAACGATTGCCTGTTTACTGCCAGATGCAATTTGAGATGCTGTACAAAGTCCTAGGGCAGAGTTAGACGGGATGTTAGGAAGAAATGTTTTACAAGAAGGGTGGTGAGGCACTGGCACAGGCTGCCCAGAGAGGTGGTGGTGCCCCATCCCTGCAGACCCCAGGTCAGGCTGAACAGGGCTCTGTGCTCCTGATGGAGCTGTGGGTGCCCTCATTTATTGCAAGAGATGACCTTTGAAGGTACCTTCTAACTCAAACAGTTCTATGGTTCTGTAAATGATATGTTTTCTGGCTGCCCGAAAGATGATCTCCTTGCTTGCATACCAGTTCTTGACTGCAAATCACATCTTCGGAACACTTCATAGTCTGGTGAGTTTGTGCAGGACTGTCTCTTTTGGAAGATCATCTCATCTCTCAGCGAGTGCTCTGCTGCTCAGTCAGATGCATGGCATGTTCTAGGCCTTTCCCTGGGACTTTGGAAAAGGGATGTTTGTCACATGGGATGCTTTATCTTTCTTTGGGGCTGGATACAGTCCAAGAATATATCAGTGTAGAGTTTTCTCCCTGCGGGTCAAGAGGAAGTCTACAAGTATTTTTAGAAACAGAGACAGTCAAACCATTAAATTCATTTGTCTTTGCTTTAATAAAAGTTCTCCTTGCCTTCAGAGAATGATAATGGCACTAGATTAATGTATCCAGGAATACCATTGTGAGTGGCAGCTAGAGAATGAGAACTTGATGGGATCTAAAATGAAAGAAAAATGTTTGCAATCAGTTTTGTGCTTCATTCTCCTCTTACCCCAGCTACCTGAGATGTTCAACACACAATTCTACAATTATGTGGTGTTTTTTAAAAGAAAAGCATTGTGAGTCTTCCGTGAGAAACTCTCAAAATGCTATTTTCATGCAAATAGCTTTGTGTGCTAAATTGAGGAACTTCAGAACCACAGAAAATATAGGAAATGTGGGCAGAATGCATTTGAAATGTAAAAGTTTCCTGAGAGTTGTCAACAGCTCTTTAAGAAGCCTATTGCCCAAACCTTTCAGGAGCTTCTCTTTGTGATTGCGGAGAGAAAAAAACAACAATTACCAAACTGAAAAGATTGTATGTAGCTGTTACACCAAGGAGCTGCTCTCAAGGAGCGATAATGGAGCGAAAGACGCTCCGCGTTTGCCTTGCTGGCTTCGATGAAAATCAAGATGACAACAATGCCCAAATCCTTTTTCTAGTTTCTGAGCCGGAAAGAAAAGGGTACCCAGTTTTCTAGATGGCTTTCTTTTCCAGATTCTCTGACATCTGCTGACGTGTCCTTACGCTTGTGCTGGGGATGCGCCAAAGGAAAGGCTACGAGACGTGAATTTCCCAGTGAAGGGATCTCCACCACTTCATGAGCTCCTGTGACAGGCGAGTGTGGGAGCGTCCATTCTTGAGGGCAATGCCAGCCCTTGAAATGCAAAAGCATCCTCTTGAAACAGAGTGTGAGATGAATAAAGCAAGTGACTTTTCCACACCACGACGAGAAGTGCTTTCTACTTCGCTGCTGCAGACGATTAAGGAAAACAATTGCGTTCTGACAACACGCATTGACATTTTAAAATGAAAAAGAAATGAAGAACAGATTCTGGGAGGTTTGCCATTAATGATAATAGATTTCCCTGAACGGGAGCCTTTTCAGAAGTCCGATTCTGTTTTTCTTATACCAGCAGCCACTCTGCAGGGGACAGACAGTGCCTCAGAAGAGTTCAGGGGGTGACCTGGGGACTGAAGTGCAATCTTTAATTCCTCTTTGAATACAGAAAAGAGAAAGGTGAGGAAAAAATGAGTTTATGTGCTAGGTAACCACGCTGCCCTGGTAGCACAGCCCTGGCCTGGTGTTTGGCTGGAGCACATGCAGTGAAGGGAGAGCTTTGGGATGAGTATAAAATTCATTGCAGTTTGGCACTTTGCTGCAGGAATTTTTTGCTCCTAACTTTCAGCTGTGGGGTTGAGACTGGTACATTTACAGCTGCACCTTTTTATAGACAAAAAAGGTAATTTTATGTGAAAAACCTATTTAGGATCCTGATGGAAGAAGTAAACTTAGGTGAGACTCATTCTCCTGCAAATTCTTGGTGCACCATAAAAAAGCATTGCAGTGCTCTGAAACGTTGGCTGTAAAACTTGTGCCTTGTTAAAGTTACAGTCGGAGGCAGTGGTAAATGGATTGCTTGGGCTCTCATGGTGGTGGCATGTGGGACTCTCTTCCTTCGACCCTTGTGACGAGGATGCTGGTTCCTCTCTGAGAGCCCTGCCATAGGTTTGCTCAGCGTCACTACCCTGACCTTTTTTTGCTTTTCCAACACATGTTTCTCTTGGTCAGCTTGTCTGCCACGTTAGATCTCTAGTTCTTCCCATGCTGCTTCTCTGTTTGAAGAGAGATACAAGCAAATAGCTCAGTAACAACCAAGGCTGGGAGATGTTTCCAGCCTTTGAATAAGCCATGTGGGATTTTTCTTTCTTTTTTCTGCAATTGCTGTCTGCATAGGGAAAGCTGTTCTCAGCAAACGCTGATAATTGCCATAAAATACACTGCTTTTGGGCCTTCTGTTAGCTACGAGGAGGAGGGATGGAGGTGCTTGGTGCAGGTTTGCAGTGCGGTGATGCTGGGGTGGAGCAGAGGTGGCTGGCACGGAATTTTCTCAGGAGCTTGGTGCAGAATTGTTATGCATGGCTTCCTGGATAGCTGCACAGGTACTTATCTCCTTTATAAGTAGGAAATCGGCATTTTTATAGATCTATTACAATTGCATTCTCAGCTGAAGGTCGCTGCTGTCCTCGTTCCTGGTTTGCAGCTTGCTTGCTGCCTCTCTCCATGCCACACACTCCCAGCTGCCATCCTTCCCAGGTCACGTTCTGCTGTCTTTTATCCATGGGGATTTCTCCTGCAAGCTGACATGATTTCTTTGTGAATAGCATTTAAATCTACATTTTGTGATTGTGCAGACTGGAAGGTGTTGTTGTTTTTTTTTTTTTTTTCCTTTGAGAATTTCTACTCTTGGTGGGAAAGCACTGAGGATCTTTTATTTTTTTCCTTCATGCACCTTAAGTGTGCCTCATTTAAAATGATGGGTTATTTTTGACCCTTGGTGGGTTGCTACTTCATTTAGCCTGAGGTTGATGCCTAGATGGAGCCAGATTGCTTGAGGGCTACTTCCCTCACCCTGCCCTCACCACGGGCTGCATGCTTTGGCTTTTGTCTCCGGGTTAAAGCCAAATGCTTACCTAGTGCCTCTGAGGAGCTCTGGAGGTGCAATTATGCCACGGAAATGTGCTGCTCTGCATTCTGCACTGCCTACAGGAGCTGCAATGGACTCCAATCTGCTTTATCCTCCTTTGGGAAGTAAGGGCAGGTGGCTGCAGGTGGGTTGGGAGAGCCAGGTGAGCCCCTTCTGCAGGGAGTTTGTTCTTCCAGACCACTGCTGGTGTGAGCGTAGACCAACTCTCAATTTGTGATGTATTTTCGCACTCCAAGTGAAATTTTTCAGAGATGACCTGTTTTTTTCCTGTTCAATTATTTGCTGGACAGTGCTTTTCATCTGTAGTTTGCAAAATGCTCTTAAGTATCTCACATTCAAACCTGTGAGGTGGTGCTTAATGTTGCAAGACCTTACTGATTGCCTGGTCCCTGATTTAGAGGAGGAATTTGAGTCATGAGTGTCCCCACCTGTCAATTCAGATTTCATTTTGCAAACGTTCCCTAATGTTCCTGCAAAATTCAGTTTCAGCAAACGTTCCTTCTAGAAGCATCACCTACTGAACCGTGCGGAGAAGCTGGAGCAGAGAATTCATGCAGCTTGCTAGAAGGCACTCTTGGGATGCTGCATGCACTGCTTGCCTGTGAGACTGTGTGTAGGAGTCCAAGCCGTTTGCCTCTGCAAGCTAGTTGATGGCATTTTTATAAGGCTCTCCTCTTTCATTGCTTTTCTCCTCACCGATCTCATCCTGTTCACTTCCCTCCCCTCCCTGGAGCAGCCCCTTCCCCTTCCAGCCTTCAAGGCTTTCTCTCCGGCAGAAATTCCTGCAGGTGGAGCTGGAATGACGTCCTGCTGCTGCAGTAAGATAGAAGACGTTGCTTGTTGCAGAGTAATTGCTTCCCTGTGGTTCCTGTTGCTCTCTGTGCCTGCAGCAGCCAGGGCAGAGCATCCTGAATGCCCAGTGTCCTTGCAGCCAGCCTACCCTTCAGCTCTTGCTAAGCTGTGGTGCTTCAACCACATCTGGATCACAAAACTGGAATATCAAAGGATAGCATGCTGCAATCAAGTTGTTATTATTAACTATTTTGTATAAGGTGTACTGGTTTAATTCTGTCAAGGGATAATCTTGTTCCGTGCCTCGTTCCCTAAGGATCGCAATGGGAGGTGCAGCTTATAGCAGGAAAACTGTGACTGGATTCAGCTATATCAATGTTATCATTATAATTGTCCTCACTGTAGCTTTGTAGTGATTTATCTGGGCTTCCTGGCTTTCCCAGGTGCTGGGCAGCCCAGGCGTACACAAGGACAGCCAAGAAATCAAGTCTGGTGGCTCTCCTGGTGACTCCTTTTCCTGCTGGCTGCTGTCTACAGGTGGCTATTGCCTCCAAACCTCAAACAAGATGCTAGTTGCTGTTTTGGCTCCTGCTGTGCCTTGGCTGTGCTGTTAGATCCCACCAGCAGAGTGTCTCCCAGTCTGAAAAATAGCAGCGAAGCATGGGGAGAGAGGGGTGGGAGGGGAGGGGAAGAGAGAAAGGGAGGGGTGCTGCACAGGGTTGGGGATGTGCTCAAAACACTGACAAAGTATGTCTGTACAAGATTCCAGTTGTGGAGGCACCAGCATGAGAGGTGCCACTCTCTCACTCCTTTCCAGACTGGGACATTTTGCAGCTTCAGGGCTTCCTGAGCTGGAAGTTAATCTATAACTTCTTGTTTAATAGCCCTTGATGGACTTCTGCCAATTTGCTTAAATATTTGTACTGCAGGCCCTTTGGATGCCCCGTTGTGAGGAGTGACGAAGCTGGAGATGTATTTCAGCAATGCTCTGGAGTCTCTGTTTTTCCTGATGCATTACATTTTTGTGGTTGCTTCTAAGGCCTCCCACATCCCCGACTTCTCTGCAGGAGCAGCACCTCTGCAGGCAGCCACCAAGGACCTGCTGTGCAAACTGTTGAGCTAGTGCTGGGGCTTGGCATGGATCCCACAAGGCTCTGCTTGACAAAAGTATGTTCTCAGCTGTGCCCAAAAACAGCACAGCTCAAACAACCATGCCAATCCTTCCCTGCTGCGTTGTTTTCGCTCCACTTTCTCCTGGATATCTGCTGGGAGACTCACGTGTGTCCCATCCTGATGTCTACCTGGGCGGGTCCATCCCTTGTGTGTGCAGAACAGATGCTCTCCCATCTCCCTCTCCCCTGCGTGTTCCCTCTTTTTTTTTTCTTCTTTTTTTTTCTCCCCACTATTCAGGAGCTCAGGTTATTTTAATGCAGTAAACATTTTTTTTCTGACAGTTAGTGACATGAATAAATCCGTTTCCTCTCCTCCCTCTACTTTTCGTTATTTAAAGGGAGAAAATGATTAAATCCAGCAGAGCCAAGCTGAATTTTGCTAGCAGGAAAAGGGCGGCCAATGAGGGTCTGTCTGTCAAGCTGCAGTTTGTGCTCATCAGCATCTTGGGAGAAGCAGGGTTGCCAGCTGCCTGCAAACATCTGGTTCTGGTTGTACCCCACCCCCTTTGCTTTGCTTTACATTGTTTCTCTGGTTTTATAGTTTATCATTACTGAATCTAAGTGTAGGATCTGACAGGGGAAACAGCTTAGATTCCCCTCTTCTACTTGAGCACCAGAATGCGGGGGCACAGATTGAACAAGGGGCAGCCAGAGCCATAAAAAACATCCGTGTGGTAGCAGGTTTCTTCAGGAAAAGCTCTTTCTGCTCTGCTAATGTGATGCCAGCCAGAGGATGCACAGGAGGGGAAGCCAAGGATGCGTGGTTCTTGGCCTCGGTGGCATGGAAACATAAGCGGTTACAGCAAAGGAAACCGTGGTGGAGTTAATTGTCACATTTAAAAGGTGAAATTGAATGGCATCACTTTGCAGTTATTGGAGTTAACTTTTTCAGCTCCCTGCTGAGCCATAAGGAGCTGAATGTGGGAGGAACAGGCAAAAGCAGGGCTGCCTTTGGCTGCCCTTCCTATCCCTGAGCTTCCAGGCTGCAGGAAAGATGTTTGGGATGGAAAAACCTCCGAGGGTGGTGCAGGGTGGCACAGTGGCTGGGTTTGGTGAGTTCCTCTGAGCAGCACCTTTGCTGCTCATGGAGGATGCAGAAGTGTTGAGTCCCGTCCTCACATTCTATCAATTCTGAAGGTGCTCATTCTGGCTGATGAAGCAAGGGCCAAATGTGCTGTGCTCATGGTTGTCCAGCTTGGCTTCACTAGTGTACCCTGAAGACTGTGGCTCAGCGTCACAGTGGTGAGGATCCTGCAGCTTGGAGTGATGGGGATGGGTGATACTGAGGGAGGAAAATTCCCAGTAATCGCATTTGGTGTCTGGCTGTACCTTGCTAGAGGGGAGTTCTGTTCTGCTAAAAAGCACGCAGCAGACATGTGCCAAAAGGAGCAGATTGATGGAGAAAACAGAGCAGACTTCTTCTCTCAGCATCAAACCAGGGCTCCTGGCCTCACCTGGGTGCATCCTGCTGCCTGTATTTCACTGGGATGGGTTGTGCCTCCAGAAAATAGAGGATGACTTGCAATATTTCAGGTTTTCCTGAAGTCCTCCTTTCGCCTGCCTGTCTTTTTCCTTCTGTCTTCTGTGCTTCCGATGACTGACTTTATTATCTTTGCTATTTCCAACCCTCTTTTTAGTCTCTTCCGGAGCTTGCTTTCTGCTGGGGGGGAAGATGGAAAAGGTCAGACTCTCACTAGTGAAGCTTACTTAATTTGCTTGCCACATCTATGTGCAAACTTGCATGCATATTGGTGTGAAGGACCAGGACCAGCATCGATGCAGACCCACGGCTGCTTTTTTATTTACCTCCTCTTTTCTTTTCTGTTTTTCTTTTCTCCCATCTGGCCCAATATTCCCAATTTCACCTCTTCTACAAGAGAAGAGCTTAGTGGACTCCAAACAGTAAATAAAGCTGACATTTGCAGCAGGCAGGCTGATGCAGCAGGACAGGGATGCAGCCGCACTCTTTGTTTGGACTTCTTTCCTCTCTTTATTTAAAGCCTCTTTTAATCAGGAGCTAATGACAACTTTTGGTTGTCAGAGTGGATGCACATGAAAAATAAAACCAACACCACAGTTTGCATTCAAAATAACGAAAACCGTTATAAATAGGAAGATCTGCAAGGATATAATCAAGCTAAATTGCCCATTGTTGCTCTCACTGTAGATGATTTCTTGTCTCTGCAATCTGGGTTGGGTTGTCTGGGTTTGGGGAAGACGTCTTCTCTCTTTATCACTGTTACAAATCCATGCAGCAGCATCTGGTTGATAGTAGTTTTAGGGTGTTTTGGTGTTTTTTCTTTTTTGGCACGTGTGTGTGGATCAAGCAAATCTTTGGGTGACCTGGGTGTTGCTGGTCAGATTATCAAATAGCCCCTCTCTTTCTGCAGCTAAACTGACCCTAAAAACAGACCAATCTCCTCAGGGAGCATGCTGCAGACAGACATGGAGAAGTGCAGCAACAGGTTGCAGCAGCAGCCTGCCAGCAAGCAGCTCTGACTGGGGAATAGCAAAACTCTCTTTGCCTGCAGATGGTGTGCAATGAGCTCGCGATGCTAATGACACCACGCAATTTACCCTATTGAAAGTAGCTGAGCCTCTATAGAATTTGGAGCTGATGCTGAAGTCTCCAAACATATCTTAAGGCATTTGAGACTTGGGTGTTTTTTGTTCTAGTCTTCCTCATGTGTGTTTACATGAATGCAGGATAAAAGCTGCTCGCTTTGCTGTGCTTTTATAGCAATAACGCATTGCAGGGACAGCTTAGGAATTGGGTGGCAGCATTCTGGCCCTTTGATTTTTCTATGCAACGCCCCTGGTTTTGTATAGTTGAGCTGCTTTTCACTGGGCACTGCTCTGAGAAGTGCAGATGTCATCGGCACCTGACAACGTGACAAAGCTGTCACGGTTATGTAAGGCAAGCAGCACTGCGCAGTGTCACCTTTGTCCCCAAACAGTCTTTTGCTCATCTGTTCTGCGTGTGGCTCTCTCTTGGAGCATTTTCCCCTTTGCTTCACTGCATGCAGAGCAACAAATGGTCGCATCCTGAGGGGTAAGCGACCCAGTTTCAGCTGTGCCGCTCTCTTTTCTAACCTCAGAAGGCACAGACCCTGAACCAAAAAGAATATAAAAAGATTCTAATTAGCACAGGACGAGTAATAAAACAAGGGCCCCTGTTGGAAAGGAGATTGATTTCAATTTTCTCAATTAACAGAAAAAGGGGAGTGAGATCAAACTGCAAGTGTGGCACTATTTGCGTGCTCAACAGCATTCTTCTTGTTCTTGTTTGGCCCAGTTCCTGGCTGGAACCGTGTCCATCATTGGGAGTCATTTTTCTGCTGCTGTCCTTCCAGCTGTGGGTGTTATGCTGGCATCTGTATGTGAAAGATGAAGGTTTGTGGTCTGACTTCATGCCTTGCTCAGGAAACTCCCCCCTCAGCCCCCTCACCTCCAGTTGTTTGGCTGAGACTCAGTTCATCTTTATTGCTATTTTTCTGATTTTCCTCCGGGCTCCTAATGGCTGTGATTACACCAAATGCAGAGCATTTTGTGTACTGTAGGAATGATTTCCAGGCCCAACTGCCTTGCTCAATGCTTGAGGATCATTAAAGACATTACTTTTTATAAGCCAGTTTTTTTTTTACCTGCCCCAATCTACTTCCAATTCTATGCTAACCTGCAAAGTAATAAAATTGCTGAATTTATTATGTTGTGTTAATTAATTATCTCTATAGCAACATGCACCGATGCCATAAATATGGGAGCTCAGCTGCACTGCTGGATAGATGAACTGATGGATATTTGGGGGAAAGGCTTTTTGTAAATGCTCAGACGTCTGCAGTAGTTAAGGAAACAGAAGATTGCTGGTCCTGCTTTGCATAGTTTCCTTGTGCTACCCCATCCCCTTTTGGACTGAGCCTTGTTATGTAGGTGCTGCACGTTCCTTTGGAAGAAGTGTTGCAAGCTGCTGCTTTGCCTCTCCACCTGCTCAGAGCACTGTGTTACCTCCTGCTGGCTTCTGCACCCAGCCCTAGGAGCACCAAATGCTGAGCTGCTGCTGTCACAGGGAGCCCCTTCCGCTCCAGCAGAGGGTGGGAAGGGTGTGGATCCTCAGAGGGTGACGTGGTTGATTTTGGTGTTGCAGGAGGGTGACGCTCCTCGTTTCCCAGAAGTTTGTAGCTGGTTTGATGCCCTAACCGTGCAGTGCTCTGATTGCACTGCAGGCCTTGAGCTCCCCAGGGACAGATGTCTTAGGGTGTCAGACACAGTGTTCTGCCTCGTGCAGGAGGAGAGGACTTTAGGATGGCACTCAGGCATGAAGCGCTTGCTTGGTTCTGCAGGCCTGTGGAGGAGTGCTGATGGGTGAGTGTCCCAATGGACTGCCCTTGATGGGGATGGGTTGATGGTTAGTCTAGATGATCTTAGTGGTCTTTCCAACCTCAGTGATTCTACGCAGTTGCTAAGGGCAAAAACCTACACTTGTGCCAACTTGGGTTATCTTTTTGGAGAAGAAGGTTCCAACAGTGTTTTGCTCTGCATTTAACCAAATGCCGTGCTTACCACAGGGCACCACGCAACCCTTGCTTTCCAAACTCAGTGCTCACCGCCTGGGAATTGCACAGAAACAATGAATGTGCCAAACAACCTGCGTCACTTTGTATGAATAATAATAACAACAAAGAAAAAAAAAAAAGAAAAAAAAGCTGTTAACATGGTAATATTTTCATTTCTGCAGAAAAAGTGTTTATTTTGGTAGTGTGCACAAAGTTCCAGCTATTCTAAAAAGCCGAGATTTCGCAGCTAAGCTTTCCTGTTCCCAGCAGAGAAGGAGGTGAGATGCTCAAAGAATCCCTGTTTTTTATTTCAACGCCATGCTCACCAACCAAATTTTCTGAAGAGCCCATTTTACTGACAGAGAAGGGTCGAGGGAAGAAGGAAGTGCTGGAGAACACTGACTGCACCCAAGTGTCTTCCATTTTATCTTTCTGTTCCATATGTTTGCTCCGTAATGAGACAAATTATTTATCATTAAAGTGATATATAATTTAGGAATTTAAACTTAAAATTAATGGACGCTTAAATTAATTTACTGACAAAAATAAATGTCTGTCCTTCAGATCCTATAATTTTAATTGGAGAGGGCTATGGCTTAATTAACATGTATCGATTGTAGTCCTGCTGCATCTCTAGGTGGGTGGACTGTGTGGAAAGACAGGGAGAAAGCCTTTTTGCAGATGAAGGTGCATTCAGATTTGCTGATAGCACTCTGAATAATTGCCTTGTGAAGAGACAGTGCAATCTTTGGACTCCAAGCTGTTTTCTGGGCAGAAAGCTTAAATATATGTGTTGTTTAAAATTCGGGCTACAAATTGGCACAGACTCTTTATAGATGGGAAGAAAATATCTGCTCCAAAATTGTTAACGATCTGAATCATTAATTAATGAGATACACGAAGAATGTGCAAAATTGGAGGGAAGTTATAAAGAAGCTGACTCGAATGAAAGCTTTAGGTGGGGAAAAAAGTGGGCTTTCCCGTTGCCTTGTGGGTGATGGATGGGAACGGGAGTGTGATGTGCAGGGCTGCCTCCCAGTGCTGTGCCCTGGAGCCTGAGCCTGCCTTGGGCTCACTGTAGGCCCTGTGCAAGGGGAGCATCACTGTCACATCCCAAGGACCCTTCCACTGCACAGGCTTGGGATGGGTGCCATGCAGAGCCCTGCAAGCAGGAGCTCATGGGGCTCTGACACAAATCCCTCCACCTGATGTTGCAAGCTCTGCCTGACCTCGTCCACGTGGTCAATGACCCTCTCCCAGCCTTTGCAAATCAAAGGGAATACTGCTTCCCTTGCCTTTCAATATTTCATGCTTTGTCAATGTGGTGTGTTTCCAGGATGGAAGCTGTGCACCGGCTCACCTTGCAGCACAAGATGCCCAGCCAACTCTCAATGACCATGGTGTGATTCCTTGAGGCTCTAATATACTAGGCAACAGAGGTACCCTCAGGAGCTGTTATAGGACCCTACTCTGTTTTGCAGCTCTGAATCAGCCTTTGGGACTGTGTGCAGCGTGTTAACCAGTGGGGCTCAGGCCCAGCTGCCTCCTTTTGCCTCTTGGATGTATCTTCAGCATGGTACTGTGTGCAGGGAATACAGCTGGTTTGTGTACATGCTCTTTTCCATCATTATGGTATTTAATCAGCTTTTCTTCTCATAGTACAAACTTATCTTGCTCCAGAAAGCTTTTCTTTTTTTTTTTTTTTTTAATTGGATCATATAGGTGCGAGATGAAAAACTTGCCTCATTCCATAAAACTGCTGTGGGCGATCCCATAAGCTCCCGGATAAAGTGCAATGAAGGCTGCAGCGTGGACACCCAAGAGAAGATGGGGGAAGCACTGCAGCTGTGAGCCCTTGCCTTTCTTGGGCTCCTGAGCATCCTCAGGCAGATGTAATATTTAATCTGTGTGCTCTCATATTTCACACAGCTTGATCTGCTGCTGCATGGGATAAGGATGCCCTTGCTCCTTCCGACTTCTGCTAATTAAGGTTTTCCCTTCAGCTGACATGCCCTTCAGGAAAGGTATTTTAATTCATCCAGCAGGCTTGAGTAAATGGACACTCCTCTGGCAACCTGTCCAGCCTGTCCCTTGCGTTATCCCATCTTACTGATGTGATGCACAGGCGCTGCCTTCCTGGAGACCTTTTTTTTCACCTCCAATATATTGAATAATTTCTCCATCAGGAAGGAAAGTAACTTGCAATAACGAACCATCAGCAGGTATTTTAGATTGCTTTAATGGGCCGCATTGATGGAACCTACGCTTTTTGCTGGGAAGATCACACTTGACCGTAACCTTAATTCATGTTTATGTCAGAAGAAAACATGCAGTGGAGATGGCTCAGAAACAGTTTTCCAGCCGGATACGAATGTGCAGAGCTTCTAAAATTGTGCTGAGTTTTGGAAAAAAAAAAATTTAAATAAAAACCAGATGTCAAGGATGGCCCTCTCTTGCCTACAGAAGTTCCTTAAAACTGCTTTCTGTCCTGATATGTAACCCAAGAAAGGCTGTGCTCATGGGCCCAGAACTGTGCAGAGGAGAGTGTCCCTAATGTTATTTCAGGAGCATCTTTATCATATCATCTTTACCCTTATAGTCCATCCCCGGAAGCATTCAAATCTAGGCTGGATGCAGCCCTGCTTCTTGATCTAGTGGTTGCCAACCCTACTCACAGCAGGAGTTTGGAACACAATGATCTTTGAAGTCTATTCTGTGCCATTCTGTGATATGCACCTTTTCTTAATTCTCTGCTTTCCACATGGCTGGAAGAAGTGCGTAGGCAGGAGATGCCCATAGGCAGTTTGGCTGGTTGGAGCACAGCCGAAGGAAAGAGGCTGACTGTAGATACATGAATAAAAGCAATGGATTTAAATATAATCAGTAAGGTTTGACCTTCCAGCCCCATGTGCCCGTTATTCCATGTTGGCCAGACCCAGGCTTTGCTAGAAGTGGCATTTAGGTTTTCCACAAAGAAAAGAGGTGAAAATAATATCCGAAACCATTCCTCTTGGTCAGGATGAGCTGCTCTGTCTTGTAGAAGATGAGATAAAGTTGCAGGTTTGCTTGGTCGAGATAGATAAGGGTGCAAGAGAAGGCGATGGAAAATAATAAAAATTATTGGAGCTGTCTCTGCAAAGCTTGGTGGAAGGGACAGCCATGACTAATGCTGCCTGAATGATTTGCAGAAAATGATTTCTTCGACAAACTTTGCCATAATGGAGGTAAACTGTCAAAGGCCACAATGCGAGTTTTCTGATGTGCTCATGAGTCAGAACTGTTTAATGAGGAAATGGAGCTCCTGTCCCTGAGGCCTTGCAGCGGGTTCCCCAGGGGTCACAGCACTTCTCTGCAAGAGAGAAACTCAAGAGCTGCTCCCAGCAAGGAGAGCTTATTCCTCAGATCACCCTGTGCTACTCCAGATAATGCTGGGATGCTTAATTTCAGGCTTTCTGGGGGAGTAGATATGTGATACATGGGAGTAGACTGTGATACATGAAACCTGAAAGTAAAAGGTAGTCTGAATGTGAGCATGCTGGTGCTCCTGTAAATATTTCTGGTGGGCTAAGACTGTGCTCACGTTGTATTTCCTTTTCTGATGTGCAGTCTCCCTTCTCACTCTCTCCTCATCACCTTAATGAGTGAATGGGTTTTTGTTTCTGGAAGTCTCTTTAAGACTTTAATTAAATCAGGAGAATGCTCTCCATGATGGTTCCCTGCTGCTTATCAAGGTTCTTAAGGCGTTGATTCATTACTCTGTATTATTACTCCAGCCTGAAATAAGCTTTAAAGACATGTTATAGGAAGAGATTAAAGTTATGACATAAACAAACTCATATGCATGTTGTTTTTACACAGAAGATGCTTTTAGTATCATATTTAATGTTCCTAAAACAACCATTGCTTATAGTGATCTTTTCTGACTGGAAGCCTTTGAAAGGATAGATATTGACCCTGTTTGATCTTGCACTGTTTGGGGCTTTTTGTTTGCATTTTGTGGCTTTCTGACAGTCCAGGCTGCCCCAGAGCCTCTTTCCATACCACTCCTGCATGGTGACAGTGCTGTTCTGCGATGCTGTTGCAGTGACAACTGGAGCCCTTCTGCAGTGTGCAGCAATACAGCAGGTGGCTGTTGCTCTTGTGTGTGTGAAGTTCTTCTAATGTGGCTTCTCTCCTGTTTCTGTAAAGGTTGTACAAGTAAATAATCCTTCTCTAATACAGTGTCCTCCCAGTGCCTGCGTAATGGGTAACTCTTGCCAAGGCTGACTTGGGCTGATTAATATGCTACAGAGTGAAATAGTTTCTTTTTTTTTTTTTAAAGGGAGCAGAGATGTAAAGCTGAGAATGTGCCTTGAAGAAGCTCGCTCCCTTTATGTCCCCTGTGCTGAAGGCTGATTAGCTTTTGTTTCTTCCTCCAGCCTTAATTGGGGGAACTGCTGTGTTCGTTTCCCTCCTGCCCTGCTATACCACTCCCCAGCAGTGCCAGATCAGCCGACGGCCGCGTGCCTCGGGAGGTGACCTCACTCTGCTGTGGGGAAGCAGACAGCATCCCCAGGGTCAGGTGAGCAGTGCTTAACCTCCCTTTGCACCCTGGCAGGCTGGAGAGGCACCAGGCTTGGAGAAGGAACTCCTCTGGCCATGCACAGGAGGGGCATCCATTCCCCCCTTCCATCCTGGCAGTTGCACTGTGCTGGATTAATATTTATGCTGGTCATGTCTCTGTAACGGGTCTTCTAGCATGCTCCTAGAGCAATGTATTAAGTAGGGCCTTGGGTTGTGGCCAAGGAGTGGGAGAGCACTGGGAACCGGCTAGATGCTCCCCAGTATTTCTCTGAACAGCATGGTGGGGTACCAAGTGCACCTGCCAGGTATCCCATGTCCCAAGACACAGTGAAGGACCACTCCTGCAGTGCTAGACATGGTTGGCTGCCTACCCCCGCCATCACCTTCTGCTGACAGCACAGCACTGGGCAGGCTCCATTCTACAAGAACAGGGAGAGTGAAGTTCTGAGTATCAGAAAGCTCAGGCTCAGGAGGGGAATTGTTCTGCCCCAGGATGGATGCTGCTCTCCACCCAGGGATGCTGCAAAATAAATTCCCTTGTGAAGAAGGGAAAGGCCTCTAATCTTCCTGCTCCCTAGATTTAGCTGTGCCATTAGCTGGACCCTGCACATAAAAACTAATTTTATAATTTGTAAATGTAGCTCAGTGGCTTTTATAGATGAATGTCGGGAAGTGATAAAATACCTTCAGAAGATTTATAAAGAAGTTTAATGCCAATAGGTCTGCTCCCCCTCACCCCCCTTTCTTCAAACCTCTCTCTGTATTGGAGTTGCATACAACAGAAAACACGTCCACAGCAAGGGCTTTGTGGCCAGCACTCAAGCCTTTAATTTTGCTTTTACAAGACAGTTTTACAGTGTCAAGAAGAATGGAAAAGCTGCAAGGCACGTATGCGTAAGATGTTGTGCTCCTGGAAAGCTTTGGATGGGCGCCAGGCAACATTTGGTGGCAAAGAGAGATGGTCTTGGAAAAAGGCAACCAGCCAAGCCCTCATCCCACAGCCTTACAGTTCCCGTGCAGTGGTAATTCTGTTGGAGTGTGGAAGGATGGCAAGCATGCCATCCTGCTGGCACACATCTCGGTGAGTTTGATTGCACCAAGAACGGCTTCTTCTGTTCCACCCTTTTGCATTTCCCTTATGTGGTGAAAAAAATCATCCCATGACCAGCAAGACTGAAAAATCTGATTTTGCTTGTGGTTGGGCTCACTGTGCAGCTCCCGTGTGGTTTCTCTTGATCTTAACTAGGGACAAATAAATTGCTGGCCTTTCCTCTGACTCAAACAAATGGCCCCACTGTCTGCTTTCATCAGGGAGGATGAAATTTGTGATACCCGGTGATGTTTTCTGGGACCTCTTCCCTTCTTTTCGGATGCAGTTAAAACATGCTAATAAGTTCAGAAATGGTTGGTGTCAGACAGAGGGATGTTGTGACTTTGTGTACCCTCTATCCATGGGATGTCTGGCTGGAAAATGTGCCCAGATGCATCACCAAATGCCCATAAGCACTTGGCTCAATCAGCCCTTGCTGCATACAGGTGCTCCAAAGGTGCTGTTGGGATAAGTCAAGAGTTCATCATAGGATCACAAAATGACTGGGTTGGAAGGGTCCCTAGAGATCCTAGAATCGTAGGATGGCTGGGCTGGAAGGGTCCTTAAAGATCATAGGACTATAGAACGGCTGGTTTAGAAGGGGCCTGAAAGATCATAGGACCACAGAATGGTTGGTTTGGAAGGGTCCTCAAAGCCCACCCAACCCCAATCCTTGCTGTGGGCTGGTTGCCCCCCACCAGATCAGACTGCCCAGGGCCTCATCCATGGCTTTGAGTACCTCCAGAATTATGGATGTACAGATCCCCTGAGTGTATTTTTCTACTCTATCTTCCTGTCTTTATGTTCTTGGTTGTATTTTTCTTTCTTTCTTTCTTTTTTTCTTTTTTTTTTTTTAATGATTGGACTCATCTGTGATTTTTCTTCTTCATTTTTTAAACTTTTTATTGAACAGTGATGATGGAAGAAGAGTGCTTTCCTCCTGCCTGGTTAAATTTTCGACTGTCTTGCAGGGAGAGACAGCTGCACTTAGTGCAGCTCCCAGAGCCTTCAAATCATCAGAGGAGAGTGAGGGGAAACTGCACAGGGAAGGAAATCATTTGTATAGGCGTAGTGAAGAATCACCTTCCTTTAAACTTGTGATCTGTCTGTGTTCATACATATAGCTGTCTCTGATCTCTCTTCTCTGCCCAGTGTCTCTTTTCTATTATCTTCCCTCTGCCTTTGCTGTCATATCTGCGGTATGTCCCTTGCACTGGGACATTTTGTTCCCTGGAGGGTTTGACTAAGGACACTAAAGCAGTGGGTCTTGTAGATCCAGATTATCGACAAGAAATCTTTACTAAAACGCTTTAATGCATCTAGTGTAATTGATATAGCAATTGGGGGAGGGTATTTTTTTGTTCTTCTGTAGACACAGTTCCCTCCCTGCCCCTAATGTCTTTAAAAGCACAGAGCCTGGTGTCCTACAGCCATTTCCTGATGGGTTAAAGTGTATTGATGCCAGATGCTTTGGGAGCTGTAGACATCGCCCTGTTTGCTGCTCACAGAAGAGCTCAGTTGCTGGCAAACAGATGGAGTCCAAAATAGTCGGCAACAGCAGTCCCCAAGGGGCAGAATGCTAGCTGCCAGTTAAGCGCTGTGCTATGCATCACGTTGGGGTCCCTCTTTTTGCTGCAGAGCTGCTCAGCCACTTGTGCATGATTATGGCCCAAACTGTGGCCCTACTGGCTAGAGTAAAGCTGCAGTAACAGGGGAGAGAATAGCAACATGGGCAGGACTGAAGGCATGGCAACCCCTCCCTGGGCTGTTGGGGTGAGAAGCAGCCTGGCTCCATGAGGAGCCTGAGAAGGAGGAATGGGCATATGCTGGGGTAAGATTGGCCAAAAAGCACCATTTTCTCAAGCAGTGCGATTCTGTGACCCTCTTCCTTGGCATTTCTTGCTGGCATCTGTTGCTAGGAGATGGGTAGCATAGTCCCTTTTGAAGCGTCTTCAGTTGCCCTCTGCCTTTCTGGAGAGCTCCAGCTTTGCACAAAGTCTCTCTGCTTGGCTCCATCCCTTTCATCCTCTTCCTCCTGCACGCTGGTCAGGAAGGACTCTGCATGTTCTCCTGCTGTGGTACAACACTGTGCTCACCATAGGGTACTCACGGCCCCATAAGACCTAAATGTATTTATTTTTATAAGCATGATATTCAGCAGTGAGCACCTGTCTGTGAGCTGAACCCCTGCATCAGATGCTCATGTTCTTCCCCACAGATGGAGGAGCCAGGGCAAGGTGGGACAGCAGACCCTTGGCACATGACTCTTGCCTATAAGTATGGGCCCCTCAGGGTCCCCTCCTCATCTTCTTGGCCAGGGCTTTAGTTTTGGGATGTGCAGTGGCTTTTCAGCCCTCATCAAGCATTTATCTGCATGGGGTAGCAAATAAAAGCTTCATGGTGCTGCTTACAGAGAACCAGGTTTCCTAGCCAGGATTAAAATGCAAAGGGAGGTGCAGTGGTTGGGGGGGGGGCATTTGCCCCACTTTGGGGCACCTGCTCTAAATCACTGCGTGCCCTTAAAACAAAAATTGAACAAAATGTATAAGAAAGGAGAAACCTGTTCTCAATGTTAGCCATGTGCTCACAGCCCATTCCAGCACAGGCAGAGCAGGTGGTCACCGAGGGCAGTGAAATGTTTAGCGATTACCTCGCCAGCAAGTGACATTTCCCAGCTTGCCTAAGGAGGCAAGAAAAATGCACACGTTTGCAGCAGCCCCGTGGGCTGACGCTGCCCTATATACATACCCAATGACACATGTGTGTGGCTGCCTGCTTCCCCACCTCGGAGCAGTGGGCTGCTGACTCCTGACCCTCAGAGCAAGGGCTGCCTCTAATGTGAGGGAGCAAGAAAAAAGCAGTCTGTGGCTCTGACTGCCTGCTTTGCTGCTGGCTGGTACCTCCCTGGTGCCCCCCACTCCTCTGTCTGCACTGATTTCCCATCTCCCACCCCCGCCATGGCTCATGGCTGTTGTTTGGTGACTGCTTCATGTATTCATCACAGTGCTATGTCGTAGCACAATGGCTGGCATTTTGATTTCCAAAAAATCCCTCTACTGCAGCACACTAAAGGCCAGGTCCAACTGATTTTAACCTGCCTTTAACACTGGGATTGTATGAAAACTTTCCATGGGAAGGGGAGAAGTTTTTTAATAGTTTCTTACCCTACATCCTAAGGTAAGATCTCAACAGGTAGGGTGTTATGGCAGCACAGAGACAGCCTGACTTTGTGTTCCCTGGCAGCAGGGAACGTTGTAGGGAAGCAGCATGGCAATTAAAATCTAATGTTTCAACAGCACAAGGTGCTTTGCAGTCAATCTTGCAGTCATCTCTTGGCTGGGATGCTTTCGTGTTGGATCTGCTTGTGTCTCAATGAAAGAAAATCCATTGCAGCCTCAGCCTAAGTCCCCTATAGCAGACGCTGCTCTCTTTGACAGCATTTGTTGGCTCAGAAACTCCCCAGCAGAGCAAAATCACAAATGAAGTGAGTTGTTCTGGGGAATGCTGTCCGTTTGCTTTATTTCTAACACCTGATCTATGCAAATCCCCTGTGGAGATCTTTGGAAAGAACTCATTTCCCCTTTTCTGCAAGTCTTGTCATTTCGGACCAATTGTTGATATGTAATGCTGCTGGAAGGTGTGGCTTTTCTGTCTTTGAGCCAACACTGAGCATCATTTCCTCTAGGCAATGAGAAAGTGGTTGGAGATAACTCTTCCTCTGGCCTTGTTGCACTCAACTGTAGTTTGAATACCACCTTCCTATTCTGCATCTTGGCGAGTGTTTCTTACCTATTGAAGGCCAAGGGATTCTTTGAGGATATCTCCATTTTCTCTGCCATTCCTGGCAGTTGTGCAGTCCTGCAATGAGCCAATGGAGATATGGAATTAGAATAATGCTATGCTCAGCCGTGATGCAATGGCATGTGGGGACAAAATTATGTCTCTCCTTGCAGAGCGCTGGCACCTCGCTAAGGCCAGTGGCCACCAGCTGCAAAGCCACTGAGCTTCCCTGCTGCTGCTTTTCTTAACTTGTCCCATCCAGCAATGAGTCACTTCCCAGTAGAGCAGTAGGGTGCCTGTTTCCCTGGGTGCTCATACAGTTGTCTCCATTCACCCATCTGCCCCTTTTTCACTCATATTGGAGGAGGGCCACAGTGAGTACCGGCCTCTAGATGAGAAATAACAGTGGTATGACAAATCGATTATTGTTTTTGTTAACCAAACATTCAAAGAAAATTGTTGTCAGTCTGGCTTTCTTAAGCAATTTGGACTTGCTTGCCATATCCTCTGTATGTATGTTGATGTGATGTTAAATTTCTCCATCTTTGTAAGCTTTCTGCCATTCTGTGTCTTACCAAAATGAACATCAAGTGGTCTAAATGGCTCCTGGGCCATCTGTTAAAATTCCTAAATACGGGTTTCTAGCCTTGATTGCTTAAACACATCCAGCTCTAGCAGTGCCATGTTGGCAACCTTTAGTTGTTCTGAAACCTGTGGATTTGACTTCTTCTTCAAATATAAAGTAAAGCAGGAGTATTTACGCCCATCAGTCTGCTGCCAAGTCCTCTTTTTGCAAGAAAAGCAGAAATGCCACTTCTTATTGCTCTCCATTCTGCTGGACAGAGCTCTCTCCTTCTGCAATGTGATCTGCTCTCTAACCCCAAATAGGACAATATTTAATCTGACACACATCGTATGGTTTTGCAAAGTGGCACGACGTAATTGGAAAGAGAAGAAGCATTCAGGGCTGCAGTGAGTCAATGTAGCCAAAATGTAAAGTGGATACTTTGCAAAGCAATACAGGACTTACCTGTGGTCCAGAGTGCTGTTTGTGATCTTTCACTGATGGGGAATCAGTGATGAGACAAAACACAAGCCTACCTCTATTAGTTTGCAATTAGGCACTCTGCTCACAAGCATTTGTTTTCCAGGAGAGATGACCACTGTCAGTTTCTGGCTTGTGTTTTTCTCCAAGGGATGCTGGAGCTGGACTGAAGAGCAGGGCTGGGGGGAGCTGTGGACAAGATAAGAGAAATGAAGCTTGTGCATTCAGAGGGAAGGCGAGGAAAGCCTGGCTTAATTAAATTAGCAAAAGGAAAGCTGAAGAAGAGTGCTGCCTATAAATACACTGTGGTGGAATACGGGGAGGGGAGAGCATCAGCAAAGGAGAGCTATTTATGCCTGAGGACAGCGCTGGCACGAGCACAAATGTACATAAACTGGCCGAGAATAAATTCAGCCTGGAAATTGGAAGATCGTTTCTGACAATTAGAGAGCAATCAGACTCTGGAGCAGGCTCCCTGTGGGACTAGATGGGATAAAGCCCTTCCTGCTTTTAGAGGTTGACCGAATCCCGCCAACCAGGAATGCCATGCAGTCCAGCACTCTTGCCCCTTTTTTCCTACAGTTTCAGCCTCATGCTTGTGCCAGCTTTCACTGTGCCCCTTCCTCCTCACTGTTGCTGATGTATGCCTTAGTTTATGTCTTTACTTCCTCCTGAATGCAAGTTACTTTGGTTAGAGGAGAGCCATGTTCCCCTCAGGTTGGGATCCCGTGCTATTCTTAATGATTTCTTAATTATCGCACATGGTTTTAGGCTTTTTGTTCTGTTACCTTCTAGGGGGAAAAAAGAAAAGAATGTAGGAAATGGGGCTGTCCAGCACTTTATGGTAACCTGCTTGCAACCCCATGGACCCAAGCAGTTATTAATGTTGATCTCACTCTCTCTTTGCTATTCTTGTGTGGGGAAAGTGACAGCACTCTACAACACAGGTGGCTTTGCCATATCCCACAGGGTAAGATCCTTCCTGGGGGGAACTCCTTGATGTTCTGTTTGGCTTCAATAGACACAAAATAGTGTTGGGAGCCCATTGCCAGCTCTGGCCCTGAAGTAATGTGTCCCATCACTAGAGGAGGATGTTTTTGGAAATTCAGACTGCTCATGTTTACTCACTGCAAGTGGCAGAGGCTGAGCAGCCTCGGGAGCCCAGTGGGAGCAGTGAGAACTCTGGGAGACACTCCATTTGCTCAGATCTTCCTAGGAGAAGGAAATGAGAGATGCTTTCAATACCCTGATTGCATCCTTGCCTCTTTGTGTTCGTGTTTCCCTTGTGCTGTCAGGAGGAGGACACATGCAGTGAGATTGTTGGGCCAGCACTGAACCATATCATAGAACCATTGGCTTATGTTGGAAGGGACCTCAAAGCACACCCAGCCCCAACCCCTGCCATGGGCTGACCACCCTCCAACAGCTCAGGCTGCAATGGCCCCATCTGTGGCACTGTGTTCCGCCAGGGATGGGGTATCCACAGCTCTGGGCAGCAGTGCCAGGGCATCATCGTGGCTCATGAAAATCATAAGGCTTGCCTAGGAATTGGTTGTTTTGGTTACAAGAGCACTTCTTAGATATTTAGGTTGTCTTGCTAAAAATAGTGGATAGGTGCGAGTGGCTGTGAGATAAAAATAGGATTTCTTTTCTTACAGGTTGTATCCATTACACCAGGCTGGAGCCTTTCTTCCTGTTATTGCCATGATAACTAGTAAATGCACCTCTGAAACTTCCCAAAAAGTCTTGCAAGAAGCATAAGACCAAATTCCACATGCAAACCAATCATAATGCTGACTCCTGAGTGCCCATTAGAGAAAAAAATCTTTGTAGCCTATTGTGTAAGCTCTCTGGTTTATCTAAAGAAATCTCTTTAGCAAGGCAGTTGAAATACTGGGCTTTCACAGGATTTAAGTGCATGTTTTGGGCACCTGTTTCCTTTAAGGCCCATAAAAATGCATTCATTGGCATTCCCTGTGTGTCGGCGCTTAACTAGCCTTAGCCACACGCATGCTACATCAGATATTCAAACAATTCCTCTTGATGAAGGAGCAAAGCTTTGTGATAATGCTGCTCTAATGCTGCTATTTTGCAAGAGCCGTGTGCACGCAGAGGACTAGTGAGTGCATCTGTTTGAACTCGACACTGCCTTTGTTTCAATTATATGTTTTGTTACCGTTATCAATCTTGTCACACGTGAAGGTTGGGAGGGGGGTTCTGTGCAGCCAAAATACCCCCTCACTCTGCTGCTTCACCTCATTTCCTACCCTCCTGCATGACATCTTCCATGCATGCAGCTCTAGCCCCTTCATGCCTACCATTTATAAAGCTCAATTCCCCTTCCCTATCCTTACTGTGGGTTTTAGATTGATTCTTATCTTTTCTACATTGCTTTATGAATAAAAAAACGAATTGATATCTGAGCAGAAGGGTTGGTGAGGATGGTTTTGGGTCTGGGAGGTCTTTGGAAGAAGAGCAGGAGGAATGCAGACACCAAGTAGCCTCCCTTTGCCCGGCGAAGTGTTTGAGGTGCGCAATCCCCCATGGTAGCTCTATCATGGGTATTGTACCAGCTGTCAGTCCAGCCAGATCAGACCACATATGCCAAACCTGGGCAGTGGGACTGTGTCTTCCAGAACTGAGCTCCTTGTGGAAAGACTTCAAAGAGCTGCATAACCCATTTTTTTTCTCTTCATTCCTGCCTTTAGTGATTTGGGTCCTAAACCAGCCAAAAGAATATTGAAATTCTTGTGCTTTCTCTTTATTTATTTAACGGTACCTGGGTTCCCCTTCACCAGGATGCCTCAGCATTAAGATTTTAACAACCGAGCCCTGCTGTGCAGTGCAGGTAGCTGCAGACCCCTGAGCGCAGGCAGAGAGCAAATCAATAGGGTTAGCCCAAGCCCACATGCAGCACTGTGCTCACCTCCAGCTGCCCTTCCAAGCACAGCTCATGCTATTCACATCTCTTCCCACTGTCCTTGCACTGAGGCATTGCCTCTGAGCTGCTGTCCTGAAGACCATTTTGGGGGAAATATTTAGATGAACTTTTTTTAACCTATCTTCCTTTGCCATCTTCCTGATAACTGGGTTTTGGACTTGGGAAGAGGGCTGGAGAACTCCTTGAGCTCTCCCCAGGAGATGTTGGACATAGAGGCCCTGGAGCACGTCCAGAGAAGGGCACTCCAGTAGTGGAGAACCGTCCCTGGAGGTGTTCCAGCACTAGGGAGTTGTGGCACTGAAGGACACAGTTCAATGGGCAGGTGGAGGTGGACTGGCTGATCTAAGATAGCTTTTCCAGTCTCAGTATTTCTACGGTATCTGTGTGTTTCTGCTTGAGTTGTCTCAGTTTGCTCTTGTAGTACAGTTGTGTGGAGAATCCTATGGGCATTGACATCCCTCAGGAGGATGCTTCTTTGGAAAGATACTGACATGTCTTCTGAGTGGATTGGTACCCTAAGCTTTCTGATCCACAACAGCCCCCAAAGGCCCCTGGGTTCCTGCAGGTGTTGTTTCTGGCTATTCAGAGTGTGTTTTTTAGCAGGCATCCTCCAGATACGCTCTACTGAAATATCTACTACTGATGCTGTCAGTGGAGAAAAATGTATTCATTATTATTATTATTATTATTATTATTATTATTATTATTATTATTATTATTTTAAGGAAAGATGCAATCTCACCTCATGCATAAAATTAGTTTAATGAAACAGCAGGAATGGGAGGGAATATTTGCTTTCCTATGCTTATTTGTGGAGCAAGTGAACAATTTCCTTGCTCCCTCTCAGGCCTTGAATGAATGACGTGTCATTGAAATGGCTTTTTTAGCTGAGATGTGTCCATGAAGACAACAGGGATCCAAAAATTATGTTTCCAAAATTTAAAAACAAAAGGAATAATAATAAAAAAAAGGATTTACGAGTTTCTAAATATAGTCTTTGAGCAGCTAGGAGTGCTGACACCTGAGAACCTCCTAGGAGAGAGAAAAGGGGGTGGCAGTAGGGCTGTCTTGTTTTTAGAGGGAGGGAGGAAGGGGAGCAGCAAGGTGGGGAGCATGGGAAGCAGGAGACATAAGCCAAGTGTGACTTGGAGGCTGGATTCTGTCACACATCTCCGACTTCTTTTCTTCTCCTGCAATATGTATGGGGTATTTATACTTCTTTCCCCTCCTCTTCCCTCCCCTTCCAGCTGCGGGAGATGGACACTTCTCACAATGCAAGGTGAGGTTTTTTTTCAGCTCGTCAAATCCTCTCTGGTGGTGCTGGGGCTCTGAGAAACTCCAAGGAGACGGTGGGGCTGGCCTCATTCAGTGTCCTTAGCCTGCATGCCAACCCCCTGCACTCCCTCCTCTAGCAGTCCTGCCTCGTTGTGATGGCTTTCCTCCATTCCCTCACCCTTGGGCTCTGCTGCTGCTCCTCACTGCAGTCCCTTTCACATCTCTAAGTTGTCCCTTTCTCCATTGCTTGCTCCTCTTGTAGAGAAGGGATGCTTTGCTGTGAGAACACAGTTGTGGCTCCAGTGTGTGCTGAAAGGATGCAGGCATTGATCTGGCTTCTGTAACCCTGCTCAGTGCAGCTGTGTGCTGTGTTGTCAGCAGTACCTTCATTTCCAGAGCTCCTTGAAGCCTGAATCACAGCCACGTCGAGATAGAGGACAACCTTGCTGCTCCTTTCAGAGCTCCTGCTCTCCAGGGGGCATTCCCAGAGCAGACAGGGACTTGTTAGAGACATGGGACCTTCAATAGAGCAGGCTTTACTGGGAGAATTTCTATTTTTATAGGTGGATTTTTACACGATAAAGGCTGTAAACACTGCAGAAGCCAGAACATCCCTCCCTGGCTTGTAATAACTGGCCTCTAGCTCTGAGTCACCCAAAATAGGACTTGCTGCCAACATGATACGTTCACGCTGTGTTTGTAGGAGATAAAATGATCTAGTCTTGACCCAAGTGAGGAAAGGGAGCTGGGAAAAGAGGAGGTGCTGCTGGTGCATCATTGGGGAAGAAATTCGGATCAATCCATCCCCATAGCACACATCAGAGAATTCACTCCACACTGTCCCTGATTTCCTGCGCTCTGTTCTCTCCATTCCCAGCATCACTTTGTGATGTACTTCTATTCCAGTGCCTGTACCTGGTCATAGCATGGCCTATTTCACCACCTCTCCTGTATACTCTGGATTTGGCCAACAAAATGGTTCCTCCAAACACTTTCAAAAGAGTTCTTGCCAAATTCGTGACAACCACAGCTCTTAGTGTTGGTGCATGGATTCCATAATGCAAACAGACCCTGTTTAAATTCTACACCAACTACAAGCCATATGTTTTTCACTCAGGAAATTGATTTTAAGTTGAAATCTCTTTAAAAATCAAATCAATTTCCTTGAAAAAAAAAGAAATAAAAAGGGAGAGCCTTTCCCTCTGTCACGCTCTGTCAGGCAAAAGAGAGGGAGGAGGATGTCCTTTCGGCTGCATATCTGCAGGGTGCCCTGTTGATAACCTGGATAATTTAATATGATTTTGGCCTCCGTTCTGTTCCCTGGTCCTTTGGACTATCAGATTTCTTCAAGCAGTTAAAGCTGTGTCTGTGGATTTTTTTCTTTTTTTTTTTACTAGTAAGCTTTCAGGTCTTCTTCCTCTGCCATCAAAGACTGTGGCAGAGTCTTTTATGATCACACTGGTGGCTGCTCTGTAGAATGCTGCCCTGGGCACACTGACCAGAGCCCGTATCTCCTTCTTTCCAAATGAGCACTGCTTGTTGGGTTAAAAAGAAAGGAGAGGGAGGAAAAGGTGAAGCCTAAAAAGCCTTTCCCTGGCCCTAGAGAGCTGAGGAATGATGCTTTCAGCTTCTCAACCTGTGAGGATATGATGTAGCAGCTGCATGAAGTTAATCTATTTAGTGAAGGGAGGTGTTAATTAAGAGATCTCATTTACTGTGTCTCTACAGACAGCTCTTGAGGGCCTTTTGAATTGTCAGTTTTGGTGACAGTGATGCTAATGGTGGCATGATCCGTGGGGAGGAACTGAGCAGGAATGAGACAAAGAGAACATGGTGAGGCATGGAGCAGTGAGCATGGATCACTAACAGTGCTGTTTGGTGAGCTGGGCTGGGACACGTCCACGGCTTGGTTTGGGAATAATAGAACTTTCCTGTCCCTGTAGACTTGTAAGGTCAGGCTGGATGGGGTTCTGAACTCCTGGTGGAGCTGTGGGTGTTCCTGTTCATTGCAGTCAGCCTTTGAGGATCCCTTCCAACAATTCTATGATTCTGTGAAGACCCTCGTTTGTACAAGAGCCTGAAGGAGAGAGGCTATGGGGAGAAAATAAGGGGGTTACATGTGTAATGATGTTCTTGGATAACCCAGGCAAGGTGCCCAGCATGTCCTTGCAGTTCTCGAGTTGGTGGTGGTGATGGCTTAGGGCAGCAAGCAGCAGCCTAGGCCCTGGCATGTTAGGACTGTACAGGTGGCAGGAGATAAATGGCTGGAGGTGGAGGGTTGTTTATGTGGCCCCCAGCCCACCCCGGATGGAGTCTTTCTATTGCTCAGCAGGCACCCAGGGCTTGGGGTGCAGTGGAAGCAGTGTGAGCAGGAGGCAGGATCATGGGGGATTCGCTTAAACCACAGTGTCAGATCCTATAAATCAGAGGGCTTTTGCATATTTTCATATTTATATATGAAAATTTCATGAAGTGGCTTAGAGGCAATTGAAATAAAAACAGGGCTGTCAGAGCTTGAAAAGTACCAGCAAATCTCTAACAGACCATTTAATATAAACGTATGGGCTAGAAAAGCTCTGAGCAGGCAGGGGGGATTTCTGCATGCAAATGCCTTGCTGGCACCTCCACTGTGTCTCTGGGATGGTCTAGGGGTCTGTGGGGACCTGGACTTTGTGTCTCCCTGTTGCAGCAGCTCAGACCATTATACAGGCTGGGGAAGCAGTAGAAGTGGCTGAGGGCTGGGATGATACAGGCAAAGCAAACACATTGCATTCTGCAGGGGCTGTATGTCTGTGCAGGGCAGTGCCCGTACCCCTTCAAGACCTTTCCCTCCACCTGAGTATGCCCTTCCTTTTCTGTGGGCAAAAGGGAGGATTCTCTGAACCACCCGTGCTGACCCGCTGCTGCTCAGCCTGTCCCTTCTCATGGATTAATCTGTACAAGCATCACAGATGCATGCCTCCCAGCTGATGTGGGGCTGGAGGGATGCAGTGGCCCTCCGTGTTGGAAAATGGATACCTCAGGTACTCCCCAGTATCCTCAGATGGGTTTTTGAGGTGTTGGTCTGAATAGGTACCATCTCCCAGGAAAAAACCTTGCCAGTCTCCCTGAGTCAGCCCCAAACCTAAGCGAATGCCAGAACTCTCAGCTCTGAACTCTTCTTTCTATATGTGCCATACCATTTTAAGGAGAAGTTCCTGCTCTCCTGACACAGGGACAAAAAGGAACCTTCCCACCCTCTCTGCCACTAAGGGTTTTTCCCCTCTTGCCTCAGCCCCGCAGCATCAGGCATCTGGAGGCCACTGCAGCATCTCTCCTTCTGAATTCTCCAAATCAAAAAGAAATAATCAGCAGAGAGCTGGACGAAAGCAAACTGTCAACACAAGGAAGGTGATAATGTGTCTGTCATCCTCGGGCTGGAAGCTGGCTGTTCCTCTCCATGGAGGAGAGGATGGCTCTGCTCGCCAGCAGCAATGGCTGTCTGCAGACATCAGCTCTCACCATGAGGATGCCAGCCCTTCTGCAGCCCCCATGTGTGCTGGGGAGGGGCTGCCCCCAGTGCCTGCTTGCTGCTGTTCTGAAAAGCCTGTAGACATGGACACGGATGGCTTGGACCTCGATGGCTGCAACTTCCCTTAGCACAAGTGTTTTCAGCTCAGGTTCTGCCCGCTAAGGCAGATGCCTAAAATCGATTTGTATCCTAAAAGTGCCTATTTCTCTTCATTACAGAAAGACAGGCATGCAGAATGAGTAGCTCAGATGTAGGTGTCTGCAGTTATTAAGTTAAGCAAGATGAATCCCAATGTCAGCATCTCCCTTGGCTTTGCTTGGGAGCCGAGCAGGGCTTTCCACATGGTGACTTTGGTGCGGGTGACATTTGTGCAGGTTGTTTTTTTTTGTCTGAGGTGCTACATCCTTCCTGGGACTCTGACCCACACTGTGGCTTCTGCTTCATCAGATCACAGGATGGGACTCCATGGTGGTCTTCTCTCTTTCTTTCTTGCCATCCTTTACCCCATTGAGCTATGGTGCTGCTGCTCCTGTAATGGTCCTTGCAGGACCCTATTCCCTGCGTCCCCAGTGCTTTCTTGGCTACCAACAGTGGGCAGAGGTTGCTGCCACCTGCCATGATGGAGATGTGATTTGGGCAAGGACCCCATGGGTACTGCAGGGCACAGCCGGATCAGTTCATTGCTGCCACCTATTGCTGGGCAAGGGGAAGGAGTGAGTCAGCTGCCCAAATCCAAGGGTGCCAGCATCTTCGGGAGCTTGGTTTAAGGTCTGTATGAGCTGTGTGTTCACATTTCCCCAGGGCTGAGCTCTCCACGGTGGGCTGGACCTCTCTGTCCCTGCTGCAGGGGGTGTTCTCCACTTGGTGCCACAGTGATGGGCATAATGGGAGGCAGGTTGTAGGTCTGGTTCTGGATTTCTGGGGGGGGGGGGGGGAGGGGATGTCATAGAATCAGAGAGCTATAGAATAGCCTTTGTGCTGCAGAGGGGCCTCAAAACTCATCCAGTTCCAAACTCTGCCATGGGCTGGTTGCTACCCACCAGATCAGGCTGCCAAGGACCCCGTCCATGGCATTGTGCACCTCCAGGGATGGGGATGCTGAGATTAAGACTTGCAGATGTTTAAAGGAGCATTTATGCATTTCAGTATTGATCTTTTTGCTGCTGGCAAGCACTGGCCATGTAGAGGATGCTTTGCCTGGCCAAGATAAGCTTGGGCATGGGTGGAGTAAGAATGCTTGCACCCCAGCGAAACTTGTGCATGTCCCATCTCTGAGAAGGAAGGGGCTGCCTGCCGGTAAATGCCCACAACACCCCGCTGGGGACTGCAGCTCAGTGCTGCTGGTTTCCCCAATTCTCGTCGGTTTTGGCTCCGTCGGGCGCCATCCAGGTGGGGTTTGCTCCCCGACGCTGCTTCATGCGCCCGCAGCTTCTGCGGCGCCCTTCCCTTTTCCCTCTGTCTGACATTAGAGGGCAGTCAAAGGAAACCTTCCCTCTCCCTGGTTTGCTCCGGCCACCCCAACAGCTCAGGACCGACCCCAGAACACAGACTGGCTCTCTCCTTCTCCGCCGTGCAGGGGCTCTCTGGCTGTGCCATTGGCTCTCAGAGCCACTCACAGCTTTGGTTCTGACTTTCGGAAGCAGCATCGGCAGATTTCCTTGGCCTCAGTCTCCTCCTAATTGACATCTCTGAGTCTGTCTCCATTCGGCAAATCAGACTACTTATTACAAGTGATGACACATATAAATACTGCAGGCATTTGCTGTACATCTGGATACCCTGATAATAAAAGCTATCAGGATCTCTCCCACCTTGCACAGTGATTACTACCAAAGGGCTTTTCCTCCTCCAGCACTGGAGCAAGATTTGGAGAGCAAATTGTGCTGCGACATCTACATTTCCCTCTTGCAGCGGGAATGTGCTTCTGGACATTAAAGCCACTTTATTTTTTATTATTATTATTATTATTTTTTTTTTTTTGAGCTCTGCAGAGCCCCATGGATGCCATCGCGTCCCATGGGTGCCATCCCCGTGCTACCAGTCCCCATTGGCAGTGCTGCTCCTCCATCCATGCCCTCCCGGGCTGAGGCTGTCAAATTGCAGGGTATTATTTTTAGCCTGGCTTCCTGAGGAAAAGAGGCTTACGCGATTGTACTGTCTGTCAGTGCTTTTCCTCCCACCATCCTCCTCTTAACGAGTTTTGAACCCCCTGTCACACGTAGCGGGAAGGATGGAGAGCATTGAGGCGGGGTGTTCCTGCACATCTTGGTGCAGAGCAGCAGCCCTGCTACTGCTGCCTGGGCAGCTCGTCTCCTCTCGTTGCAAGAGAAGCGAGGCAGACCTGTGTGTTCACCTTTGCTGGTGGTCAGGGATGCTTTCCCAGCACCCAGCCGTCTTTTGGGCACAGCACGTGGAATGGGACAGAGAGGGTGAGAGACTGCCCACAGTCTCTGATGAAGGCAATCTCTCATATACAGATATTAAGTGCTCCTTGCTTAATTGAAGTTAATTTCTGGGAGAGGTGTTTTGTTACAGAAGATTTCCCTGGCACAGGCGTGCCCACACCATCTGCTTGCAGCCCACATGCTCGACCTGCAGTCACTGCTTGTGGCTGCAAGAGCTGCCCTCTGCAGAGGGGTGGGATGGGCAGAAAAGCCTCCTCTTCCTTCCCCTTAGCAGTGTAGATGATTATGATATAAATGTACTTATTTTTTCCAAAGCCAAGCTCTTCCTCTTGTGGTAGGAGGCACAGGGCTGAATCTTCTCTGGCTTTGCCCATGGTGGATTCTCTGATGTCTGGTAGGAGGTTGAGCAGGCTGTCCTCCGTGAGGCCATTGCTTGTTTGGTGCTTCTACTCCACGTCAAAACTGGTTGAAGGCTGTAAAATAGTGGCTTAACTGAGACGGACATGTGCACGCCCAGAGGAGCTCCCGTTCCTTAGCAAGCTGATCTTAATGAGAGACAGCTCTTATTAGTGACTGCTAACTCTTTTGGTTGGGGTGTTTGCTGGGAATGGAATTTTTATGGGAAATCTTAAATGGAACAATGATGGTAATTAACTATAATCAGAAACAGGGAGGGAAGGGACCTGGTTTGTTCTCATCCCACAGCCTTTCCTGAGATTTCGAAAGAAGTTCATTTTCTACATCAAGATAAAAACGAGAAATTCTTTTTTTGTAATTATTATTAAACCAGAAGAAGAGAGTGGAACTCCAGGGTTATGGCTGGGGCCTCAATGGGAATGTTGGAGACAGAGAGGTACAAATCCCTGCTTTGAAGGGCTTGAATCAGAGCCATCTGCATCTCTGGCCAGTGCCCAACATACCAGGGTGTTTGTGCTTTGTGAAGCTCTTTTTAATTTTGTTCTTCTCCTTTTTAACATGTTTTCTTTTTTTTTTTTCTTTTTTTTTTTCTTTTTTTTTTGTTAACCACTGACAACTCTGAGATGACTCTGAAAAATGTGCGGCCTGGGTAAATAAGCTTGCCATTTAAAATGTCTTTTCTGCCTCCTCCCAGCAGAATCTTGGCTTTGGCACATTGACATGGGCTGACTAAAAACCATTTTGTCTCAATTTCTGATGGTCCTTCCTCACAGGGAATGAGTTTTGTCCATAAATATGGGACTTGCTGGGTAAACCTGAGTAATTCTCCTCTTAGAAACAACTCTTGCTCCCATCTTCTCATCCCTCAAATAGCCCTCCGCATTTTGAGGTGCACTGATGAATATTTTGTGCTAAAAACTCAGGAGAGATCAGCACTTACTTAGAATGAGCCCAGGATTCCTACCAAAATGTTCACCTGCTTAAGGAAGGGTTTAAAAAAAAAAAAACACCTTTATTAAGAAGGGGAGAAAAAAAGCACGAGGGAAAATCTCTTTTATCACTTAATGCAGTGATGGATTTTTTTGTGCAAATTTTAGATAAAAGGGGTAGAACTTATAATTACATTCCTTAGGGAAGCTTAATAATGTTTACCTAAAGTATCTTGTCTTGAAAATTCACTAGGGTAAATTCTGTTTAATTTCTGCTGAAATCCCTCAGCTTCATTCCTGCTGCTTTCCAAAGACCTGCATAGACTGTGCATAGACCTGCCAGGGGAAGGAGTAACACCAATCTGAGTTCTTTCAAAGCCAGCTGTTGAGCTGGGAGAGGGCTGGCAAAGTTTGGAGCTGCTGTGTTGCCTGACATCCCATGCGGGACCAGTTTATGTAGCATCTTGATTGGCATTTTGGTTTCTGAGCTCTCAAAATCTGTATTCTTGTAAAATCTTCCTAGAGTGAGCAAGAGGTGCTTAAATGTAGGCTGGCTAAATCTGGCTGGCCAATTGGGACTGACTCTTCCAAATGAGCAAAGCCTGAATGAATCTGGTTTGGACCTGGAAAGGGCCCAGGGCGGTCATTTCCAAGCGTCTCTGAAAGTCAAAGCCTGGAAGCCCAGAAAGTGAACCACGCTCTGTTTTATGACTTTGCGGGATCTATTTCTATATTGGCAGGATTTTCCATCTTCTTTTCCCATGAAGGCTATCCTGTGCCCTTGCTATGTGATGGGCAGGGATAAATAGCCAACGCAAATGTGCTGCTGAGCAGTTTGTGTCCCCTCTCTCCAACCTGACTACAGTGTTGCTGGTCTGATATCTGAGATTTTTCCTCATTGGCAGCTCATAGTTTTGGAAATATTTTGATTTGTAGATGCCCTTTTACAACTGCAGTGTCATGGTGCCCCATGGTCCGATCTGAACCACGCAGGTGTCTCCATCTTCAAGTTCCCATCCAGCACTGGAAGACCTTGCCTTGATTTCCTAACCTGCCCTTGTTTTTTGTCCCACTGCATGCCACCCAGCCTTGCTACTGAAGCCATCACTTCCCTCCCAAGGATGCTGTGACGTGTTGTGTCAGATCATTTTGCCTTTTGGGCAGAGGGCTGGATGTGTGTGGGCTCCTGGTCATTGAGGAAGTGCTGAATACATGGAGTCACTGAGCAGCCAGCTCAGCAAGAGCCCTCTAAACTGCCTCCTTTTTTGGCATTATTTCTTGCAATCTTATTTTCTTTATGTAGAGCTTTTCTTTGATTCATAATTCTTATTGTAATGTTCCCCTCCCACCGTTTAGCAAATCGTTTGCCCATGTGGCACAATATCAAATGTTTTTCTCAAGTCCAGATGGTCAAGCTCTCCCACAAAAGATAAAGATTGGCTTTTGTTTAAAAAAAGCCTTTATCTCTCTGAAGAAGAAAAAAAAAATTATATGTTTACCAGGCTCGCCTGGCAGAATCCATCTGTGTGAAATCCATTTTGCATTTTATCCGTTTTCTTAACGTTTGCCTCTGAGTTGGAGATGAGGCCAATGCACCATTAGAATCAGCCTGAATGCCCCATGGCCGCCCACCCCACACCCCTTGCTCCATCCTAAATGTTCTCTTAAATCCTAGAGCCTTGTCCTCAGTCTCTCCTGCTCCCTTTGCTTAGATTAGTCTAAAATAATCTGCAAAGAAAGAGTCTCAGGGAAGCAAGGCAGCGCCGCTGAAGTGATTATTTCCACTACAGTAAAGGTTGGGAACGGGTTACAATTATCACTCCTGGTTTTACGCTAACGGGATTTGCCTTCAGGGGATTATCGCGCTGCCCTGTCACATAGGTGAGCATTTTGTTTTGATCCTCTGCACCATCAGTTCTGGGCTGACACTGAGTTTGCAGAGGAAGATGAAGGAGGCGTCTCTCTCCTGCTTTCCAGCTCCTGTGCTACTTCCTCAAAACCTGAGCTTCAGTGAAAGGGCCACGTGGCCTTGTGTAGACCCAGAAGAAAACATCAGCGAGAGGCTTTGTGGCACAGGATGGTCCCATTCCTTGAAGCTTGTCTCCATCTCAATGTCTGAACCATGCAATGTCAGGGGATTTGATTTGTGCCTTGTTTTGGGTAGCTTTGAGAAGGTAAAGGCCTTATAGCCTCCAGTGGGTTCTGATCTGCAAATATCCACTCTTACAAGTACCAAACATCATATCTGTCTGTAGGATTGCCTCAAACACCACAGATTAAGAAGCCCTGTTGCCCCTGAACAGTTGCTACGGGACCAGAAATTGGTTTCTTATGGGAAGGCTGCAGCTTTAGGAGGTGATGGGAACAGAACAACCCTCCCCCCCCCGTGAATGAACTGCGGGGGGGGTCAATGTCTGTAGTTAATCAGCTGAAATGGCTCTTATTTATCCAGCTGTGTCTTTCATGCCAACAGAAGATGTCTTCAAGGCAGGAGCCATCTAACACATGGACCAAGCTTGTCTGGTGTTCTTTTCCTTCCCCATGGCAAATGGTTTTCAGCGGGCACGTGGACAAGTGTGCTTTTGACATATATCTGGATTGATCTCAGATCTGGCCTTGCCTCTCTTCCTCCTTGCTGTTTTCTCTCAATTAGGTAGTGGTGGGGATGACTTGACTTAATGACACGTTCTCGACACTGATTTCGGCAGTGACAGTTATTAAGGGTTTTGCAATAAGAAACAGGTGTTTCAGCATGGTCCATCAGGCAGAAGAGGAACAATGCCTCCCCAATGTCATTGTTCATGATGTATTCAACAACTGCTAGCTTTTTTTTTTTTTTTTTTTTTTTAATGGAGATTTTATTCAACCTCGTAGGTAGCATTTACTATTTAGTATGCAGGCTTTGGGCAAGCTAGTGAAGTGGAAAACCTTTTAATTTCTTTTTAATGCAAACATGGATCTTGCAAGACCTTGTTGGGTGATAGGAATTTGTATGGACTTCAGCTTACGTCTTGGCACCACTCTGCAAAAGCTCTGGGTGCTTCTATTGGGAGCTATGGCTCAAGGGACAGTTCTGATCACTGCTCTGCAATAAGGAGCACTGTTTGGCATAGTTTGGGCCATGCTAAGAGGTAGAGACCAGGAGGTAGAGAAACCATGCTGGCCTATTTCCCCTGTCGTGCAGAGAGATTCCTAGAGAGAGCTGCAGTGGGGCTGGCCTTCTGAGAGATGCCAGTGTGGGCACTGTATGGTGGTACGTAAGGGGGAAGTTTCCACACTCTGCATTTTCCCAGGAGGAAACTCCATAGAGACAAGAACCCTTGGGACATGGCAGTGGGCATCTTCACCTCTTCCCCCTCCTCTGCTTGAGCTTTCAGACCATGAGCAGGATACTCACAGCCTCTTCTGCTCTTAGTTTGCTCCACTTGTAGTCGAGCAGCCCATTTATTTCCCCACTGATATCTTAGTGGATCAGTGTGAGGTTCACCAATGGTGCGCGGTGGTAGCCTTCAGCAAGGCAATGTTCTCTCTGTCCCATCCTAACTGCTTAGACTTTCTACTGAAGAAGGAGAGAAAAGATTAATTGGTGATAAATAATGCATTTTGTTCCCACCTACAGGTTGTTTGATCTTCGTAGTCTTCATTCCTCCAGTGACAGGGAGTTCAGTGTTAATAGCTATTTGTCACAATTGCCGTGCTTAAACAGCCTGCATTCAGCTAATACATCCCAGCCACAGGCAGGGCTTCCTATTATTACTTTCCTTAGTATATTTTTTAAAATCTGCTCTCCTGTGGTGACTTTTCACAGCAATTTCCAAAAGTGAAACAATTAGCAATAAACATCCTTTTTCTGGGAAAGCAGCAATCAGGAGTGAAGATCGAGTATTCCTCTATAGCCTCACTGTTTGTACATCCATGCACACAGAGCCCCTTCAAGGCTGAGTAGAATTGGAAGTGATAGTTTCCAGTATAATATTTAAATGAGCATAAATTATCATAAAACATTCGTATTTTAATGTCTCCTTCTGTACAGTATGTAAATCAGGACTGGAATGGGCTTGTGAGTGTGTTCTGGTGGTGCAGGTAAAAGGACTGATTTTTCAGTACTGGGATTTGGCTGCATGATTTCCATTAATGTTGATGGGAGTGATGGGGCCAGACCCTGTCCCGTGCTTTTTGCTCCAGCTCTGCTGCCCCATACCGACTGGATTTTTAGAAAACAAGCAGATCTCGTTCATTGGAAGGCATTTGCCTTTCCCCAGGTGGGGTGGCCTGGGGAGCGCGGCCACTGAAGTGTGGACAGGGAGCTTGCACAGGGGTCCTGTTGGGATCAGCTTGTGGTGTGACCCTGGCTTACAGGTGCATTGCCCTTTCTAGAGGTGCCCAGTGCTCTGTTGACCTCACTGGCAGTGCGTGCTAGTCCTCTGAAAGCACCCTCTAAACATCTCAGTGGAGAGCTGCCTCACCATAGATGCGAGGCAGCAGCTCTTTAACACTTGATAGACCACTAAGGTTTCTTTTAGGGGGTTTTAGCATCCAGACCACGATGCTAAATCCTCGTTCTTGTCAAGGTGGCCTTAGTGGAGGATTGGGACTTCATGCTGGAGATGGGCTGACCTCCAGGCTTTGGTGGCATCACCTGCCTGCTGCTGTCCTTTCTCTGCCCTGGCAGGACGTAGTTTGCCTTGCAAAGTGCTCTCATTATGAATGCATCAGACTCTGCTGGTCTCACACACGCTGCCTTCATTTAGCCCTCCGAGCTCGATTACATCTGAGGATGTCTTGGGGTAATTAAGTAATATTAGAACATTTTCTTTTCTATTTTTTTCTCCTTCCCTAATGCAGCTTTCAAAGCACAAGCCTCAGTTCTCACCCACTGGAGCCCACTTCGCTGAGCCTCTGAATTCTCCCTAATGTACCTTGCCATGAATGAAGGCTAATTACATTTCTGAAAGATGTCATTAGTGTCATATTCATGCTGGGTTTCAGAAGGCTGGCATGCAGCAGGAAGTGCTCTTGTAGGTGCCTTTCAGCTCCCCATCCATGGTGCTGTTGGTGAGGAGTGTCTGGGTTCTTGGGCTGCGCAGAGGTGCCTTGGGCTTTGTTGTGCGGATGTTTTGCATCCTTCATCTCCTAAACACATCATGATTTACTGATAGAAACCTAGTGAACCTCTCGGAGCTCTTGTGAGATAAGTAATTACTACTCTAATGGTTGGCATCATACCCACTCTCTAAGCATCAGACAGTGCTTTTTGCTATAGAGAAACAATGTAGAAATTCCTAATCATGAAAAAGGATTGATGACACCTTTGGACAGTCCAGCCACCTGACCTGCTGGTTGGTAGCCACAAATCTAGGACTGGCAACAGGTACCCCGGCATTGTTTTCAGAGCTCACAATCCACATTCCCTCCTCTTAGGTTTGTGTAAGTCCAAATGAGTCCTACTGACTTGGGTAACCATTGCATCTGTGGCTGGGGTGTTGGATCTCAAGGGAATAATTGGTGACCACCACTTTATTTTTCTGTCTCTACATGGTGTCAGGGATGATGTTCTGGTTTTACATGCTACTGATCTCCTGTTCAGCCTGGTGTGAGGTGACCCCCAGGTTCCCTTGGATGAGTTCTGCTTTCAAGGGGTATTAGGTGCTCATAAAAGTGATCACATACAGCATCTTCATGGTAATTTTTCGGTAAGTTAGTTAATGTTGCGCTGTATTCATTCTGCTGTCCTGGAGAGATACATTAGCTCTGCTAGTAGGATGGAGATTGTTGCCTCTGAAAGAACACAGCTCTTCCAGGCAGTCCCTGCCCCTACCAAGTGCTTGTTTTCCCTCTCCTCCTGCCCTCACAGCTTTTATTTTCAGTTTTTGCTTATTTTTTCCCCTTCAAGCAGGGCTCTGCATTTAGTTACAACCTCTGAAGTTTATGTAGGTCAAGCTCTGCTCTCTAGTACTCCCTATTTCAGGTGATGGGTGGGCATCTGGGTTGGAGGCATTACCTCTTAGGGCAGTACTCCAGAGCCAGCTTTGTCCTTGGACATCTTTGCAGGGGTGCAGAGACAGAATGGGACAGGCTGGCTTTTCTGATTCACACAGTGGTGTGAAATTAAAGGGATTTTGGAAAAAGGCTGCACTAGCAAGCCAAGCTGCCATGGGAAACGTTAGGAGAAGTTAATTGTCCGAGGCGTGGCAGTGCCGGGCTTTCCCACGGGCTCTGCCTCTCCCATCATGGCCAAGCTACCTGCTTGCCTTGCTGTAATTGAGAGGCTGGGCATAGTTTGGGGGCTGGAGGCAAGGGATTTTGGCTGCAAGGCAGCTGTGGGGTGGAACCTGGGGCTGTACTCTGCCACTCAGAGAGGCAGGAGAACCACGAAAGAGTTATTTCTGCATGGTGATCTCTGAGCTGAGCCCAGGAAATTGCCTTCGCCCTGTCCTGGGTTATCCTGGATCAGGGAACTGCAGCCTCCAGCAGTCACAAAAGTCTGAGGCTGGAGATAAACAAGAAACTTTTCTGAGTGTGCTTAGTCCATATAAGGTTGCCCATACTCTAATGACACATTATTTAGGTTACAGAAGCTGGTAATTACAGCTAATACATCCAAAATGTAATTACCCCATAAGCACTTGGAGCTGGATGCAGAAGTAAGCACGGTTGTTGCACACTTGTTAGGTGATCAATCAGTCCCCCAGGAGTAGCAGCAGGAGAACTGCTCTTCTCCCAAGCCCCACTCCTTGCTTTGTGCCTTGTGAAAGAGCTCCCAAACACAGCTTTCTTTCCTCCAGAAGGAACGTTCCTCATCAGACATCTGGATTCGGGATGGGAAGCTCTTCACGAGAAGTTGTTCTTTTCCCCTACTGCTTTATTTTTCTGCCTGAGTTGCCCTTTCACCAGTCCCTGAATTTCTTCCCACCCTCCCATGTTTCCAAAGAGGCTCAGTAATGTTCCCTGCCTCTAATCGATACACAATTTGTCTGCAATAACTTTGTTGAGAGAACAGGGAAACAGTCGTCACAGCTCCTCCTGCACTTCTTATGTGCTGCAGCCGCTGACTGAAGGTCAATGCAAGCTTGACTGTGACTGATTTTTACTGTCTTTGGGCAACCCATCAGCAAAGTGCAAGCTTTGTAAAACCTCTGCTGAATGCGGGCTGTAACGGATAGCATAGCACAGCCTGCCAAGCATGCTGTGACACAGCGTGGTAATGCTTCATCTGGTGCTCAGGCTGGTGGGAGGAAGGGACTCCAATAATAGGGTCAGTGGGGGCTTTGGTGGTAGGTGAAACCATCACTTGAGTGCCACTGTCATTGCTTCAGCATCCCTCCTCAGCACCGGGTCCCGCTGGACAGGAGAGCAGAGGTATCGCAGAGCCATGGGGATGTGGCACTGAGGAGTGGTGGTGGGCTGGGTGAGCTGAGTGGGCTTTTCTAACCTGAGTGATTCAGAGACAAGGCCACCCCACACTGGTTTCATATGTCCCATGACGTTTTGCAGTGGTGGGATCAGCTAGGGCCGCTTAACAAGCAGGGAGGTGCAGGCGTGCGGCCATTTGGCGTCGTATTAATCACATTTAATGTGTAGGTTGCTTTAGCGTTGATCATTTTAAAATTCCCTTGTCAGAAAGGTTACCTGTGTAATTATAGGTATAAATCTCAGGGACGTTCTTGCCAAAACAAATGGAGCGTCTCGTGCCCAGGCCAGGGATAAGCCTGAAGAAGTTGGATAAAGGGTTTGTAAAGATGGACCAGGAGAGCTGGCACAGACTGAAAACTGAGCATCTGTGAGCTCCTGTTTGCTATTAGCAACCTGGCTTTGGAAACTGCCCTTCCCTTGTGGCAATACCATCAAAAACCAACTCTACTCCCTATCCCCTCCTCCAACTGCAGGGCACTGGGTGGAGAAATTCACACGCCTCACCTTCCGAGGTCTGTGCTGGAGAGGATGCCAGGTGGGTAGCTGCAGGGAGAGGCACTGAGTGGGGTTTTTGGGCTGTGCTCGGCACATTGGAGGCAGCATTAGTCACAGTTCATGCTGTCATAATAAATTAAGGTGCAAGGACAACAATGCAATAGAAGAAAAGCACATGCAAAATCTTCTGTGTTAGCAGTCCGAGGAAAGATGAAAGAATTCAGTGTATTGGATTACTAATTGCAGGACGTGTTAATTGCAAAGCAAGCCATACAGCTTCTTATATAAGCACCGAAGCACATAGTTTACATTATGAATAGGAAGAGGAGGACGTGGGAAGTCATCTTGATGAAACCAAGACAAACATCTAAAAACACTTAAAATACTCATCCTCCTGTCTTTGTGGTATCCCCATAATCACAGCCCACTGTAAAAGCACTGCCTGGGCTTTGTCTCTTCACTTATGTTAGTTGCTTCCAACTTTCTCATCAGCCTCATCTATAAATTCAGACTGTTCTTAAATAAGACTGGTGCCACACAAAACCACTTCTCCCATCCTCCTGCACTGTCTAACGATTATTCCCTTATCCCTTTATATAACTGAATCAAGCCTGACACTTAAAGCACTCCCTTAGGGAAGTTATTGAATTTAACAGGGCTGAAACCAACAGGGTTCTAGAGAAATGCTCTAAAAACCTGTGCAAGATAATGGAAAACAATATCCTTGCTGTATGTTTCTGAACCACCCCATAAAATTCTAGGGCAAGAATGAAATTCTCAAGGAATTTTTTTTTTCTTTTTTTGCCTATGAAGGCTGATTGTGAGTAAATTGGCCCTAGTGCTTTTATTGCTGAGTCCCCAAAGCTCAACAAATACTTTTACCCCATACTCTCTCTCCTACACTTCTGGCCTGCATCTCTGGCTGCTTGGAAAAAATGTTCTTTCATTGGGCAAGCAGGATTGTGGAGTATCCAACGTTTTGAGTTACAGGGGATTTTGCATTGCTGCGCCTGATGGTTCCCCCAGGAACCTGTGCAAATATTCTCATGAATGAAAACTACTGAGCTACTTTGCTGGTATTTGCAATTCCTTTTATTCATGCCAACTTTTTTCTTGCTGAGGCTGCTCACACAAAGGGCGAATAAATATCCAAAGTGCTCGTGCCTGAGATGCCCCTGCGTGTGTTATGAAACCTTCTTCTTATTTCAGTTGATGAACCTTTAAAGAAACTTCAGTTATTAAGGGGAAGGTGACTCCGTGGGGGAACAGAAAGAGTGGTTACCTGTTCACCAAGCTGAGAAAGCCACTGGTGGCTGGGGACATCCACACGCTGTGTGAGGAGCTGAAATGAATTCGTTTAACATTGTTCGCACAGAGAGCAAACGCTTCTCCTGTTGACTCGTGTCTTGTGCTCTTCAATAAGAGGAGTAAAATAGAAGTGCAACCAACTGCTTGCTGTAAGGAATTCCACTCTCTCCGCTCTTTCCTAAAGTGCAGTAGTTATGGTGACAATGTTTGAAAATGTGACTCAGGCTGTGCCCTTTCCCCTTAATGGCTCACCTTAGAGCTGCTGCTCAGCTTGCTGTGAGTTTGTCCCTGTTACAGAGCGGCGGGGACGTGGGCACTGAGGGACATGGGCAGGTAGGAGTGGGCTGCATGAGCTGATAGGGCTTTTCCAATCGTATGATTTTGTGATTCTATGGGATCAGAGATAGCATTGTGTTGTTTGTGAGGCAAGGTGGGTAAAAGAGAGCTGAAAAGGAGGTGTGAAACTTGAAGCTGCTAGGAGACCCAGGGCTTTCCCAGTGGATGGAGGCAGCTGTGGCTCTCTACATCGCAGGCAATGAGGCATCTCCAGTCCTGAATAACTCGGGGTGATGTCCCCAGCACGACCAGTCAGGCCAGGTTTGCCAGAGCTGTACTTAAGGAGAATTGGATGGCCAACCTCAATCATCGTATTTTGCGTTTCCAAGGCAACCCTGGCTTTAACAGGCTTCGTAATGACATCATTTGGTAGAAATGAGCATGCATGATCTTTTGATTACCACTGGAAGTATAAATTAGGTTACTCTCCCCACCCCCAGCCACTTGAAAAATAAATGCATTGAAGAGAGGGGGGCAAAAAAAAGCCTCGGAAGAGGGTAAATGGAAAAATCAATTTTTACATTAATGGAGTCCTCATTCAGCATTTCTTCTCTTTATAGATGGAGATAACAGTGATATCTTAGTTTCACAGAGCAAAGAAATTAATTACTTACTAATGGTGCAATTCAGAAATTAATTTATGTTATCCATTTAAATGTGTCATTATTAATCAATTTAAATGAAGGGCCCTGTAAGCCAGCCTCATCTAAACTGACTGATGTTGCTGGAGAACTCTTTGCGCCCCCTCCTCCTGGCAAATAAATGCACCATGCCTGCTGCTTGCAAGCTGTTGCACCTCCTGATGCGAGAACAGGGGATTCCTCTGGTCTGTGTGATGGGGTGTTATAAAAGTTATAAAGCTCTTTTCTAATGGGAAACTAGAATTCCTGGCCTGAGGTTCGGTCTTCTGGTTTTTTGGCTGTTCTGTCTCTTTCAAAGGTGATGTGAAGAAGGAGGATGCTGCCTTGATTCCTGCAGGTCTTGGCCCAGTGGTGGGGTCTGAGCTCAGACAGAACCATGGGCTTCCTGATAGGGCTGGAATGGGGCTGCCACCTTAGGAGGTGACAATTAAGTTGTCACCAATATGACTACTCTTTTTCTGCTCTACTGAGAAAGTATGAGGTAGTACAGAGCATATGGCACTTCTTTTTTTGAATAAAGTTAGTCCTGGGCTGCAAAGGGGAATCCTTTCCTCAGAAACAATTCATTACTCAACTTAGAAAGTGCCCTCACCTGCTTTCTCCTTGCAGCTCTCAGGATTTCAGCAGATAGCTGCATTGTGCAGCCAGCTCCTGGGCCTTTCCCTGCTAGGCAGGGGTCTGATTGATCGTGTTACACTGTTTATGTCATGAACACCTCCTAAAATGCTGGATCTGCCACATATTTCTTCCTGCGTTCCTTGGAGTAAATGGCAACTCTAATGGCTCTGGAAGACAATTTTCGGAAGGATACTGTATTAAAATTCTGTTTGGATGTTTGAGCTGCTAGTATAAGGATTTGATAGCCGTCCTTTCCTGTAATGATACATTGTCGTGTTAATTTTGATGATAACTCACTGTAAAATAGAGGGATTTGAAAGCCTGCAATTTGAGAACCTGGAGTTGTATCTATCTATCTGTATCTGTATTTATATATAGGTTCTCTCTCTCTCTTTTTTTTTTTTTTTTGTCTTCTTTTTCTCTTAAAGTAATGCTTGCACTTAACATCTGCTGCACCGGTGATGCTTCTTTATTAGGTCTGGGTAAGTTGAGACGTGTCAGTGGTAAAGCAAAGCCTTTTTCTAGCTAAAAGGGTTTCAGATTAGTTTCACGCTTTCTCAGTGTTTTGTTTTGCGAACCAATTACTGCTCTGCTGCCCACATCAGGCAAATTTCAGCCTGGAAGTTCTCTTTGCTGAGGTAAAACATGCTCTCTGCTAAACACTGAGAAGTGAGGGCTGGAGACAAGCTAGCAGCAGGTTGCAGAATTAATCAAGAAATCATTTAGCACCTGCAAATAAATACTTGTATCTGAAGCCTTTATGTTTTTTGTTTTTTTTTTTCCTCTTCTTCACTCCCACTTTGTTCTGGTAAATCTCTGGCTTCAGAGAGCAGCAGCTGTGATTTAAGCCTTCCTCCCTTCCTGTCCCTCTGACCTTCCTGATGTGCTGCCACCTTCTGTTCGAGGCATCAGATCCGGGATGGACAGGACCTCTGGGTAGGGTCCTACAAGGGTAGAAGTGCTGGCTTATTTTCAGCACCCATGTCTGAGGTACTGGAGGAAGGATTTGGAGCAGCTGATTTTTTTTGTTCTGAGCAGATCATGCACTACACCTTGTACTGCATGCACTGGAGAATTGTCAGTGTGACATTAGGAGTCACTTGCAAGCCTGTGGAGAGAAGATGGGAGGTCAACCCAGTGTCCTGCATGTTCCATGATGAACTTTTCCTGGGCACGTGCAGTGTCTTGTGGCTGCTCCATGTGCCACCAAAGCCACCCCATCCTCCAGCCCTCCCTCAAACTGCAACACCCATGAGGAAGAAATATTTTCATGCGATTCCTACCACGCAACAATCCATTTCTCCCACTGCCACAAGTCACAAGATAACCTTGGCAGTGGCGTCAGTGACGGGATCTGCAGGGCTTGATGCAGGAGCCAAGCCAAAAAAATAAGTGTTAGTATACAGAGCATTCAAAAGCTTTATTGCTTTCTGTGATGTAGAAATTGAGAAGTGAAGATAAACCCAAGTTACAAACCTGGACTCTCAGATGTTTACTGCTGATTGTTCCCATCCAATTTTTAGAATCTTGTCCTTTTTTAGGATGAGAGAAGAGCAGGCTAGGTCATTAGAAGTCAGATTTCTATCGATTTCCCCCCTCTTTCCTTCCGTTCAAGTCCTGTAGCCACAGAATATTTTATTTACATCCTTTTTGAGTGCTCTGGACTAGCACAGGGGCACACTCTGATCGTTTGGTTTATGGCCCTTGCTACATATCCTTCTGCTGTTCTGTTATGTTCTACTGCAGGGATGCGATCTTGGCTGGCTGGTGGCTCACATCCTGCAGTGGCAGTCACCATGCTGTGAGGAGTGGATTCCAATGGGGCCCCATCCCATCTGCAGTGGAGTGGAGCTTTCCCCAGAGCACAGCCACTCCAGAGCAGTGGGATCCAGTGTCAGAATGGCCAGTATGAATGTCAGAACATGTCAGTATGATGTGGATCTCTTTGGTTGGTGTGCATTTGCTCTGCCACCAATGCTAATGTCCTTCTCTTGTGAGTAAGCATGAGCAATCAGAGGTCAGAAGCTGAGCAAGCCAGACTGGGGAGGGGAAAGTCAGAAAAAGAGCATCACCTGCACAGGCAAGGTGTGACTGTGAAAGAAGTTACCCAGTCTTGTTTCCAGCCCAGAAGCGATCAGGGCGAGAAGCATCAGTGGCCTATACTCAGGATTAAATGTTCACAGCAGGTGCTCTATTTTCATAAATAAACCTGACAGTTTATCCATAAGAGAGTCGTGCGAGGAAGCAAGACCCCAGATTATCCACGGGAAGAGGTAATAGGAGAAACAGCTTCTCTCTAGCACTTTGCCTCCTTTCATCTCACCCAGCCTCATCCAGCTCTGAGGCACTGGGTAGTAGCAAATAACGATGGCTCCTTTTTACATACCTCAAAGTTATAGGCTAGGTGCAGGGAAAATGTAGTGTTTGTAAAACATTCTTCAGCTGAAAAGCAATCTAGCAACAGAATGCCCTCTCTGGGAAGACGCTACAAAGAAAGAAACTGAAAGGCACACCTGGATCCACTTAGATGAAAGGTCTTCGTTAGGGAGGCCTAATTGGGCTGCAGTTGTTAGCCCACCTGTGAAGTGTTGCTGCCAGAACTTACTAAAGCAGGAGTGTGCTGCTCCTCCTCAGGAGCCTTTTTTGGGTGAAGTTTGAAGTTGAACTTGGGAGGAAGCTTGAGAACTCAGGATACGAGGTAAGGAGTGTTCTGCGACTGTGGGAGTGGGTTTGAGTTAATTAGTTTCTTGGAGGGCTGCTGTTCGGTTAGGAGGTGTCTTATCTTCTCTGTTTTTACATGATATGTGTAGCAAGTCTAGAGGCTGTGTGAGATGCAGAGTTTTGGTGTCCTTGAGGACTGGCTGTCTTTTCTCTTACAAACAAGTGCTTATGGGAGTAAGGTTGGATCTTGGGTGCTTTGTTGTCGGAAGGAATGAAACAGTGTTTGTCACTGTATTTACAGGAGAGATGGGATGAAGTTTGTGTAGGATGTGCTTTCCTGAAGAGCTGAGGCTTTGAAAGTGGTGTGACTTGTCAGCAAATGCAGCAAGAAAGGCTTGACCTGCTCAAACTATTCTTCGCACTGTGGTTGAAGCAGAGGCTTTTATTTCTGGTCTCCAAGATCAGCAGTTTTTGAAAAGTTGTTGTTATTCAAGTGAGCATTGTGTAGCATTAAGCTGGAAAGCCACAGGTAGCAGGAAATCAAGTATCAGAGGATCTGCTGGGCAGCACCCCATGTGTGGTGATTCTGCTGACCCCAGTCCCTACAGCGCTCTGCTTTGCCCACAGGTCTAAAGCTTTCCTCCATGATTAGAGGCCTCCTGCTCCATCCTACCACTGAGCCTTGTCGTGTTGTGCCTGGCTTCAAAGCCTTGTATAGGAGGTGGGAACCAGTGAGATGAGAGTGTACGGCCAATACTGGAATAGGGGGAATGGCTATGGAAGATGAGCAAGCAATTGGGCTCGTTTAGGCCGGGAAGGCTCCTAGGGTAGGTTCAGGATTCCAGGTGGGTGCCTGCATCCCTTCACTGTTGACGCTTGGACTTGTGCTTGAGGTCCTTGTTAAGCTCATCTGATAGAAGCCTCCCTCCGCTCTGTCTCTCTGCTGATAATGGGGCTGTGTGTATTTCTGAGATCATCGCAGCCCTGCAGGGGTGGGATCAGACTGTCTGCAGGTGCACATGACTGTGTTATTTAAAAAAAAATGAAACCACAAAATCTCTATTTCACATGGCTTTGTTCTACCAGTGCCAAGCCTGCTCTCTTGCTCTCCCAGTGATAGACTAACAAATAGAGTTTCTCTGCAGTAGCAGGGATACCCTCTCAGCCATGAATATCCATGTGATCCCAGCCATGAAAAGTGATGTTCAGAATCGAAGATGATGAAATCTTTTCATTAAAGAGGAAGAAATTGGACTGACTGTTGCCATCTCTCCTCCGCTCCCCCCAGAGCGCTCTGAATTCCCTTCAGAGCAGATCTGTCAGTCTGTGCCATGCGGGGCTGCACTTGTGATAATTTATCTCCCGTTATTTTATTTCTGCCGGTTTCTGAGCTAATAACTGATGAGGGTTCATCTCCCGCCCTAGGCACCTTCCCTTTACTTAACTAACAATTAATAAAGCAGATAATGGAGTGTTTCTCCCACATAGGAATAAATACTCTTATAAAGGGTGGCACCGCGGCATCTTCAGTCTGCTCAGAAACTGCCACTGGTACATGGCTCAGGGCCCTGCTTCTAAAGGGGTGTTTTTCCCAATCTGCAATAAAACAGCCACACTGTGATCATTGATTTTTGGGCTGAATTGGCCACTGAGCCCACCTTGCTCCAGCAGCATCACCACCCAATGCCCTTCAGTGCCCCAGCTCTGTGCCACTCAAGGGTCCCCCCTACTGTCCCTATGCTGGGGGCGGACACAGGGCAGGTAGGTTCCTAATTGTGCCTGAGCCTGGCCATGGGAGGTAGTGGGTCTGTTTGTGTGCTCCTTTAATTGCTGGAGCATAGGAAGGATGCTCTGTTATTACAGTATATGCGCATCAAAGTAAATACATTAACTCCGTATAAACATTTAGCTGCTGAAAAGCCTCTAATTAAGAGTTCTCACCAGCGGGCAGCCAATTACTTATCTTGGCAGCTTTGCCTGGCCCCACATCCTGCTCCTGGATAGAGAGTGAGGATGGCATCCCTGAACTACTGGGGTGGCACAGAGGGAGCCGTGCTTGCCTTGAATCTGGGGGCACGCTCCTCTCTCAGGCTCCACCTGTTACATAGGATGGGAGCAGTCTGTGGAGCACCATGCTTTTGTGATTGTGCCTGCCCTGTGTTTCGGGACCTCACAGTCCGTCAGCATGCCATTTTCCTTTTAAACGTCTTGTTTCTTTTTCCTTTTTCCCCCTCCTGCTGCTGAATTTTGGGTTGTTTCACCTCAATCTGTCCTTTCAAAGACCAACCCCTGTGGAATATCGCTGGTGGCAACGCATACTTTTTTGACATCCAGAAGTGTGCTAGACCACTGAGCTGCCATTTGGAGAGATCAAATGATTCCTGTGGCTTTAAAATTATGACACTAGCCTTGAGGGCTGGAGGAAGTGGATAGTCATGCGCTGAAAGCTGCCCCTTTGAAGTTTGGGATTTCTGGAGATGTCATCTTTTATATATATCACCAGCCAGGTTGCTTTTCATTTCATCCGAGGGTTATTCTTGTCTGAGTTCTTAGAGAGCCAAACCTTACTTCAAGGCAGAAGGGATGAGGAGAAAGATAGATGAGCCCAGACATTTAAGCGTTACGTATCCCTTTGAAATATAATGGTTTAAATTTTTTTGAAATAACGATGCCTTGTGCCTCTGTACAGAGTGCTGCTTTCCTGGATGGGCGCTGGTGGGAAGCTCCCTGCTTTGAGGAGCCCTTTGGGGCAGCACAGGTCTTGCTGCATTGGCAGGGCAGGGAGAGGGCTACCAAAGGCAAGGCCAGCAAGCAGGATGATGGTGTTTTTTTCCCCAGCTAGGAGCCGTCTTGCCCCAACAGGCATGCCTTATGCTGAAAGGCTGCTGTGAGGCTGAGGGACGATGGCTTGTGATGTGTCATTAGCAGGGCTGCAAAGTGACAGATACGAGTTAGGCAGGATACGCCTCCACCCACTTCAGGGGGAAAGAAAATAGCATGTTGTTTTAACTTCTGGGCTTTTATAGCTTTGATGACTGCCTATCCTCAAAAAAGATAAATAAATAAAAAAAATCCAGGTGGAATGCAAAACTGTCCAATGTGTTTTGTGGAAAGCCCAAGTGATTCCTTGGGGAAGCGGGTCGGCATGAGCCACCTCCTGCTCCTCATGTCCTTCCAAACAACAGGCGGCCCTTGCCAGGCACAGGAAAGTCCTGGGCTCTGCCTCCTGGCATGCTGGCTTAGCCACTCAGGACTATCTTCAGTATGGTTTAACCTGCAGAAGGTCTATGACCTAGATACTGTGCTCAGGGAGCCTGGAGAGCGCAGCCCTTGCCGTGCACACGGAGCTCTCTCACCAGGCTCCCACATCCATCAATGTCTCATGCCTATGAGGAGCTCCTGCTGGATTGTCTGGAGAAGATGAAATAATTTATAAGCTTCAGTTTAATATTCCTGTGGTTTTTTTTCCTTGTTTCTTTTTTTTTTTTTTTTTTCCTACAGCTGCCACCTCCCTACCTTCTGTCGTTGTCGTCAAAATGGATTTACAAGGAAAAGAAAATAGTTCTCGCTCATGTTCTCACACAAATGAAACATTAGCTGGAGAGACAAAAAGGAAATAATTGATTGTGAGCCCAAGCCCCCCTCTGAGACAGGCTGAGCATTATCAGCAGCAGCCTGGGAGGGGACGTGGGAGAGGGAGCGGGCTGGCCTGTAACAACAAATGTGGCGTTTATGATAATTATCCACATTTTAATCCCCGTTTCCAACCAAGCATTCACTTCCTTTAATTAGTTCTCGATTAGAAAGAGATTATCTAATAAATTGTACAAATAGAGAGTGGGTTATCTTTGCGGTGTTCTTGCACGCGGAGTTCTGAATGGGTGGGGATATGGAGACATGATTTGCGAGGGGTGAGAACAAGGGAGGCATGGGTTACTTTTCCCTCATTCCCTTGGCTGCAAATATTGCCTATTGCTGGCATTAGTGGCATGGCCAGCGAAGTAGGTCTGTAATTAAACTGAATTAGTGTGTATTCAGAAGTTGTACGTGCACAGAGACGGAGTGCACTTGCTTGGGGTGTTTGCAGGGAAAGGAAAAAGTACCATTTGTTTAAAAACTACTTTGCTAAACTTGATTATTGTTGTGATGTGTGCTTAGAGTATGTAATTACGGGTTTGTCAGTGGCTGGTTGGATGGGACCTCTGAAGCCAGTCAAGTGAGCTTTGAAGTGGCACTGGATAACAGCAACAGGGCAAGAGGCAGCAGCCTCAGGTTGTCCCAGGGGTGGTTCAGGTTGAGTATTAGGAAAATATTTATCCTCTGAAAGAGTAATGATGCAGGGTTACAGGCTGCCCAGGGAGGTGGGGGAATCACTGTCTCTGGAGATACTCCATGGAGATCTTCCTGTGTGCATCTCTGCCCACGGAGATGTGGCACTGATGGACATGGCCAGTGGGCAGGTGGGCTGGGTGAGCTAAGAGGGCTTTTCCGACCTCATGATTCTATTCTTGAAAGCCACCTCTCAATTGTTATGCATGTCATTGCTATGCTGGTCTTTGCCTGGTGGTTTGTCGAGGATTTCTTGGGTTCTTTGGGCACCAGACACCTTCCAGAATTGTGTCTGACTTACAACTGGTGTCAGAGCCTGTGAGAAGGCAGAGAAGCTGCCTTGGTTCACTTGCGCTTAAATACATCTGGGTGGGCTCGACTGAAGGTGCAATCCATCATGCTGGAGGCTATGGGATCCTTTCAATAGCTAGAGAACAGCTCATGCAGTCATGCTGCAATTGGGCTCCACCCATCCTAACGATTTCCTAGACCCGGGGTTGAACAGTCAATAGTTCTCTTGTCTGCTTTCAATCCAGTCTGACAGGGGAGCAGAGATCCTGAAGATACCAAGTTTGCGCATGCTGCCGGAGGCGATAAATTGGCCTGACGCACGCTGTGCTGTGGGTGTCTGCTGCTTCCCCATGGCCCAGGTGTGGTGGTCGGGTGGTCTTCTGTACTGTGAACTTGACTCTGGCAGTGGGGGATGAAGTTAGTCAAAACTGTGGCTTAGTAACAGGTGAGTGAGGTTTGAAAGAGTGAGTGTGAGAGGCTGGGCAGTGTCTTGTTGGGTTTGTCAGTGTTTCAGCCACGGATACTTCCTGTGTGCATCTCTGCCCAAAGTGACCTCTGTATTGATCTGGGCGCTCAATAGGCAGCTACTTAAGAATAAAGTTCAGTTTTCCTATCTTATTTCTTCTTCTTGTTCTTCACTTTAATTATCTACGATAGATAAGCAGCTGCAGGCCAATTAGAAAACAATTACCTGCTGTAATCAATGCTGGCTTAAAAAGAGGGAGGGCAAAAATAAATGCTGAAGAAATGCCTTAAAACCCAGTGCTGAGGTAACCCTATACTTGGCTTCATCCTTGAGAAGTCTGTGATAAGGGGTTTGGGGCAGACATAGGACAAGGCAGTTATGTCACCCTTGAGAAGAGTATGGTAGCTCAGTGTCCCCCAGAATGGCAGACCTGGGGATGCTGGGATAACTTAGGGATAACTCCATTTCCCTGAGATGCCTTCATCAGGGAGAAAACAATCCTAATTTTATATAGGCAGTAATAGGCTCTGCTCAGCCTATTATTGCTTGCCAATGGACTCTTGTGGTTATAATAGGTAGCGGGATGAAAACATCAACTCGGCTCTCAGTGGCAGTCAAAGGAAGTTAGTGAAATGATAGGAATTACTAGGAAAGCAGAGTAGAAACAGCAAACAGCTTTGTGCTGCAACAGAGGGGGCACTGTGTCAGGAGTGCTGTGAGTGCTCCTGGACTGTCATTGCCAAACTGGCTTTTCCCACCCAGTGAGCAGCTAAGCTGTGAGCCTGTATGGATGCCAGGTTTCCATACCTGTCCAAAAAGCAACTGAGTGGTCCTGAGGCATGCTGGCATCCAACACCTTGCTGTGCATGCTGGCATGGTGGGGTTGGGGTCCTGTGTTGTCACTGTCACAGCGCTATGACCTCACTGCAATCTTGGGTTTAAACAGTGACGTTTTATTCATTAGCACTTGATTGTTGGCATCCTTGTGACAGGAAAGGTGTGCCCATGTGCCCTTTGTGTTGCTAACTGTCTGCACTGGCCCAAGCCCATTGGCACAAATGGCAGGTTGGCACAAATCCTTGACAAGCAGAACAATTGTTTCTTAGCAACTCTGTTGTCTTATCCTTTTGTTTTATCTTAAGTTCTCAGCCTCCATCTGATAAAGCTCCTTTTTTTTCTTTGCTTTCTTCATCACATTTTTGCCAGCCCAGCTCCCAGGTTGCACTTGCGTGGTTGCTTTCTGTCCTGAACCGTGCCTGCTTCTCATGACAGATGACCAGCTGAAAGATTTTGGCATTAAATCTATAGCCTATGTCCACAAAATTCAGCAACTGAAACAGAGGATGGGATGACCAGTTATTAACAATAAAATAACCCTTGCAGCCCCTGCTCTGTGTAGTGAAATCCCATGGGGACTGGGGAACGACACTGTGGTGGTGATCGGTCAATGGTTGGACTAGATGATCTTAGTGGTCATATCCAACCTTTATGGTTCTATTTCACGTACACGCCAGTTCCCCTCTGTCCTGCCTATTTGCATCATGGGCATTAGCAACAAGACGCAGAGTTTACATCTGTAACAGTGCTGGCTTGCTGTGTCTGGGCTTTGAGAGTCCCTAGGAGAAGTCTGGGTCTCTGAGGTATGGGTGTGCAGCTTGAAGACCTGTGGGATGTGCCATGAAATAGCCTGGGTCAGGAGTGTGCTGGTGGAGCGCTCATCCTGGTCTGCTCTGCACTTAGAGTGATGCAAGGAGTGTTGCTTCGACCCAAAATGCAGCTTCAGAGCTGGTGAGGAGGTGCTCTCTATCCATGCTTAATGCTGCTCTGATTGCTTCCGATAGTCACCAGTATTTCTGCTTCGCTATGTGTGATGCACAATAACAAAAGTTTTGGTGAAATATCAACTGCACAGAAGTGGCTTCCTTGTAATGAGCCATCTACACAGTGATCACTAACTACAGTGTAATTATCAGACCTTGGTGAATAATTCATAGTGAATAATTTAATCATTTTAGTCCTTTCTGCCTAAATCAGACAGTGACTCATGGTTTCCGTGAATTATTCTTAGAACATTTTAATGACACCTATTTTACTCAGCGAGGTCAATCAGGAGTATTTGAAGCTTGGTGGTGGTGGGTGGGTCGGTTCCTTGACTGGGCAGGCACGGGCTTCTGTTTCAGGAACTTGAAAGAGGCTAGATAGAGATGATTATCTTTGTTGGAACTCCAAGATCCACTAGTCCTGAATGGCTTTGCCGGAGGGGTTGGTGTGATGAAATCTTCATGGCAAGAGGAAGATGTGATAGCAGGTAGAGTTGCTGCAATGTTGTGTTTCCATCACTTGTCTTGGTGTAATAGTTGCATACAATGGGCTTTATGTTCATACCTATGTGAGGAGCTGTGGGAGCAGGGGAGGAAGAGGTGGCTTTGTGCTCATGCAGTGTGGTGGTCAGGATGATGCTGGAGAAGCTCTGTGTCCATCTGTCTTGCAGTTCTTCTGCCTGGGGAGCTTTCTGATCTATCTCTCTGTTTCTCTTTTCCCAGGAGTGTGCCCGCTGCCCTCGCTTCCTAAAGCACACACCATCAGTCACAATTTATAACCTCCGCATTGGTGAGGAGGGGGCAGACGAATTCATCTCTATAAAAGCTTCTTTTTTTATTACAGTTAATGCTCACCTTTTGGCTCGTGTAATGGAGCTTACATTTTGGAAAAGGAAAAAAGAAAAGCTTGACACCTTCCTGTTTCATCTTATTTCTCTTTTGCTGTGCCCAGCATACTGCTCTGTCTTCAGAGATGGACAGCATGCAACTTTCCATTCCATGTATGTCCCTTTAGAATTTTGGGGTGGGATGCCCAACCCTTTTATTCCTCAAAGGCCGCCTGTGATGAAGGAACAGTCTCCTTTGACTTCGGCGTGTTGGAGTGTAAAAGAGTTGACCCTGCTGGGATCAGGCTTGACCCCAAACTGTTATGGAAAAATTCAGAGGCAGTTCAGCGGGGAAAAAGAGAAATCAGAGGCCCTGACTGCTTTGGATTTCCCCTCCCCTTTCCTCAAGCTGATTATGCAGCTGCTGGAACTCATACCTGTCTGATTGACTCGTGTCTGTGTCTTCATGCAGTGCTGGTGCTGTCAGCGCTGGGTGGCTGCTACTTGACTCTGGGTCCAAGAAAGCTTCACTGGCTTCTGTACTAGGAATCAATGGTGTTGGTTGGTGAGATACAGCAAGCTGTGCCTTCAGGGGAAAGGAGAGCTGGAACCAAAGGGAGTCAAGTTCCTGTTTTCAGGTAGCTTTGGGAATCTGTCCTCAAAAGAAGAAAAGAGGAGGAACAAAAGCACAACCTGCTTGGTAGGTTTGCTGCAATGCTTTCAAACCACAGTACCCATTTGAGAGCTCAGCTGGAGGGAAGATGATCCAGTTTTAGAAAAGAGTTGAGGGGGAGAATGTTAAAGCAAGGGTTTTGTTTTGCATTGCTTTATATGAAAAATCCCTTGTATGTCAGTACCTACTGAGGTACTTGATAGTTGTTTGAAGGCAGCTTGGTGGGAGCTAAAGGGAGAGGGCTGTGAGGCACATAGCTCTGGCACATCTAATGGCTCCCACTCCTATGGCAACGAAGGGGTTAAAATAAGGATTTTTCTCTTTATTGTGTTAAAAAAAAAAAAACTCACTGAAATTCTACTCCTGTTTGGAAAGCTATGTCTCTCCCCTTCATTTGGACCTTGGCTGAGAAGAAGCCTCTGGGAATGAGAACGTGGTGCCCTGGAAAGCAGTGGGGTGCAGCACTGGTGTGAGCATAGCATGTTTTCCAGCCCGTGGTAAAAGCAGAGCTCTAAGAGCAAAAATGCAGGCAGGGGTCATTAGGGAATTGCTTAGGAGAGCAGCCCACCTGGTATGTCCTTGTGCATAAGAAAGACCAAATCCATGTAACTTGGATATTTTCTTTCTGTCTGAAAGAGATGACACGGAAATGCCACTGCCGAGTGATGAAGCAGTGCATCAGGGATGAGGGTTGTGATTTTTTTTTCTTCCCACAAGCAGATGTGAAATCTCATCAAAGAGCGAGAAACACGATGTCAGCTCTGTGTTCACATGGAGCAATGGGTATGAACTTACCAACAATGCACTGCACGGAGGATGTCAATGTGAGAAAAGCAGGCTGTTAGTTCTGAGTAGAAATAAATGGTGCACGTGTCCATCTACACTCCAGCTCTGGACACTGCATCCCTGGGGGAGAGGGTGTAATGTGGAAGGTACCCTGCGTGGTGTTTTCCCATGCTCACCTTTGCCCCACTCCCAGTGTCCCCCTGCTCCCTGCCACCTCGGTGGGCGGTGGGAAGCCTCATTGCGAGGGCTCTGCCTCCTCATTATCTCATGCATCCCCTCATCTGCACTTGGGACTTTTCACAGACCCCCATTATTTCCAATCCCCTTCACTTGTCAAAAGTAATTTGGTCACTCGTTATCAGCTGGGCAAAACATTCTTGGCTCGCTGGCCCCTAAGGGGGGCCCGGCTCTTTTCAAACTTTTATCCCTCCCGCTCTGTGCAGGCTCTGTCTCTCTGGGCAGGTCCCAGCTCCAATTAGCAGCCTTTGCAAAAAGGCAGGAATTTTAATTAGTCAAGCAGTCCATTATCTCAATGGACACCCTGTGCCCTATTGCCCACCCTGCAGCTGTCACTGTGGGCCAAGCTCTGGGTCCTGTATGGGGACCTGTGGCTGATGGTGGGACCTAGCTGTCCTGGATCCCAGTGGTGCTGGCAGCCTTGCCCCTTCCAAAGCACAGCTGGATCCCTGACCTCCACTTGAACTGTAGCTCTGTGCCCTCCTGGGCCTGCCCAGTACAATCCATTGTGAAAGGCCTTCAGTTTGGTGCCAAAGAGGCTGACTGGGCTGGATGTCGGGGGGGCAAAGTGGGGCATCAGGGAAATCTCCAGGCTGGTACTACTGCAGGGCTCCACAGGCTCATAAATATGTGAACTCTTACACAGTCACTCCCAGATTTCAGTAGGAGAAGCTACCTCTGTTCTCTCTCTGTAGAGCAGGAAGCAGCTTGGCCATCCATCCATCCATCCCATGTTTACCATGCAACATGATTAGGCCATGTTTCAGGAAGCAGTGGAAGACCAGCCTGTGTAGAGCCAGGTGCCTGACCTCTTGGTGCAGGGATGTGAGCAGTGTTCATTGAGTTGCAATGACACATGGTCACCCTCTGCAGTGATTATGAGGTGTTAGCTATGTTGGGCTGGCTGTTGGAGGATGAAGTTATATCTCCAAGGTTTTGCACTGGGTTGTTCAGTGGTACCCTGTGGGGCGTCAAACAGATGTTGGTACATGCTGGCAATTACAGCTGGCACCTTGTTCTGCTCTGATGTGGCTATTATATAGCAGCAGAAAGGACAGATGATTGGGAGCCAGCAATACGTGATGGTGAAGAGACTCTGAGGACATCTGGTTGTGCTGTATATGGGCAATGTCTGGCAGGCACGTGGCAAAACAGGATTGCAATTAAAGAAGAAAAGATGATGGTGGGAACAATGTCCTGCCACCCTGCCCTAATCCTCTTCCCTTCCACTGTCTGCCGCAGTGTCAGACAGTCACGTGTTGTGAGCTGAAGGTTTTTTATCCAGACTTCAAACAAAACAGGGAAAAAGGTGAGGGGAAAAAACCAATTTGCTGTTTGATTCTCCTCCAACCCCGTCTCCTTCATGGCCTTTGGTCATTTGGCTGCTAAGTGGCCAAGAGAGGGATCACTGCCATGTCGTGATGCTTGATGTCCTGCAAGGGGACTGATGCATTTCATATGGATGTTTGCTTGGAAAGGAGATTTCTGTTCAAGCCAATGTGATATGTATAAAGTATTAGGTAGAATCTAGGGTGAAATTTCCTACCAGGAAAAAGAGGGAGAAGACTACTGCTCCCATGTTTCACTGTGAAATGGTCCATCGTCCACGTGTGAAAGCACTGTGGAGTGCTTTCTTGCTTTGATTTATCCCAGTGAGGAACAAAGGTTGCCAGGTCGCCTGGAAAAGAATCCCTTGTCTACCTGATTTCAGCCTCTCCATGTGCTGTGAACTCAAGATCTGGGGTGAGCGTGAACTCAAGGTTCAGCTGCATGCCTTCTGTGCCCATAATCTCTACCTGGCAGTGCTGTCACCGATAAATGACAAGAGAAGGATGGACTCTGACTCTGCTGGGGTGCTAGCACTGAATTCTCAGGGCGCTAAATAACAGCCACATTTTTCATAAGGACATCACATCCAGCAGCTCTTACTATTGCTGGGCTCACTTGAAAATACTGCCTGTGATGGCTGCAATTATGAGTTGATGGCCTTAAATTTGCCACTGGACCTAATGCCTGCTTTTCTGTCTGTTTCTTGTTTCCATCCCGCCTTTTTGTTGGTGTTCCACAGCCCCAATTATTTGTCATTAGTGATTAATCTTAAAAGCACAGTTTTTTATTTTATTTTATTTTTTTTCCCCGGGAGCTGTTTCTTGCTTTCTGCTTTTATTGTTCACCACTTTCCATCGCTCTCTCTCCTGCCTCCCTCTAATCAGTTTTGTACTACTTAAAAAAAAAAAAAAAAGTTCACGGTGGTTTGTGTTATTTTTCCTGACAGGGGAGTAAGCAATGCAGGAAACATGCCCAAGAGATGCTCTCACAGCTGAGGCTGCCTGCAGCTACATGATGTTTGCCCTGCCTATAGTCTGGCCCCTTGGGATGGGGCAGCACTGGTGTGTCACTGCTGGGAGCTGGAAGGATGCTAGGTTGTACTGGTGCAGGGAAGAAGTGTGAGTTGGCAGGTCTCTGTCTTACAAAGCATAGTCCCAACTTCTTTCTTGGATTCCTTCAAATCATTTGCTTAGGGGAGAAAAGTCATCCTGGTACTTTTTTTTTTTTTCCTTCTCATTTTTTATTTTTGTTTCAGAGTGGATGTGCAAGGAAAGCTGTGCTGTTTTATCTGAGAAGGTTTTTGGCTTCATAAGTGTGCCCATTTGTAAGGCGGCAATGGATGCTGAGCAAGGAGTGGTCAGTCATTGGCAGGCAGAATGTTGGAGCAGGGTGGATCATCAAAACACAACTATCCCACTGCTTACAGCTGTACCCATAGGGGCATTCCTGGGCAGAGGTGAATGTAGTTCATGGGGTGGTGAGTTGTGTCCCACGTGTTTTTGGTCAGCCAGGCAGTGTCTTGGCCCCTTGTTAGAAAGCGATCCTCCTTAAGATTTCTTCCTACTCTGAGACCTTCATCTGCCTTCACCTTCTCTGAAATTGACACTGTTTTTTTTTCCATTCCTGTTGTTTTTCCCTACCATTGCCAAATCTGTGTTTTGTTGTTCCCTTTGTGGTTTTTCTTAATTTTCCTCTTCCCCCCGATCCTTTGAAGCACTTATACATCATCTGCTGTCCATTCTAGTACCTTCTAGATTGACAGTCAGTCATTATAGAATCATAGAATGGCTTGGGTTGGAAAGGACCTTAAAGTCCATCCAGCCCCAACCTTTGCCATGGGTTGGTTGGCCCCCTCCTGATCAGGCTGCCCAGGATCCCATCCATGGCCTTGGGCACCTCTGGGGATGGAGCATCACAGCTAGTCAATGCCAGTCCTGGATTTTCCTTCTCTGTGTGCTCCCAGCAAGACTTGTAGAATGGGAAGGGAAGAGAGAGGGTACCTGCAAATAGTCCTCAATGAGGAGGGTTTAGGAGCAGTGCATCCGCCCCACAGGTAGCAAGAAAGTGGAAATAAAGAGGGATGGGTGGGAAAAGAAACTTTCAGTCAGTCATGTCTGAGGGTCTTTTTTAGACATTTTGACAAATCTAATGAGTGGTGGCAAAGCATGTAGTTTCAGAGAGCTGAGCAATCTGTGGCTTCAGTCATAAAATTCACCAGGGCTCTGGTAGTGCATCCTTCAGGAGTAGGGGACGTGGCAGAAGAAATGAGACTCTGGACAGCAGAGAGAAGTTGTGTTTTTCCCTAGGGTGCTTACTCTGCTGCCTGTCCCCTCGAGGTGAGACCAAAGCCCTTGTCATATGCAAATGGCATGGGTCATCTGTCTCTGGGTGGCCTTGATTAGACCAGACAGCATAAGATCATTGCTAGATGGAGAGCAATGTGTCTTGGCAGGTGCAGCATCATTCCTGTGACACTTCGTGTTTGGCCATGTCACATTGCATCCATCGGGGAGTGCATCAGGCGGCTGTCCAAAGGCTCCAATGCAGAGCAGACCTGGTAGAAAGGGAATTGTGCACCTTGTGCACCATGAGGAGACCTCATGGCTGACTTGCACCGAGCAAATGGTGGAAAAAAAACTGGGAACAAATGGGATGTTTGGGGGGAGGGGGGGGGGGGGGGGAGGAAGGGTTAAGGGCACATGAGGAAATAGCTCTGAAATTACTGGAGCCTACTGAATCTTTCAGAATGAGAGTATTAAATGAAGTGCATTACAGGAGGAGAGAACCTAAGTGATTTAGTGGATATTCCCAAGTTCAGACAGTTGCATGACCAACGTTGCAGTATTTGGGGATCAACGCCATTAGAAACAGTGTTACTGGAATGTGCCAAAACCACGCGTATGGCTCTTTCATCTTCTTTACTAACCTAGGGAAATGGTGGTTGGGAAGCAAGGGGGAAGAAAAGTGTTATTTTTGTTTAACTATTGTGTCACTAGAAAGGATCAAAAGCTGTGCCGAGCTTTCCCTGAAGCACTGAACGCTTTTTATGCCAGCCAAGTGCCCAAAACTTGGCAGGCCTTCTGCAGCTTGAGCGCTATCCAGTAGTCAAATGCTGCTATGGAGAGCTTCCAGAGAGCTGATGACTGATCATTAGTATTGTTTAAAAGCATGTTCAACTTTCAGTGTTCGGTTAAAATGCATAAAGACTGTGGGGACACCTTTACCTTTCAAAGCTGAGTTCAATGCTTCCCAAGGCATTGTAGCTTCCTCAACCTTGTGTCTGCTTTGGGAATGGAGATGGAAGGGAAGATTTGGGTTACACTCTTGGAGCTTGTGGAGTTTTTGGCTTGAGAACCATGTGCCTCTGATAGCAGCCCCTATAGTTGATTGTGTTCCTCCCAAAGCTATGCTGTGTGGGCACTCGGCTTTGTGAGAAAATCAGTGGCCCAAGAGGAAAAATCAGGATGGCACACATCTGAAGGTAGTGTGATGTCTCTAATTATTTCCCTTTTTGATTCTGCTTCCTTCTGGGAGATGCCCACCAAGGTTTTCCTTGTGCCATTAAGGGAGGGATTCTGGAGATGAGCATGCTACTTTTTTTCTCTCCTCTAGCTACTGGCAGAAGAGTCATCACTGTCCCTAAAACACTTGCTTTCTCTCTACTTCGTGCAGCAAAGGCTTGGAGATTGCTCAGCTCTTAAGCCAGTCCCTGCTGCTGCTGACCAGAGGATCTTGATGTCCTTGCTTGGTGCTTGGATGGCAGCAATGGGGTGGCTGAAGGGCCAGGAAGCTCCATGAGCCCAAAAGGAGTGGGTAACCAGACTTATTCATGTACTGATAAAGAGCTGACCAAGTTTTCCTCTTCCTGAGGAAAGGACTTCTTCTCACCCAGCTCTATTGTTATCCTGCTAGCATGGCTGGTTTAAAGTTGAAGGAAGAAAAGGATAGAACTGTGTTTGACACAGATTGTCCAATATAGCTGAAGTAATGCTTATTTGCTCATAGACCTGGAATTAGCCAAATGTTGTAGCAGGGCTAATGGAAAGAAATTGGCCAAATGCTATTTTTCATCTGAAACTAGCTAAGAGAAATTTGGGGAGGTTGGAATGGAACCTGTAATGACAAAAGCCCTGTATATCAGAGCATAGTGCCTGTCCTTTCTCACTGCCTAGCAGAAATGAAAACAAAAACAAGCCGGAAAACCTTTTTCAGCTTCATTTTCAAAGCCATCTCTGGCCTGGAAATAGCCCTGAAATGAGCCTGAGAAGTTAAGAGCCGCATGGGAAGGCTTAGGGAGGGCCCTGCTGGTGTGCTAGGAAGGTTTGTTTGTGTGCAAAATGTATTATTACATATCTTGGAAAACAGATGACATTATATTGCTTTATGTTTGTGCTATTTTTGCTTCAAGGCTCCAGCATGATTTGTGGTGGTGGGTCCAAGGGAAGATAACAAATGGGTGTTGTGAGCCTATGAAGAACGGAATTTCTCCCCCCCCTTCTGTTATAGTATTAAATAGCTATTTGTATTACAGCACTTTCTTTCTTTATGTGGTGTGCTGAGATAAATAAAAAAAAAAACAACCAACAACAACATAAAGCCAACAATTTTATTTGCTAACGCCACGTTATTTAATTGAATCAGGCTGAAGTACACCTTTAATAAGTTTGCCTCCAAAATGAAAAATTACAAAGATGTGGCAGGAGAATATTTTTAAGGAGAACTGATGATGGAGGAAATGAGAGCAGAACTTGGTCCCCTTGCTGCCCTTTCTTACTGCCCAGGAAAATGAGAGCAGACTGTATCACTTGGCCTATCACAGGCCATATCATCTTGTCATTCCTGTTCCCATGAGCTATTTTCTTGTGGAGCTGTTTTCAGATCTCCACATCACCTGCCAAGGAACCAGGCCCTGGAGTCCCACTGCTGCAATAAGTGTAGCTGTCTGTTTTCACGGCTGTCCAGAGGTTGCGATGGGGAAGCTGTTCAAGGACGCATGACAAGGACTGTTCTTTGACCAATCCTCAGCTAGTCTCAAACCGCCCTGCCATCCTTCCATGTGATGACACCCAGATATTTACCCAGCTCTGGAACAGTCTTGCTTCACTTGCTGGGAGAGCAGTGATTGACAGGTGCAAAAATCAACATAGCAAATAGGTATGGGGAGCATCTACATGTGCTCGCTGACATTCTTGGGGTGGCTGAATCCAGCAAGGCTGCCACCAGCGTCCTTCCCTTCAACCCTGCTGCTGGAATTCAGACTTTGAGCGTTTCCCTTTTATTCTGAGTCTGAAAATTTGTTTTGTGATTTCACAGGATTGCCGAAGGTTGGAAAAGACCTTCAGGATCACCCAGTTCAATCATCCACTTACCACTGGTATTTCCCCACTAAACGATGCCCCTTAGTGCAGCATCTAAGTCTCAACGTTTTCCAGAGTGGTCCAGTTTCTGGTCCCTTTATCATTGATATAATACTGTTCTTTGGACAGCATCCGATTCCTGGATGAGCCCTATACACTGATAGCTATTAAGGGGTGACCACAGCTTTATAAAGAGGCTAAGTGGCAGTGCTGTAGCAGCTTCAACTAGGGTTTCACTTAAATACAACTCTGTTTTCCTGCAAAATCTCCACTTGCTCATAAAACTGCTGAACTGTCATGAGGAGAAATGGAAGTTTGGAAAAAAAGAGTGAAATAAACCCAGAAAATGGAGAAAAGCTCTGTGGTTAGGAGACCCATGCTTGCTCCTGGGAGCAATGTGTCTGAACATGCTGTGTTCATCAGGTCTTGCTTCAGCAGGAAATTCAGAAATTAAATTTGGGCTCAGAAGTGTGGGCCCTTTTTTGCTTCCAAGTGCTTCCTGTGAGTGTTGAGGGCAGCATTGTGTTGGTCAAATTGTTGGAGAGGAGATTCTGAGCTTGGCTCTGGAGTGGTTCTCCTTCTGCTAGGTCTGTCAGAGATGGCATCACAGCCAGGAATCTATGATATTTCCAAAATCTGTGATATCACAATGCGTGTCTGTGGGTGCAGTCATGACGTGAAATACTAAGGGTCCCCATAAGCAGAGTGAGAACTTGACAGTAGAAAACAGGTGAAGTTGGGGTCTTCTCTAGGAGGCAGCATCACTCCTGGCCTGGGGATTTGGCAGCCAGCAGGGTTTATGCTGCGTGTGCCTCAGGCATTACTCCTGTGGGATTGAGCTGTGATTAACCCAGCCTTAAAAGATGGTGGTGGATTTTGGAGAGGCCTTGTGAGAAAAATCTGCTGGAGGTATGAGGTGCCCCTGTGTGAAGAATGGTGAGTGAGGAACCCTACCTGATAGTCCCTTTGTATCTGCTGCCTCCTGACAAAAGCTGCTAACAATGCAGATCGTTACATAGTTACAAGGCATACAGAGTGGTTATTTTAATTTTTCCCCCCATCTCGCTCACTGGCTGTATCTCAGCCCTCCTTCAGGTCCGTCCACTGCTGATGAGCTGCCCAGAATCGCTGTTCCTGGCAGGAAGGTTTTTCCTGTGATGGTGGATCAGCTGTGAATGCCTATGTTAGCAAGCTGGAGTGTAATTTGAGATATGTTCTCTACTTCTTGCTAATCTAGGCTGAATTTCAGCTTCTGGCCCCTGGATCCCACAGTTTCTCACTTGCATTGGGCTAGCCTTAAGGGTGCTTTCAAGCTCCCAAGCCACAGATCAGCAGAAGCTGTCCATAAAATATATCCTTCTCCAAAGGGTGAGCTGTATTGTTGGTTTTTTTTTTTTTCCAGGTTTGCTTGCCAAACCTTTTACTAGTTTCCATGAAAACAAACTGCAGTTTTCATAAACATAAACTACCATCTGGCCCCAAAACGTTGGTGGGTGTTCTTATCTCCCGTTGGCGGGATTTGCAAACTGTCAGGAAAAATCCTAGCAAGGTGAAAATGGGTGGTTTTGGCTTGATTTCACTCAGCTTCTGCTCAAGCTCTGATTGTGCTGTGTCTGTGGTAAGCTTTCTGCAGCCGACTCAGCTGCCTTGACTTTGCTGACTAGCATCCCAAGAAGCTTTTTTTCCTAGGATGGCCTGTTAGGAGCTCGATCCCTTCCTCTGAAAACAATGGTCCTGTGTAACTGTGACTCAGTGTTGGGCATAAACCTGGCAACATCTACCCATAGCTCTTGGACTGGTGTCCCAGGAGCATGGCATGAAGACAGAACCAGCATGGGACTGGGATGCCCTGGCCACTCCCTAACACAAACCCAATTCCATCATCCTAGACCTAGGCAATGTGCTTGCCTCCAGTGTCACTTAACGAAGCCATTAGCACTCTTATTAAATATTTAGCATGACATGTGGTGTTATCCTACCTGTGAGAAGCTGAGCAATGCAGGCGGGGAAGGGCAAAGCTGAGCAGATGGGATGGGGATGATTCAGAGCGTGGTGTTATGTCCCAGAGCGCTAGCCAAGGAGCTGCTTAAACCAAATCTGTTAGTAATGGGAAAGTACGTAATTAGATGCTTTAAAGATCACAGTTGCCCTGTGTGAGGTTTGGCATGATCTCTACAGGCTGTTTTTAGTGACTCAGGTCTTGGATGAATCCTCTGGAAGGATTTCTGAGTTGGGAGAGTGGAGGGAATGTCTCTGAGTTGATGGGATGAAGACGTGAGCTTTTTGTGTGCTGGAGAACAAGGGCATAAAGATAAGCAGTAGTACAGGTGCCTTTAGATCCTGTGTTCACAGAAGCTGATCCAAAGATGCAAGTTTGAAAACAGGAAATTGAAGGGAATATGTGTCCATAAATTTGCCAGGCAATCAAAATACTCTAGAGCATCTTTGTATTATCTTTGGCTTTTGCAAGTACCATCACAGCATTTCTATGGCTTGGATAAGTGCTTATCTGGTTTAAAGGTGTGGTGTTGGTTTTGAAGAGCTGGATACTTCTTAGTATTTGTGATGAAGAAAGAATATGAGGGTTTTAATTTATGTATTTATTTAGGTACGGTACGTAATAATGTTATCAGGGGGAATGGCCTCAAGTTGTGCCAGGGGAAGTTCAGGTTATTAAACAAACATTTTATGCTCAGAAAGAGTGATGTGATGCATTGGACCAGGCTGCCCATGGAGGTGGTTGAGTCACAATCCCTGGAGGTGTTCAAAAAACATGTAGATACTGTACTAAGGGACATGGTTTAGTGGGGAAATACTGGTGGTAGGTGGACAGTTGGACTAGATCATCTCGGAACTCTTTTCCAATCTTGGTGATTCCGTGATTCTCTTGGCAGACCTGCTGATAAAAGTCACTTTAGAAATATTTCTCCAAATCGATGTCAATTCTAAAATGTTTTCTCCCTGGGCTCACAGATTCAGCTTCTTGATGAGGTGTTTTCCAAGGAAAAGCCTTCAAAAAAAAAAAAAAAACAAACCTTGACATTGCCCAGTGGGCTAGGAATGGCTTGGGAAACTATTTGAGTGCCTAAAGGGCTCCAGCAGGAGAACTTCAATTGGTCTTTCATCTCTGCTGAGGCTTCATTCCATAACCAGTGTTAAAAATTGACTTGTAGCTAAGAAAGGGAGGAAACTGGCTGGACACGTTTTACAGAGCTTTTGCTTGCAGAAAGTGCTTATTCGTAGGGTATTCATCCGGGCTATGGGAGATCGTGTTCAAGACCTCTGACTGAGAGCTGGGATTAATTAAATATGCACGGGGCCAGAGAGAATCAAGCAGAGCAAACATGTGAAATCCTTCACCTTTCAGGGGAGTGCTCACAACCTGCAGATTGTGTTTCTTGTGTCAGTGTGCATTTCCTCTGGCTCTCAGAAGAATCAGACACTAAATTAAAAGGTCTTGGAAGAGAAATCCTCAAATCTCGCAACTCACACAATCCTTGTTTTCAGGCTAGTTCTAACTCCTAGCACAGGATATTGACTACCTGGGTAGGGGCAATTCTGGGAATCTTTAGGGCTCTCTTGGATGCTGGACTTGGAATCTATATTTAGACATGGCTTAGAGTCTGCCAGCATTTCAAAATTGATCAGAAAAGAGACGTCAACAGGCACAAGAAGTGAATCCCTCTTTGTGCTTGTATTTATTCAGTTGCTACCATATTCCTTAAGGTGCTCCCCCTCAGCAGTATCTGCTCTTCCACCTCAAATTCTGACAGCCTCTACCAGTCCCATCTGTGGCTGACCTCTGTGCCCCCACCACCCCATTAGGAATTGCTTGCCAAGGAGGTGCTCTGTGTGAGCATGGTCTCAAATCATCGCAGCTGAGTGACAAAAAGGGAAAAAGTATCAGTCTGTCCCTCCTCCTCAGGTACTTCTACTCTGAATGCCTCTTTCCTTTGCAGCTCTTTGCTGCATCTCTGAGACAAACCGGGAGCACTCTTCTATTTAATAATAGGGGAAACTCGAGTGATTTCAGTCACTCAGTCCTACTCAGGGTCTCTGGATGACTGCAGTTCCAGCTCTCCTTCCCCTCCACTTTTGCCCCCCCCCAAAAAATATATATATACATATATATCCAAGAACATCAGATCTGTGGGCTGGCAATTAATAAAGAAATCCCATTATTCAGAAAATATGTAAATGCTGTTAGGCTATGAGCTTGGCTACTATCTAGCAATAAAGAAAGTTATCCAAGGTTGTATTTTATGCTTCTTGGCAATGTAAAACAAAACATTGTCCATCTCTTTCAACTGCTTTTGGCTGAAAATAGGGAAATACATGTTTTCCAGAGGCTGGGCTACAGCATCTCTTCAGCTCTGAAAAGGATGAGGCTGCACTTACCTGGGGGAGGATGTGATTGTACCTGAACAGATCAATGTTTTTTTTTCTTCTCATGATGAAATCCATCAAACGTCCATTTACTGAGATCTGTTTGAGTGGCCATCATCACTTCTGATGGCTGATTCTTGGTGGTACCCCAGCTGGTGCAGGGAGGGTGGTGCTGGAAGGTGAAATGAGCTGCTGATGTCTACCTGCAGCAGGGAGTTGTCTCAAGGGGCTGAGGAAAATTGAGAAACCTGAAACTCTTTCTTGTTTTGCTCCACTCCGCATGCAGGGAAAAATCCTCTCCCCTTCAGTGAAAGACATTAAAGAGAAAGAGGGAAAGAGCAAAGAAAGAAAGGAAGGGAGGAGCCCATTACAAGTCTTTGAATCCAGAGGTCTTTTAAGTCTCCTAAACTGAGTGTAGGTTGTGAGCAGAGAAGAAAAGCTGATGCTGATAGAGCAGGTACCAGTAAAACCTGCTGTGCTTCTAATGAATCCTGACCAGGCAGTTTTGGAGGGGAGGGAAAGGAAAACCCCCCGGTTCCTGGAGCTTGCCTTGTGGTGTGGTTTTGACCTGACCCAAGTTGTGCATCTTTTGCAAAGAGGGCCTAGAGGCATCTTGTTGGCTCCCTGCTGGGAGCTGAGGCATGACAGGGCTGTGAAGAGGTTGGGGCTTCAGAGGCTTTGAAATATCAGCACGTTTGCGCTGAGTTTAAAATCATATGGCTCTCAGTGCTAGCAGCAAGCCTTGTGCTGGCTATTGGAGCATGGCAGGGGAGGCCAGCTGCAAGGACATAGAACTGGGCCCACCGCTGAGCGCACTCTCCTGTTCCTGCACTGGGGCTGGTGCTGGAAAAGGTGGCAAGTCTTTCAAGTACTTGTGTGTCCTGAGGATCTCTATAAAGCCCTTCCGTGCTTCGTCTCAGTGGGTCCCTGGGTTGTCTGGCTTAGCAGTATCCTTGCACCTGGTGCCATGTAAATATGCTGTTGTAAGTCTATATTTATAGAATCTCTGAAATTGGAAAGACCGCTAAAATTATCTAGTCCAACTGTGAACTCATGCCCATGACTGCTCTAGACCATGTCCTTCAGTGTTGCATCTCTGATTTTCTTCAGCATCTCTGGGGACAGTGACTCCTCCACTTCCTTGGGCGATCTACACCGCTGCACCACTGCTCTTTCCAACCTGAACCTCCCTTGCCACAACTTAAGGCTATCACTTCTTGTTCTATTGCTGTTACCCTGGGGCAGCAGCTGACCTTTACCCCATTACCACATCCTTTCAGGAGTTGTACAGAGGGACAAGGTTTCCACTGCACCTCCTCTTCTTTAGACTGAGCCATCCCAGTTCCATCAGCTGCTCCTCATAAGACTTGTGCTCCAGCCTTGTTGTGGCCAAAGTGCAGGACCTGGCACTTGGTCTTGTTGAACTTCATCCCATTGGGCCTCAGCCCGGTGATCCAGCCAGTCCAGGTCCCTCTGTAGACCCTTCCTGCCCCCAGGCAGATTGACACTTCCTCCCAGCTTGGTGTCATCTGCAAACTTACTGAGGGTACACTCAATCCCCTTGTCCAGATCATCAGTGAATATATCAAGCAGGACAGGTCCCAGTACTGACTGCCTGGGCGTACCACCAGTGACCAGTCACCAGCTGGGCTTAACTCCATTCACCACCACTCCCTGGGCCTGGCCCTACAACCAGCTCTTTACCCATCAAAGAGTGTACGTGTCCAGGCCATAGGATCCTATCCAGCTCTGAGCAGATGTGTTTTCTTCATCCAGTTTCCTTCACCCATGGCCTTGGGGGACTGGTCTCACTGCTGCTGGCTGGGAAAGCAAATATTCCTGCTCACACTGCAACTGTTGCTTCCAAAGTTACCTTCAGCAACTGCAGAGCTAACTCTTCCTTTCATGATAAAGGAAAGAAGGAGGAAAGATGGGCAAGTAGGGATGACAACAATGTGAATTAGCAGTCCACACAGCCAAGAGATATATGTAGTAACCTCTTTTATGTCTTATTCTCACCCAGGGATACCTTTGTCTTGTGCAGCACGGAAGGATTTTTAATCTTCTTCACAAAGACAATCTTTGCAGGAGGGGGAAACAATCAGCTTTTATGGGGCTGTTAGTTCCTTTATTTATTTGCAAATTCTCAGCAACAGTCAAACTTGAGCAAGGGATTTAAAAAGAATAAAAAAATAGAAAAGGCAATCCAGAGAAGGTGAACAGGAGGGATGAGTATTTTTCTTCTTACTGTATTCCACGGAATAAGAAATGGGTGTCTTACACATATATAAATAATAGCCATCTATAACCTACCAGCATTGAGATGTAAATGAGGTAACAGTGGGAATTTTATCTCATTCAGCATGAAAAATGAGTCTCCGGTTACAGGGAGTTTAAAAGCATACCTTTGAAGCTGAAGGCACAACCCTTTGCTGAAGCATGGAGCAGCAGGGGAGAAGCCAGGTGCTTTGCAGTGGGGTCTCCAGCATGTGATAGCAGAGAGCCTGGGTATTCTTCCACCCATCCAATAGGTGGATGTGGCAAGAGGAATTGTCTATGTGCATTACTCTGGTTGAAGCACGGGAAAGTCCATCTCAATATCCTTCCCTCTACGTTGTCCCTGTGAAGCAACTCTATGGCAGAGTTTGATATTGCCCTAAATGGTGGAACCTGCTGCATTGGTGGTCTCCAAGCACTGAGACACTTTTCTTGCTGTTGGGAATACAAGAAAGAGTTTTGTATCCATCTGTTTCTTCAGTTCTCCATCAAAAGGTGAGCATATAAAGGACTCTCAGCATACAGGAGTCATCCCTCTCCATAAACGTTTTCAGTCCTGGCATACCAATCACTCAAACAAGCTCCAGAGATCTTATTAACAATTCCAGGGGAGATCTTATTGAAATGGCACTGTCAAGTTGGTTAGGACCGGCCTGTCTTCATCTGCCAATGAGTCACCTCTTGATGCTAATTGCTTTTTTTTTTTTTAAAAAAAAAAAGCAACACCTCAAATTCACAGCATCTGCTGGTAAAACAAAGGCTTTGGTTGTCATTGTTTGTTAATTTTAGAAGCCCCGGTCGTCCAAGGTTAAGCTCAAATAGTTATGAGTGGAGAAATCAGGGTAACAATGATGAAAATCAGCCTTTGTCTTGCTCCCTCTGAGTGCTTGCAGCAGACAGGTTTAAACTAGGGGTAAGCTTGCAACAGAACAAGATTCCACTAATTCCACTTGTTTTGCAAGAGGCTTTTGCTCACAGCCGTGCAACTGGAAGGTCTCTTTGGAAAAACCACATGATGCAATTGGAAATATGGTGCTCATGAAGGTCTCTGAGGCATCTGCTCCTGCAAAAAAAATACATGATGTTTCACTCATTCAAACCCAGAAAAGCAGTTAAGTCTTGGAGCTCAGTCTGCAATCTGTTATGCTACAAACATCATATAGGTACAAAGAAAAAGGATATTTCCTGAAGTACAGAGTTCTGTGTCTGACGTTTTTTTAGCCAGTGAGCAAAAAGGAAGACCTGTAGAAACATCTGTTTGTTCCTGCATGTGCCGTGGGAGTCAGGGTAGAATTCATCCCCTGTATGCTTAGCCCTAAAGCTTGGCCTTGTCTGCAAAATACAGGCGTGGGACTTGATAGATAGATGCTCTAATCTTCGTGCATCATAAACTTGGAGTACATAGATTCATCACAGCCTCAGCTGTACAGGAGAGAATAACAGTGTTGTTTTTTTTTATGTTGCTACCTCTCTGCTTCACCTCTCCATGTTCCTGGCCCTTCTTTGGAGAAGTCTTTCCCTGGTGCCTGTCGTTTGCTCACCACTAAGGCTGCTGGCTTTTTTTTTTTTTTAAAGTGCCACTGCAGTAAATGGTCATTATAAAGCTATAAATAACTCAGAACACTCCAATTAGGAAACGGTACTTAATTGCATGAACAACTAGAGGAAAGAGTTGGCTGCTGCTGCAGTTCCTGATGAGGAGACATTTGAACTTAGCGAAAGGCACTCTTAGGTCATTTGAGCATCTGGATAGCAGACAAGCTACGTGTCTTTTCCCTAGGTCAAGAGCGTGTCTGGGGCCTCCTAGCAGTCAGGTAAATAGGTGGTCATGGAAGGAAAGCAGGAGAGTGAGGTTCAAACCGTGCATCAGGTCTGGTAGCGGAGCCTGATGTCAGACATGACATTTGGCTGCGGCTGAATGACGTGCCCTCTGCTTCACCCAGCCTGCCCTTGGGCTTACTGGGATCACCCCTGTCACTCCCACTTCTTAGTCACCCAATGAAGGAAGACATTTTGCCTCCCATGCCTGCCATTTCATCCTTGAGTCATCTTTCTGAGCACGTGAAGGGTACCTTGCAGCCCTTCAGTCCCTCCACCAAATTGCTTTTCATTATTCACCTTAGCTCACCTTTTCCTTCTACTCCTCTGCAACTCTTGGCTGAGATATATCAGCTCTTGAACGCTAGCCGTATTTACTAGGTGCAGAATATGCCACATGGGTGAGGATGTGCCTTTGTGGCATCCACGTCCCTGCTTTATTTGGCACCTGGAATCACGGGGTCCAAGGAGAAAACCAATGTGAACACAGAGCAGCCCTGCTTGTCCCAGAGTGTCCCCAGAGCTTTGCAGAAATTATCGGTGCTGCTGATACCAGCTGCAGGAGCAGAATGAAGCACAGACCAGGTGACTTTAAACAGTTGGAAAGAGCTTGCGTGGAAGTAGAGCCCAGCGTGGGTCCGTTGACTACGGCACTTTGTTGGCAATAACAGCGTCACAAAAAGCAGAGTACAAAAACGACATGGAAAAGAGCACTCAGTAGTGTCCTTTTCACATTGCTCGCACAACGGCCTTCCTTTCCAATGTCTTTGTAGCAATTTGCATGCTATTACCCACAATGCCTTCAGCTGTAATGCTATTACATCTTGGCAGTCTCTCTAACCTAATGAAGAGAAACGCTGCAGTCTTCCTTATCTACTCTTTGCCAAAACCCCAACAATTCTTTGGAGGAGGGTGACAGTGGTGAACCGTCTGCTTTTCCCCCCCCTCCCCTACTCTCTTACTCAGTTCTGAAGGAGGAAAATGGGAGCATGGTTACTTTCAGATAGGATGGGCCATAATGCTGGCTGCTGCATGGAAACCACACTGCTTGTGTTGTTCACTCCACCTTCCACAGCTCATTCCCTTTCCCCTTTGCAGCATTTCCACCACCTACATCTCCTGCTACTTCCCCCCATCCATTTATTGCAAAATAGCATCTTTTTCTTCAACATCTTGTTGACTTATACTTCAGAGTAATGCTACAAGCTTCCAGGAGATGGTTTAAGTGCAGTCGTCTTTTGGGTCTATACTGCTCTTCAGGCTTCCTCTCTCCCTTTCAGGAGGAAATATTCGCTGAGTGATGTAATGAGATATTCTGAGCTTTGGACGTCATTTCTGCTGGGGCTGGTGCGGCAGACGTGGTGTTGCAGGCTGTGAGTGTGCCAGCCGGCTGCCTGTTCCCTGGCAAGGAGCCTGTTGCTTGGAGGCTGCAGACTGGGCTTCCTGCCCCCCCTGGGACCTGGGGACTTGGTCCTGTTGGAGGGCACGGCAATGAAAAAGGGGCTTCCCTACAGGGAGGCAGCAGGGCAAGCCAGGGGTAGAGCTGAATGCATAGGAGCAGGGTTTGGTGATGAGCTGCCTCCAGACAGGGCATGGGGTGCTGAAGAAGTAACTGAGTTCTCTCCAAAAACTTCTCCTCCTACTCCCTGGCTTATTAATTAACCTCTGTTAATTAAGCCACATGTCTCATTGCTAGAAGGTAGGAGCATGTTCAGGAGCTTAGCGGGATTAAACATTATGAGATGTTCTCAGATAATAGGAATGGCTCTGCACTGAGAGATCAGCCTAGTGGCTGGCCTACGGACTGGAGCAGGAAAGTGTGGGGAAAAAGTTTTTGTTCGTGAGCAGTGCCCTGCTCAGTGGAGAGAGAAAAAGCAAAGGTGATGCTGTGGTGGTTCTCACAGCAGCTTGGTGTGGGGTGTGGATCTTCCTCCTCCTGCCCCTCGTGTGTGGTGCTCCTGGAGCAGGGAGACAAAGGCAGCCGTGAAGCATGCTGGATTATAAAGTGAGCAAACATAATATTTACATCAATACAGCTCCTGTGTTTGACTAGAAGCTAAACAATTTAAGGGAAGATTGATTTGTACGTCAAAGGGTAAACCAGGTCAGGGTTATGAAAAGAGGCTTTAAATACCATTCACAAAAGCAACAGAGCAAATCCCCCCACTGCTCTTTAAGCGCTGGAAATGTCACAAAGAGATCCCCGGAGCTGGGGGATGCTGCCACATGTATGTGGTGCTGTGAAGATGTCCTCTCCCAGGTCTCCATCTGTTATATCCTGGGAAAGCGGGGGTGTGACCCAAGTCCTGGCCAGAGGTAGCCTCTAGGTTGTTTGGGTTTTTTTTAATTTTTATTTCAGGTTTTTTGTTTTAGCTTATGAGTAGAAATCCAAACATTCTCCGTAAAGCAAAAAAAGGCAAAGTGGATTTACAGACAAAGCATCGTGAGAAAAACTCAAGTGCTTCCCTCTCCCCCCAGTTCAGCTTCTAATGCAAGAATTCAAAGCAGCTGCATTTTTGTGCTGGAAAATGTTCGCTTGCATTTTAGGAACAGTTTTCCTTCCTGCAGGAATCTCAGGAGCAGTGTGGCACCCTGCTCCCATGGGTTAGATGGGCTGTGCACAAAAGCAGGGTGCTTGGGGAGCACTGTGTGCTTGGGGATGGAGTGATGCTGCAGAGGGGAAAGTGGTCTGATGGTAGTTCTTGCAAAAAGGGCCCTGAGTCATGCAGCTAATGGCCTTGAGCGTGTTATACTCTTTTTCCCATGAGCAGGCTGTGACTTTCTCCTCCCCAAATGAACCATGACAAGCCCCTATCCAAACAGTATTAATAGTTGTAATAACAGTAATTATCCGAGCAGTAATATTAATCATAAAACACTCTTTTTTTTTTCTTTCTTTTTTTTCTTTAATTTGCCACCCTCGAGAGCATGCAGCAGCCTGCATAGCTGGTCTGGGTGCCTGGTGCCTACAGGCAGGGTGCATGGAGCTTTCCTGCCGCAGAGCTTTGTTGTTTTGCTGTGATGGATCCCTTTGCTTTCAGTGCTAAAGAATGCTCAGCAGGTCCAGCTTTGTTGCATGGGTGCTGAGCATTGTCAGGAGCAAGTTAATTCCTCCCGTATGTTCTTGAGTCTGGCCCACATTAGAGTCATCTGTAGCCCCAGGTGCTTGTCTGATTCGGTTGCCCTTTTCGTGCCCAAATCTTGCTCTGTGCAGAGGGGATAAGACAAGACACATGGACGATGCCTGATGAGGCACATCCAACACGAAAGGGCAGCTTGATGTGCAGCCTCCTGGCTTAATGTTCTGCTGCTCCAAAGGGATTTTCCTTAAATTTTTCCATTTCTTAGGGCAGGAGAATGCAGGAGAGGGAGGCTTAAGGGCAGAGTCAGGGAACTGGATAATTTCTCTTTCAACTGATGCTTTTTATCCCCTTGATTTTGTACTGGCAGAGCTGTCACAGCTTGTTGCTGGAAGATGAGAGTCAGGCAGACTCTGAAAGGTGTATGTTTGGTGGTGCAGCCTTGCTGGTGTTCATCCAGGCAAGTGAGTTTTGATGGTTGGGTTACAGGCTGCAGCTCCTCCTTTGTATGTCATGAAGTTGCAGCAAGGGACGGTCAAATTGGGTATTAGCAAAACGTTCTCTGAAGTAATAGCAAGGCATTGGCACAGGCTGCCCAGGGAGGTGGGGGAGTCACCGTCCATGGAGTTGCTGCAGAGCCATGGAGATGTGGCTCTGGGGAGGGGACTTGGGCAGTGGGCAAGTGTAGTTGGGCTGGGTGAGCTTTTCCAACTGCAACTGATTCTATGAAAGATGTACGCAGGAGGGATATCCAGCAGAGGAACTCAAATCACCATGGAAAAGCCATTAGGAAAATTGCAAGTTTGTAGTGCTGGCTTTGGGGGAAAAAAGTGTTCCCTGGGGTCTTCGCTGTCCTTGTCCATATACCATGTAAGCTGCTTGGCACTGCAGCAATTAATCACTTAGTAAATATCTTCTGTTTTATTACATAAGCAATAAGCACTTTGTCAGAAATTACATAAGTTATAATCCAATTAAACAATAATTACATTGTAATGACTTTGTAACTACAACATTAATTAACTTTTATTGCCCTGTAAATTAACCATGGTATTGATACGGTGTTGAAGGCAGGCAGCTGGCTCCAGTGATGGGAGGAGAAGAAAGGGGAGCCCCAAAAGCTTGGGGGGGAACTGACCTGAGGACCAAGTCTGAAGTATTGGGATGGAGGTGGTGGAAGCACTGGTGGTCAGCAGAGGCTGGGAAGCCAGCTGCATTTTGGGAGAGCTTCTGCACACCTACACGTTGGTGCTCATCTCAACCAAGATTGCTCGTATATTGCAGGTGCTAAAAAGATTGGAGCTGAGGCCAAGGTCCTCCAAGGTACTCTGATGCCTATCATAAATTTGAATGGGAGGATCTGTGCTCGATATTGGGAAATCACCTTCCTAGAGGGGATTTCTCAGCTGACGATGGCATTTCCAAGGGTACCAGCAAGTAGTGTGGGGATGTTGCTCATTCCCCATGGGCAGGGAAGGGAAGGAGTGGCCCTGGAGGTACTGGAGAATTGGAGATGTGTGTGGGTTGTGAGGAGCAGGGTTTGGCCCCATCTGCCTGTGAGCAGCCTCCCAGGAGCCAAAGGCAACCAGAAACCAACCAGAGCCATCTACCATGAGTTGGGCAAAGAGATAAATCCTGCCTCCTGATTGCAGCGGGGATTTTGGCAAGCAGGGCCACAGTGACCACATGTGAGTGAAGGTGTTAACTCATGCTGTGACTCATGTCTCTGCCAGTAGAGATGTTTTGGGTGAGATAAGAGGCCATTCTTAACACAGCTTAAGCAAGGAGTCAACCTGAGTCTTTGTAGAATTGCTAACAATGGTGTCAAGCTGGCATTTATTGCTCAGGTGTTTTACAAATGTTGTCTATACACCAGGCGTGCTTGGAAACTAGAAAACCAGTGCAGCCTCTTGTGTTCTTGCATAACCGGTCTAGCGATGCAGATAGGGAAATATAACAAAATAATTATCCTTTTGATCTGGCGTAATCTCTAAATCTCCTCCCCTGCTTCTGAACCCTGTTGAAGTGTCTCTCTGATCCCTCCCAGTTTTGTAGCTCTCTGGCAGGCTCCCACTTTGCCACGTGGCTGCTCTGAGCTCTACGATTATGCAGGTTGCACAAAGAATCATTACTTGACCGTGTGCTGTCCTACTTTAGTCAGAACTTTTTTTTTTTTTTTTTTTTGCTTGGTGTGGACATACTGATGTTGCAAAGACTGCAGTTAACCTGCGTGAAAAAACCCTTGTGCATTCAGGAAATGGCTCCATTGGGCTCAGCATTCCTCTTGGCAGAGCTGAAGGGTGTCTGCTGACTTTGGATTGCAACAGATAAAAGATTACAGAGCTGGGAGGTGTCAGGACTCCTATCTAAAGCTCCCTACTCCCAGTCCAGGCTGGGTTTTGGAGGCAAAGTGCTAGGGGAGGATAGACATAGGTAGTGCTCCATCCCAGCTTGGTTTAAAGCAGGATCTTCTGGAGCAGGTTTGGGCACCCAAAACAAAGGACAGTAGTCTTAATTCACCAAAAGTAGAGTTGAGAATATTCTTTTTCTAAAAACAGACACTAGAGGAGATAGAAATATGCTGAGAGAGGTGGCTGAAGGTGAAAGCCAAGGATGAGAGTGCCATCCATCATGTTTGTTTTTGCCTGATGGGACTTCCTGCATTCCCTCCAGCCTGTACACGCACTGTCACTGCTTGGCCATGCATTTCATCAGTGCCCCCTCCTCCTATCTGCTGGGGTCACCAGTCCTTCTGAACTGATGGCTGCTCCATTGGGCTGCCATTACAAAGAGAAAAACTAAAACTGAAGAAGTTGTTGTGGCAGCTTTCTGCTTCTCTCTGAGAGCTACAGCTTATTCAAGAGAAGAGGATGTAGTGATGCACAGCAGCTGGTCTCGTATCTCCAATTTAATGGGGGGTTCCCTATGTTTCCCCTTGTTTCAGGACATCCTCAGCTGCAGAAACAAGCCTCACCAGACTGTGGCACATGTGGCTGAGCTTTTTAAAGAGATGGGGAGGAAGGAGGGGTAATTAATCACTAAAGATACTTTGCTCATTCATTTTAACAACTGAAGTTTGGCTTAAATTATTAATGCTGCAGCTTCGTAATGCATTAGGAAATGCACTACGACAGATGTCATCAAGAGTGCAGTCTGGGTAACGTGAAACCACACTCCAGCCCAATAAAACTTGTGTTGCAGTGGGGGGAGGATGGCTCTTTTTCAACAAATTAATAATGTGTTCTGATTAGCACAAAACAGATTAGCAAGGTTCTTCTCTATGTGATTTGTTTCATCAATAGAAAGTTAATTAACAGTCCTCTGCCTTCTAACTCTCAGTTATAAGACAACATGCCAGCATCGCACAGACCTTAATCTTAGATTATGAATTTGTTCATTTTCTTTAATTTTAGCCATGGATGTCTATCCCAAGTGAACTGGAAATGAGGTGTGTTTTCATAGCAGACAGGCTCATTTTGGTAATACTCCAAGTTGACTTATTTCGAGGAAATATTGTATTGGTTAGAGCATTGGGGCTCTCTCTTATAGCATGAAATTATGACCCAGTTTAAAAAACAAACAAACAGCAAAATGTTATTAAAATGGTATACAGAGTATTTAGAATGTGATACAGGCAGGCAGATGTGGTGAGGATAGATGGTGCAATATAACCATCTATGGGTGGGATGGGGAGGCTTTAAGGCACCTCTAATCAGAGAACAAGCCTTGATAAAACCTTGTTGCACCCTTATTGAGACTCCAGCCCTATGGTGCAGTTGTTTGATCTGAGGTAGAGTGCTGTGTAGTTTGCTGAGGTCGGATCAAGGCAGTGTCCCATTCAGTTGTATTTTTGTGCTGAATCAAATCTTTGGGTGGCTGCTGCAGAGGGATTTCACCCTGAGGATTTTCTAGCTTTGCCTGAGGCAAAACGTATGGCATGGGATGGGGAAAAAGGAACGGGAATTATGGCTCTGGGGATTGGACTCCCCAGGATATATTTCCCCTCTCCAGAAAGACCCCACTGCTCAGTGGAGAACCCCTGCACATAAAATGAGACAGTACGTATAGTCACCCTTACCTTTAGCTAAAGCTTCTCTTTCTTAAATCACCAAGTGGTTTATTTTCCTGTGTTTGCATCTATTTTCCCATCATTAGCATGCTTGTTACATTAAAGCTTTGGCAGAGCTGCCCCATCCCACAAAAACTGGCTGTGAGTATCGGGGCTGTCAGGTTGGACACGTGGCGGCAGCAAACTTGCCCAAAATGCCTGGGCACAGTGTCGGGGCAACACCCAAATTCCTTGCCGAGTCGTGTCTTGACGTGAGAGGAGAGAAAGTCCTGCTCCGCCAAACCTGACCTTGGCATCCCACCTCCCATGCTTGGAAAAACCACAAGGAAAATAGTCTTGAACCCCAAGACGCTGCCCAAATGAAGAGTGAGAATGGAGTTCTTTGATCTTCATCTCCCCTGCCCCCACCCTGTATAATTAAAGGGAGCGAAGAACCAGCCCCTAATTAAAAGGAGGGAGGGGAGGACGTGGGATGCATTGGCCAAGCGGTGCCTGTGGTGGGGGCACCTGATGTGTGTGGGGCTGGGAGAAGCATGACAGAGGCAGCTGTGGGGTTCATCTGCGGTGTGAACTGTTCTGGAAAGTGCTCCTGGTCTGCAGGTGGTCATAAAGCAGAAGATGCAGGGAGAACTCAGGGAAGGGGTGAAGAAAAGGATGGGACTGGAGTTGTCAGTGTGTAATTGTCACCAGGAAAGTGGTGGCATCACCGTCCCTGGAGGTGTTCAAGAAATGTTCAGGTGTTGTACCTGAGGGACATAGTTCAGTTGGAAATATTGGTGATAGGTGAGTGGTTGGACTCGATGATCTTAGAGGTCTTTTCCAGCCTTGGTGATTCTATGATTTGCCTGCTGCCATCCCACCCTGCCCCAGGTGGTTCTGGAAGGATGATGGAACGCCAGCTGATGCTGGAGAGCCCTTCCAAAACCACAAATCAAAGCTGTTTCCACATAACCTCCATATGCCTGGTATATAATTTATGTGTTCAAGGAGACACATTCGGCCCCTCCATAGCCAGTGGCCCTCTCCCCAAGGAAGATGTTCCTGCCTCTATTGCCGTCTATCTGGATCCTATTATCTCATGAAGAGAGGTAGCCAGAGGAAATGCTCTAAAGTCTCTTAGGAAATTTTTTATTTTGGGTTTTCTCCCTGTTCGCTGCAAGCTGTCCTTCATCTCCTGGCAGCCCAGTGTGCTGAGAGTCTGACCTGACATCCGTGGGGTCAAAAAAGTTAAGAAAACAAAACTTAACAATAAAAATAAGCAGCTGGGGCCAGCAAAAGAGCAGAGTGTCAGAGGAAGACAAGGAGAAAAGGAGGATGCAGAGAGCTTTCCCGCTGTCTGAGTGCTATTCGAATTGCCCGTGTCTCTGGGGAAGACACTGCTTGCACCTATTCATTTTGAAAAATGGGTCCTGTTCCACCTGTCTTGCCATTACAAATTGAGGAGCGACAGGAGTCAAGGGAACGTTGACTTCCATCCAGGAGCAATGGACGAAGAGCAGCAGTGAGGAAGGGGAACGGCCCACCTACCTGCCTCCTTCACTGTAATTAACCCCAGTGCTAATGAAGTGCAACCAGACAGCTACCATCCTATGATGGAAAGCTTGCAAGGAGCAGCGCTAGCTAATGAGGACATTAGAGGCTGATCTCTCGTTTGTCCTCATCATATTTTTTTAATATTAGGCTAATTCCACTGTAACGTAGATTAATTGGCACCTTTCTGCCTGCATATTCCTTGGACAGACAAAAATATTACTATTCTTCTGAAATTTAGAACTAAATCTTGAAATTTGTTTCCCCATCCAAAACAAATAGTTTCCTTGGATTTGGAAGAGGGGCAATATCTCCTCCGAAAGTCAGGAACAAGACCTGGTTGAAGTCTGAGTAGGAGGAAAAAATGTGTTTCATTATTCATTGAGCAAATTTATCTCGGTTTTTCCATTGCTGGGCAAATGCCATTCCCTACTTGCTTGGTGCAGCAGCAGAGTGATATGAAAAAAGGCCAGATATGGCAAGTAATGTGAAGAAAAAGCAGGAGTGAGTGTTGTTGGGTGTCTAGCCTTGCAGACGGACAGAGCCAAAAACCTGCTGTTTGTGTAAATGTCTTTGCTCATTTTCCTCCTGGGGTGAATTTGGCAATTATTCCATTTCCACATCTAGAGCAGCCATAATGCAAGTCTGCCCATGCTGTCTCACTGTTGTGCTGCAAGGAAAAGGAGGAAAAAATCGCACGGATCCAGACGGTGGCTGCATCCAAGTAGGGCAAAAGCTGAAAGAGGGGTGCCAATGGGAAGAACAGCCATGGCTCGGCAGAGAATGCAAGGGAAACCTCCAGTTAGAACAGACTGGGTAGAAAAGCCAGTGTTGGAAAGCACCATGTTCTTCTAGGGATGGGTCAAGCCTTGCACAGTTCTGGTCTGTTCACTGCTGTGGGATAGCAGGGGCAAAATTCTGAAGAGAGCATTCTGAAATATGCTTCAGGCTTTGTGGACCATGCTGCTGGCAGCACCCTCTAGGATCATGCACAGCTGGTTGGTTGTATAGGCTGACCCCTATCTCTCTTAGCTGGGGCTTGACGTTGTGCTCATCCCTGACCTTCCCATGAGTAGCCACTGCCCCATGCTTGAGTTTGCAATGACCCTAACGGCTGGCTAGATGAGGAAACCCAACCATGAGGCTGCTTTGAATGTGAAACTTATTGCCACATGGACAGGCCAAGAAGCTTGTTATGGTTCCCAGCTCAGCCATTATGGTTCACATATGGATTAAATGTTTCCTGTGTACTGTCCCAGCCATGAGTTCTGCTGCAAGGAATACTTTCCACCCCAAGCACACAGTTTCTAGGTGACATTTACTTTAATGAACAGGTATCTGCAACCTTGGAAGTTCTTCATATTTCTCATTACCAGTATCCTAATAATCTCTCCAGAAAAAAAAAAGAAAAAAGAAGAAAAGAAAAGGTAAGACCCTTTTACACCTGACTAATTCTGCTGCTGTTATTCAGTGCTGCTTTCACACCATTTCCCGAGTCTGCCAAGACACCCTTGAACCTGTTTAGAAAAGGTTAGGATGCTAATTAAGAAAAGCTATTTTTTCTCCCCACTCCCTCTGAGGGAGAAATGTAAAAAGGTGAACAAGCTGGGGTTGGATCTATTATTATTCTTGTTTTTTTTTCCTGTTATGAAAAGTATGTCCCATTTTTCCCCAGGGGAATGCACTGCCCCTGCAGGTCCTGTGTGCTGGTGTGAATACGGGACGGGAGGTTAATTTGTAGCCCTGTGATGCACAAGCTTTCTCTTTGCACAAATATTGATCTAAGGCTGTTCGAATATCCGTCCTGACCGTAACAACTGCTGCGTGATATTGCTGCGGGAGATGGGCAAGGACATTGGAGAGGAAGGGAGTAGGGAGAGGAAAGAGGCTGGTTGGGGCTATGGACTTCTTCTTTCAGAGAAGGGAAAGGCAGTATCTTTTTCCATCCTGGCCATTGGTGATATGCCATCTTTTCATTGCCTTAGTGGTCTGAGCTGCAGGGTAGCATTCAGAAGGCTAAACCCAGCCAGTGTGTCCTAGGCAAATCAATGCCTATGTGCCAATCCCAGCCAGCACAGAACACCCTCCCTTCTCCCTATCCCCAGAAGAAGAGGGATCAGCAGGGCAGCCGCTTCGCAGGAGGAGCACTGGAAGGTTTCTATCTCACCTGGTGGACTACAACTCACTCTGCACCAAAGCTCTCCCAAATTCTTTCTCTGTGAATTATAACAAAAAACCTTCGTCAACTGGCTTATTAGTCGCTCTCTTAATTGCTCCATTCTTCTTTCACTTGTGCTTTCTGGTCATTTTCTGAATCTTGGGCTGAAGGAGTGAGTGTGTGCATGGCTTATCCTTCTCAGAGTGCATTAAACTTGCATGACTTGGCCACGCAGAGTTGACACTCAGCGACCTCACACAACTTCTCCCTTCAAAGCCTTCTGTATTGAGTGACACACCTGCCTCCTGTGGCAGGCTCCAGCACAAGCTTATGCAACTGTACACTTGTCTGTCCCTGTGAGATGCTAGCATCCATCCCATTAAACTCCCGTCCATCTCCATACTTCATACTGCCTGAAATCTCTCCCAAACTGTCTCTTGTGTAATGGGTGAGGTGTGAAGGCAGCTGACTGCAGGTCTCAGGGCTTTTCCAAAGGCAAGGTCCTGTCTCTAGCACAAATGATAGCAATGGGAAAGCTGTATAAGCGCAGGGCAAGCAGCAGTGATATTTCTCCAGAACACTTTTGTAGCCTCCTGTGGTTTGCAGGTCGAGGACCTCCTCACCCATAAGCAGTGTGTTTGTGTATAAGAGCCTCAATGGGCAAACTCTCAGCAAAAAAATTCTATTTTTTAACGCACTCTTATGAGCTCTTAGCAGCCACCAGTTAAGAGGCCCATGGCTCAGAGATGCTGGGTAAAGAGAAAGCTCTTTTTGTCTGTCTTGAACCCACAGGTTTCCTCTGGTGCCCCTAGTCCTTGCTCCAGGAAATGTGAGAACAGCTCTTCTTGTGCTTCTCAGACCTCTGCCATGTCCCTCCCCAAGGCTGAGGAGCCTGTACCTTGCTAGCGCCCCTTCTTCCTTTGATCACTGCATTCAATGCTGAAGCTCTTATTCCCTACGGTTTTCATATAGGGGGGCAGAACTTGGAACTTGGTGGAGAATTCAAGGATGGGCCAATGCTTTCTGCTTTGTTCTTGGCTCTTTCCCTTGCAAGCCTTTTCCTTGTTCCTCCACAGAAATCCATGAGAGTGGCAGAAACTTGAGAGCCAAGGGGAGGAGGCAGCCTGGCTGGGGGCTGGGGAGGGATGCTGCAGGGGAAGGTGGATGGGCTGTGGCAGAAAGGCATCTGTAAGAGCCAAAAGCTAGGGCAGTGCCAGAAGAAGTGCTGATGAATCTCCAGATATATATTTTTTTTAATGTGGGGTGTTGTGCAGAACACGAAGGGTGCAGAAGATGCAGGGTCTGTATGGGTGTGCCATGGTATTGACTTCTGCTCATTTTGCTATGCAGAGGAAAAACGGGCCACATGTTTACTGTCCTGCTGTGTAAAAGTCCATATGAGAGGACACAACCTCAGAGGCGAGGTGCTGCTTTCATTCTAGCAGCATACTGAACCTTCTGCTGTGTTTCAGGGTGACTATGAGCATCACCAGCTTAGGAGACATCCAGAAACTGGTTAATGAGGGATCTCGAGCCATTGAGTTGATTTTACTCTGTTGCAACTGTAGCAACATCCTCATGGAGAGCACAATGAGCGGACAAGAAATGAACTCATCTGTAGCCAGAGGCAGGACCCCCCTTCTTCTGCCTTCCCCATTTACTGATAGAAATGAAGTCTGTGGTGCAGCCCCTTAAGCTGGCTAGGCACTTGAGACTCTGAAGTCCTTAAGCACATTAGCAGCTGGAGGTCCATTATTATTCATTGAATCTCTCCGGGGCCGATTGGAATCCTCCTTTTAATTGTCTACATTCCCCTCTGTCCTTTTATCAGGGAAGAAAGGAAGAAGGAGGGCTTGAGCTGCAGCAGCCGGGTTATCTCATTACCCATCCCACTCTGGGATCGGATGCGCGCTTGGATCTACTCTTCCCTGCGGTGCAGGGGGGTAATGTTGCCCCTTTTCCATATTAATGGCAAATTGACAGCCCCCCTTCTTCTGCATATCTCCCTCAGCACGCTGCAGTTAATAATTCACATTTCATTAACACGTCTGCATGGCCTTACGTTGTTTCCCTTCTGTCGATGAAGAGATAATGGTAGGGCTTAGAGAGGCAGGAATTGAAGCAGGACAAGCTGAAACAGCTGCTGGGATCAATTGGGCTGGATGAGAAGCGCATGAGCTCTCAGAACAGAACATTGGACTTCTCCGTACTTCTCTGAGTATTTGCTGTGACAACCAGAGCTGGTAAAGAACCAGAAAAGACCCTCATATGAATTGATACAATGAATTGAACAATGGTAGAATCATAGAGTCTTCCAAACTGGACAGGACCCAAGTAAGAAAAGCTTGTATCGTCCCACAGGCCAAGCAGAAGGATTATGGCAGGGGGACTGGTATGGGCCATCAGACTGTTGGCAGCCACTCAGTCTGGTTAAAGCAACGTGCCAAGGAGGAAGCTGGGTGATGGAGAGACCAGCCTCCATGTGAGCAGCTGTCATTGGCAAGTTCTGTACAGCCCCACTGGAGAGCCTCAATGCCCCCTATTTGTAGAGGAAACACTGAACATGCCTGTGAAGCTTCAAGCCACCAGCAGGAGCAGCTTTGAAGAAGGGGGTTAAATGAAATGCGCTCTGGGAGAAGTTGGCCTTACCAGTCCTCCTGCCAGCGTAAAGGATTTTACATCAGGAGCCTTGTCTCTTGAGCTTGGTTTTCCACACACTGAAACATTAATCAACTTTTGAACCATGTACTGTATGAAATATTCATCCTTTCTTCTTGTGAAAAACAAACCAGAACCCTCAGCTATCTTCAAAGCTGTCTTGTGGCGTTCTGTGCTCTGATCCTTTAGGAATTGCTGTGTCATTTCCACCTAACTCTATTCTGTGACTGTTGGAGACAGGGAGCTAAAAATCGCTTCCAGAGTGACTTCACTAGTGTGTCTAGGTTTGCAAGACAAATGTTTTTTGACTTAGAATTTGCTGGCCAGACCCAGGCCAGTTGTATTTCTATTAAGGAGACAAAAGGGGTTTAATGCCATTTTCAAACCTAATTTCATGGCTAGCCAATTCATGCTGTGATCCAGTGGCAGGTGATTTCTATATTAAAACATTTGAAGAGAAAGCAGCTTAGATCAGCCAGCCTTGAAAGGGGATAGACCATCTTGTCCGTCCTCTCAGTGCTGGAAGGAAGGGCTTCCCCCAGGCATCCCTGCCCAATATTCTTTCCTTTTGCAAGGAGTATGAGCACAGCCACAGCACAGATCCTCTGAAGCTTCTTCAACAGCATGCCCTTGAATAAGAGCTTCCCCACTCCTTCCCACCCCCACTCCCCCCCAAAAAAGAGAAAAGAAGTAATGAAAAAGGGAAAAGAAAAAATCTGTTGTAAAACGTAGTTTCTATTAGCAGACCTTAAGGCACTTTTAGAAATGTTGAGTGAATGAAATCTTTCCCTTGCCCTATCTGGGGTAAACAAATCCATCCTGTCCTTCAGCTTGATCTTGCAGTAATGTCATAATCCCACCTTTATTACATCACTGTTGTCATGGAAATAACTGTGATTTCATAAAGTCTCCATAATGACTTTACCACAAGATCCATTAGGATGGGAAGATGGATTGTGAAGGCTAGAAAAATGCTTTCTTTAAGCAAATGCGTACTGGATAATTAGCAAATGCAGCAAAGGGAAAGAACGGAAATTTGATGGAGATAAATAAATGGATCCATCTTGAATGTGGGCTATTTATGAACAATTTCTTTGATTTGGTTTCAAATAGCACAAAGGCACTGTTATAATTCTAATCAAGCCAAAAAGTCCCATACTTCAGGACATAGCGTATGTTGAACTTCAGTCCTCCAAAGACCCTTAGGCTTTGGAATAACTTTCTCAGGCTTGCACTGATGTCCACAGAGCATGCTGAGGTGTGGTGGGGCCTGTTGTCTGATGGTCCGGGAATGTAGAATCGTAGAATATCATGAGTTGGAAGGGACCACCAAGAGTGGTCCTGATGGGGACAGCTTATTCTTCTGCCTTTCTGTATCCCCTGGGAGTGTTTGCCCTATGGATAGGTACTTATTTTTAATTTTCAAAGAAAAATACACTGCTTGTGATGGTACTTACTGGGTAGTCCACCCCAGGCTGATGCTAGACATACATCAAGCCATGCTGGTGATGGTTTTCTGCTCTGAACTCTGTAATCTGTTTTCTCGTGTCCTGGTGCCACACTGAGCACCATCACATGCACCCCCTCATTCTGAACACTCTCATGGTTCAGGCAGCAAACAAGAGAAGGGAGTTATGGGAACAAGATATACAAGAAATATACAAGAGGTGCTCAGCTGAGGTCTGCTGGCTCCATGCTAGAACACCTTTCTGCAAGCGAGGCTGTTTGCAATGTCATTCCCTTCAAAGCTTCAGCAAGCCTCTGGCTTCCCTCTGCAAGCTGCACCTGATCTGGGAGCAGGGGTGTAGAGAAACAGTGCTAAGCTAATTGAAGTGGTCAAGATCTAGCCAGCAGCATTTCACGCGTTAGCCAAATTGGAGCTATAACTAATCTCCAAGTGAAGACAAATCTCTCCTCTACAATCCTCTTACTGTATTTACATATGAAAATCCATGAACGCTTGCTGAATGGAGCCGTGGTAAGACTTTTGGGGATTGCTCGTGAAGAGGCTGGCAGTGCAGCCTAGAGAGGGTGCGAGGCACCGATAACACCTGGGTTCCCAAATCCCTGGGAGCTGGGTGTCTGGAGCCCAGTCCAGGTATTTAGAGAGTACTTAACTGTTCCTCCTGGTAGGTGAGAAATATTGGCTCAGAGGCAAGAAAAACATCATGGGACTCAATGCAGATACATGATCATCAGTGAGTGTTATCTTGTTAATCAGTATTACCTAACTTAAATTGTAAGTGTTGTAACTGCTGTCAAATCCATGATAGAGATGTAACATGTATTGGCTTTGAGAAATAACAACTTTTTGTGACTAATCATTGCTGACGGTCACGTGCCGTCTCTAATGATCTCCTTGGGATGCTTTGCTGGATTGGGAGGAGAAGGTTTTAGCCACATGTGCTGGCGGGGCTCCAGCTTTGGCTGTGATGATTAGCCAGACGAAATCCATCCCGCGCCTTTGGCTGCCTGTAATGGTGTTCCTCGCTTCATTCTGGCACTGACAGAGCCGGATAATGTGTGGTCTGAGACATCTGTTGCAGCTCATAAAAACAACACGTTACAGGGAGGATTATTCCTGGTCTGGAGATCCAGAGAGCCAAACACGCAGCGAAGTGGGTGATCATCATTGCTAACTGGGGATGGGATAGCTTGGCACCACCGAAATGGGCACCACCGAAATGGGCACCACCTTGCCCCTTCCTCCCATAAATACCTAAATCATCTGTAAATCACCTCTTGAAAGCCTCCCAGGTTTACTTAATGCTCTGCTGGGAAGCATCATCATCATCACTGTAATGACTCGCTGTTGGTTCCACCATCTGCAGAACAAGGCAGGGCAACGGAGCAGCATCCACATCCTGCGCGCATGCAGACCCCATCCCTGCTTCCACCCTCATGCCTTCTGCAATCTGCAAAGGTCATTTTGGAACTTGTGCCATTTCATCTGGGTGACCATGGGGCCACAAAGCTTTAGTGCAGGTCATTTTGGCTTCCAAGCACAGTTGCAATCAACCATAGTCGAGAAGGCAAGTTGGATGACTAGTTTGGCAGGCTTTGGATTTGAGTTTGGAAACAGGGTGCTAGCAAAGAAGTTTGTTCCTGTTTTCCTCTCTTAAAAGTTCACAGTTAATCATAGAATCATAGAATGGCCTGGGTTGAAAAGGACCACAATGATATCTAGTTTCAACCCCCCTGCTATGTGCAGGGTCACCAACCACTAGACCAGGCTGCCCAGAGACACATGGAGCGTGGCCTTGAAGAATTAAAGAGTTAAAGAATTGTTCAGTTAAAAAAAGATCATCTGAAACCAGAAACTGTGCTTTGGGTAAAATGAAGGGTTTTCGGTCAACTCGATTTTGTTGACTTCCAAATTGTTTTTGGGGTGTGATTTTTCAGCTGGACCAGCTAACCAGCAGATATATTATTCACTCTGCTCTGCTAGTGAGATCCTGAGGTCTGAAGAATATATACTGTATACTGACACCTTGCTCCTTTCTGATGCTGATCCAAGCACTGTGAAAGCTGGTAGAAAAATGTTTCTAATGGGAACTGGCCAAGTCTATGATGCCATGTTTTGGTTGGGCCTGCCAGAAGGACATGGATCTTCTTGGATGCATTGTCAACAGAGTTCTGTTTTGAAAGACACCAGCATCTCTTTGCTTCTCTGAGGTACACCCTTACACACCCCTTAGCTAACATCAGTTCATTCTGTTTGGCTGTTAAGGGCTGCAAATTCTGCCTGTTTATTACCAGGATGTTTTCAGCTTGTAACATGTTCTGCTTTTGATGAGCTCTTCAAGGAATGCTACTTCTGCAAATGTGGTGATGTATCACAAATCGCCTGGCTCCTTGGCTACCCATGCCAGGCAAGAGGAGAAATCCTTCCATCGTCAGAAGTGTCCCTGCACCTCCAGGTGCTCATGTTGCTTTCCTATGTAGCTGCCTGTCTGATTAGCAGCAAGGAAGAAACACCCTCAGAAGAAATCTAAGCATTCCTGTTCTTTGTCAAGGATGCAGTAGGAGGCTTAGAAAGGAGCAAGGATGGAGAAGGGTGAGTGCAGATGATATTTGTTTTGGCAGGAAGAAGTTAGGTACGGCTCAAATTGCCTTTTTTTTTCCACTAAAGGCATCCAGCTGCTGCCATGATTTCTGCTTTTAGGTTCAGATTGTTTGCAGCCTGCTCCCTGGAAGGGATCAATAGCTTCCTTTCCCTTGTGCTCCTTCCCCTCGTGCTCTGCTCACTGGAAGGAGCAGATACCTGGCTCAGTAGTAACTCTCATATGTTGTGCAAGCACATGTATGGCAGCCTCTCAGGGTGCCAGGACTAATTTTCCTTGTGTATTTTTTTGTGCCCCATCTGAGGGTCATTTCCACAATGCTCCATCAGCACCAAGTAGATGCAGTCAACTCCCTGTGTCACCCCGTGTGATTCCTTCAAATGGAAGGGGTGGCTGACTGCTGCTTCAGGTGCAGTGCAATACACAAAGGAGGAGGTCAGGCTGGGGGAGCTGGGCAGGTGCCTCTGATCTCAGCAGCTCACAAATCAGCCCCTCTGCACCAACAGGTCAGGATTCACCCCATGGGCTGGGAGCCCTGTTGGAAAGCCTTTGAAGTCCCTCAGATGAAATGGTAGAAACACTGTGGTCCTGGTATCCTGGCTGCTGTAAAAAAGGCATGGGGATGCAGAGCCCAGATTGATATGAAGAAGGATTTCTGCTGCAGAAGTGAAAGTCCCATGTAACAGTGGCGCTCAGTTCATTTTTCAGGCCCCTTTCTGCTTGTGCACTTAGGAAAGTGAAATAATAACTGGGAGCAAAGCTCAGGTTAATCTGTGCTGAGAACATGGCATTATTATAAGAAGGGGCATAGGGGGGGAAGCACACAGCTTCTGTGGTTCATTTTATTTTTCAGCTTTGCCTTTGACGGTCACTGGTATTAGAAAATAACCCTTGTCTGCAACTGGAGTGCAGAAATGTCTGCAGGGCTGAGGTGCCACTGAGCCGTGGCACACTGCTTCCAGCCCAGGGATGCTGGTGACTGCGCTCACACCCAGCTGACACAGGGCTTCCCAGGTGCCATTTAATGACCCATGGTGCCATAGGAACCCCTTGGAAGAATTATGAGGTCATAACTCACAGCTGCTGCAGACAGGTTCTCCATACTTAGGGGCACCTGTCAGGAATTTATCACTAATGTATTTTTATGCCAGGCCTTATCATAAGTGAAGAAAGGCTCCAGCTGTCTCTAGTGACTTTTTAATCATCCAAAGAAGTTCTACACCTGAGGTAACAAACACCCAGTCCGTTGACTGGGGCTACTTTGTTTGATGTATTTATGGGAGATGCTTGGCTTATTCTGCTGCATCTCACATTTTTTTTGTAGGGAGGGAAAATAAAAAAAAAAAAAAAAAAGAAAGCTAAGCCTGCATGCTGCAAACCCTGCAGCACGGTAGCCTGCAAAATGGCGTATGGCTCTTGCAGGCTCTTGAAGCCAAATGACAGGGAGATAGAAGGCATGCATGGGATAGCAATGGGACAAAAGGAGCAAGTTGTTTGGCAAGCCAGTTGATGTTATCTTTATGGGTTTCAGTAGAGGTTCTGCTGGGTTCTGCTCTTCCAGCAGTCATCTTGCAGCTCCTGGGAGTTCTCAGAGATCCTTGGCTCAGCCCAGCACCAGATTAAACCCTGTTTTTCCTGGAAATGGCTCTGGATACATTTTATGGTTTAATATTTGTCCTCTGAGAAATATCTTCCTTTCACGTTAAATGAACCTGTTGTATGTGTGGCTAATTTTAAAATTTCTGGAGGAAGCTGGAGACTCTCCTTGTCTCTAGCGGGGAGGGATGCGTGCCTGGAGCATCTCTCAGGCCTGGAAGCCCCCAGCACTGGGGGTGGGCTGTGTTTCCAGGCAAATGTGGTGGTGACAGACCCATCTCCTCCTTCAAAGTGGACCAACACTCTTTGCTGTGCCATTGCACAACAAATCTGCGTATTGGTATTACCCTATGTGTGGAAAGCATTAAAGAGCAAGCACTGATAAAACTCCTGCGGGCCTTGTAGACATTCATCCACATTGGTGTCCTGCAGGGAAGCATGCAGGGTGAAATAATGCCCAGCTGGAGCTGGCTGCGGGATGCTCTTTCTTTTCCCAGCCTGAAGGATGAGACTCAAGACACAAGGGTGCTCTACAGAGCATGCTGCTGTCTGCCAAGGGAATTAAATGACTTCAAAAATATGTATTTTTGTGTAACCTGTGGGTAAATGGAGGGCAAAAGCCCGCTCTGTGTGGTGCACTGGAATGCTTTGGATGAGCAAACTTTCAGCCGTTCTTCCCAATGGCTCCCAATAGGTGAGTCCAAGCATTCCTGTGATCATTACTCTGCTGCCATTCCCCCAGCCCAAAGGAGGGAAGATTTAGGTTAGATATTAGGAGGAAATTCTTCACTCAGAGGGCAGTGAGGTGCTGGCACTGCTGCCCAGAGCTGTGGGTGCCCGGTCCCTGGAGATGCACGGTGCCACGGATGGGGCCCTGGGCAGCCTGAGCTGCTAGAGGGCAGCCAGCCTACAGCAGGGGTTGGGGCTGGGTGGGCTTTGAGGTCCCTTCCAACCCAAAACATTCTGTTATTCTATGAAAAGAAGGCAGGAGGATTTGGGGCTGAGCTCCCTGTTGTTCTTCTCTGAACAACTGAATAAAGAGAACTGCCTGGAAAAATAGAGGAGGCATCCCCTGCCTGCGAGGAGGCAGAGACATAAAAACATTCCCTGTTGACAGCATGCTGAGTTATTGCAGCCTCCGAGCTGCTGGATGGGGCTGAGCACCGTGCAGTGGGGGAGTCACTGGGGCTCTGGAAGAGCAGGATGGGGGAGCTGGAAGGGATGTGCGCTGTTGTCTGCTAAGCACTGTGCTGTCAGCTCTTGCTGCTCTGAGAGTGTCTTGCAGCATCTGGTGTTGTTTCCTGCCATCAGCTGCGTGGCTCTATGATGTTCCCTGTGTTTGCTTTTCCTTTCTGGAGAAAGTTTCCATGCTTAAGGCTGCCAAAGACATCTTGAAGGCAAAAAGTTGAGCTCACCCAAAGGCTTAGAAACAGAACGGAAGAACAGCATGAATTCACTGTTACAAAGCTTGTTTTGGGAGGGGGATGGTGCCATAAAGTGATGGGGATGGGACAGGACTCCCTCCTGAAGCTGTTGTGATCTTGGAGTGTGCAATGCCATAAATGGCACCTGGAGCCCAAATAGAGCCCAGGGCACGTGAATGCTGCTAACAGCACTTCCTCATGCTGAAGCCAAGAGATGACATTGCAGAAACAGTCTAGGTCAAAATAAATTGCTTTCTGGCATTCCGAGATTATCTAAGCCCTTCTTTTTCCCAGGATGAAAGGGAACAAAGGCTCTTCTCTGCTCCGGAAAGAGCTTAGGATACTACTTCTGTGAGCAACAAGAACTTATTAGGGGAGAGGGTAAACAAAGAGATTTGGGGTTAATTTGCTCAGGAGGGGGAGGAGGAAGAGCACGATGCTGTTCTTAAAGCCTGACACTTCTCCTGACAATAGCAGCAGGTTGCCAACTGAGCTGTGCAGGCAGCCCTGGTGCCTTTTCAGCCTATTGACGGGCAGCCCTTGGTGTTTCTCTAACTGCACATTGATTTCGCATGGACTTGCTTCCAGCTCAGACTGCATATCCCGGAATCATCTAGAATCATATAATCATTTGGGTTGGAAGGGACCCTTAAAATACACATACATGGCAAAGAAAGGTGTGTTTCAGAGCAGCGCACTGGGCATCTTCTTCTGAAGTTCCATAACATAGAATCATTAGGTAAAGGGAGAAAACCAAACATATATTTCTTGAGACCTTATGGGCCATAAGACCGTACTTGAAAACAAGTGATAGCGCAAACTATTCTTTTCAAAATGCACATAGTTCCTCATTATTGCTCTCTGTGGAGAGCCACTGTGTGAAGGGAGAAGTTCTTGCTCTGAGCCCCCAAGGTGGGGGCTGAATAAAATGCCCCTTTTCTGCCTGAACTCACCTTGGTGAATGCTTCCTCCTGCTTGGAAAGAAAGGACTTATGGCCTGTTTTCCTGACAGGTTCCTGCCCAGAGCAGCCCCAGGTTGTGTATGCTGGCCAGAGTGGGGCAGGTTTAACCTTTTGCTGGAGGGGAATTTGTTGATCCCAGTAGAAATTATCTTTTCAACCCATGCAAACTCGAAAGCACCTAATTATCCATGGAAAAAAATTGTTATAGAGAGGAAAAATCCCAAATGTGTCATTTTTACTTTTTTACTTCCCCACAGATTTTTAATAGCACAGTAGAGCTGTACGTAGAGTCACAGAATGGCTGGGCTGTGAGGGACCTTAGAACCCACCCAGCCCCAACCCTTTGCAGTGGGCTGGTTGTCCCCACCAAGTCAGGCTGCCCAGGCCCCATCTATGGCAATGGGCACCTCCAGGGATGGGGCACCTGTTACTCTAGTGCCTTCTGACACAAGGGTCTTCTTAGAAGAAAAGGTCCTGTTACTACCTTGGTTTTAAGACTTACACATCCCTGTGTACCTTGTTTAGTGGGCATGTACCAACAAAATCCCACTGCCCAAACACAGAGCTGTGCTTTGCATGGCAGGAGCGTCCTGGCCATGGTTGCTCCTTGGGTGGGCTGTCCAGATACCAGATGTTGTTCCTTCAGATCCTCCAAGGACACGTGCTGCTCAGAACTGTCAGTTCTGTTTAGTTGTCAGTTTTTGATGAATCACCTGAATGGGTGATTCCCAGCTGCTAGCCCGGGGGCTCAGGAGCTCCCACACTGGCAGAGGATGTGGGATGTACAAGAGGAAGGGTTGGCCTCCTATGCTGCTTCCTCATAACGTCCATCAGTGCCTTGAGACAAAAACTTGCTGAGGGACAAGAGCTGAAAGTCACCTACCTGGGCTCCCATAGCCTCCCCATTCCTATCCAGAATTAATAGAGAGAAAATTTCCCTAGAGAACATCAGTGTGGGCCAGAGAGCATTAAAATGGAACTTTCAGCCAACTAATAGCTGTAATTACAGCCCATCCTCTCCTATGTGGTGCTGACTTCCCCATGTAATTTTCTTTTAATTTTCTCTTAATAGGTACACGTGAGAGATGAGTGGTTCAATGCGCTTCTCATGCTTAATGTGAGGTTGGCTTCATGTTAAAGAAGCCTCATGGATATGTGGCCATGCTTCATCCATCCAGGCAGCCCAATCTGTGGTGGGGAAATGCAGCCCTTCAAAGCATACACGTGTTGTAGGCACCAGTGCTGCTTCTTAGCTCTTCAGAGGATGGAAAAGGCTTACTGGGAGAGGGAAAAATGCCCTGGTTGGATGGCAAAAGTAGAGCAGACAGTAGAGCCAGCTGCTGGCTTGCAACAGAGATGTGCTTTTCCTCCTCCTCCTCCCAGTCTGCCCTGGGTGTTGGAGCATCCTTCATCCTCATTTACTTCCCCGGATCCAAAATACAAAGGTGGCATCATTTCCACCATCCAGAAGAGTCCTTTCAGGCCAGCTCTGACACAGAAAGGAGTGCAGTCTTGCCCAGCCATGCTGTGCTGTACCAGTTCCAAGGGATAGAGGCGGGAAAAGGCAGAATTGGAGGTTTTCATAAGCATTAAATTAAAACAGTGCATAGAGCCTGTTTTGGTTCCTGGGCATGAATGTCATATCAATGCTCCACTCTGCCTGCTGCCTGATAACAGCAGTACCCACTGGGTAGGCTCAGCCTTTGGTGCGATATGCAACAAATAAAAAGCAGGAGCCTGGTAAATGCAATTTCAGGTGCCTCAGCCTCTCTAGTCACTCTGGCTCTCTGGCTGCCATGCAATTAGTTCTGTAGAAGGATGCCTCCAAAATGTCTAATTGAGCTGCATTTCTATGGGAGTTGCAGGCGGTTGGAGCTGAGAGCTGTGATTGCTGTGCACCCAGCAGGTCCGCACATACTTTGGGATGGGTCCTGCAGCTTGGTTGTCCTGGACGTGACAGAAAGACCTAGATCAGGGCTGCAGAAATGCACCAGGAAGCCAGGAAAGGGAGGTGAAGAACATTTCTGGGGACATCCATTTGGGGCAGATGAGTGAGGCTATGCAGATGGTGTCTCCCCATTGACTATCTGCATGCTCAGCCCCATGGAGGTGTCCTGAGCCCAACAGGAGCAGGGAAGCACAGGTTGGATGCAGCCCCTTCTCCTGAGTAAGATGCAGAGCTCAGTGGACCACCTGAAGCTTCCTCTACCCTGGCACCCTGCACAGAGCATCCCCCTCAACGCACTTGTGAAGTAATTAGATAACTGCTGCGAACAAGTATGTGTGCTTAATAAGCATGCTAATTGGTATTGACCAATGTGTGGCATGTTCTTTGTCAAGTGCCAATTAGAAGTGCCTAAGAAGTGCTGGAGAAGCGAGTGGACGGTGATTAGACCTCAGATAGGTATGTATGCACTGCTAGAGAACCAGAAGGAGAATCACCTGGCAGAGCAGCCAAAAACCCTATTCCCACCCAAAAACAGGAGCAGGCACCGTGCAGCTCATAACCTGCTGCCCATGTCTGCAGGTGTTCAGCTGCAGGGTGTCCTGCTCCTCAAATCTGATTCTTGCTGTGTGCCTGTAGCAGTCTCCCTGGATACTCTCACTTGCCTGGATTGCTTTATTTATTGCCATCATTAATTAATTTTATTTTGGGCAGGAAGGACAAATCCTCTGAGACTGTCTGCGTGCTAGAGACCATTACTGCATTGGTGTCTGAAAGCTTCGGTGCACAAAAACCCCTGGCTCTGTCAGCCCTGCACAATTAATTAACCTGTACCGCTTGGAACTGCAGGGCGGACTGTCTGTATCCCACTTAGGGCTGGCTCTTGTCCCTGTGCCCTGGGGTACAGGGACCAAAAAGCTGTACCAGATGCACTGTGTCTTCCCAAAATGGGCACCATGAGGATGGCGTGAAGACGTGTGCCACTCCTGTGCAAGTCCTTGAGGTAGACCTGAGGCTGAATTGGGTCTCTGCTGCCTTTCTTTAGTGCAGTAGTGCCGCATTACCACAGCTCTGCAACGTCTCCAGGGATGGTGACTCCTCCATCCAACCTGAATGTTGCCCTGGTGCTGTAAGGCCACTCAGTGGGTTTGCCGCCAATTCAGGTCAACTTCAGGTGTGTGCTTCCTTGCTCCCCACCCATTGCTCAAGGTGTGTGGTGCCCTAGAGCATCACTTATCTCTGTGATTGCTGCCTTTCTCCCTGGGATATGCAGCAAGAGAGGACAGAAGCCCCAACAAATGAGGCAGAGCAGTTTATCTGACCCCAGATGAAAGAACAAACAAAGTTTGTCTTGTGGTCAGGGTGACACTTTGCCACAAAAGGAGAGCAGGGAGAAGTTAATTAAACTTTAAAGAAGCCATTTATTAGGGGAGGAAAGTAAGGCATGCTTTTTCTCTAATACTGGAGTAAAGCTCATTACAGAGGGAAACCGTTGTTCAGCAGTTAATAAACTTACCTTCCACCACCTAGCTTTGAGGAATGGTTAATGGAGTGTCCATAGCTCATTTTAATGTGCAGTTTTTCAAGATACCCACGGCCCATTGGCTGCAAGAGTTTAGAAAACAGCTGTCTGAAAATGAGGGAGATCCCACCTGCGCTCCCCACGGAGGATGCTGCCTGAAGAGGAGGCTCACATGCTTGCTGACACCCTGTGCATCCATCTGGCTGCATCCCCCCAGACTGGGAGAGCAGAGTGATGGCCCGATGCCTGAATGGCTCTGCAGCTTGTGTGCTGCCCCAGCCTCATGCTACCCATGTGCTCATCTGTCACTGAAATCCTTTTTCAACCAGTGGAAGCCCAGGGGACTCTGCACTGGCACCTTGCTGCTTGCCACCTTGGGAAGGGACCTGGATGCTGGTCTGGGATAAAAAATGAAATAACAGCATTTGCTGGCAATGCTGAGTTAATACCAAAAAGATGAAAATACAGCCAGCCTCCAAGAATAGGAAGAGGACCTTATGATACTTAGTGAGTGGATAATAAAACGGCAGATGAAATTCAAGGCTGCTAAATGAAAAACAATGCACAGGGGAAAAATCAGTCTAACTTTGCACATAGAGCGATGGGCTCTGAACTAGATGTTACTGCTTGGAGAGAGAGAGCTGAGAGTCATGCTACAGACATCTATCACAGTGACAGTTCACACTCCACGGTCGTCAAAAGCCCCGCAAATAAGATGATGGGAGTTACAGGGAGCTAAGGGAGGGTGAAATGGGGAACGTTGCTCTGCTGCCTAATGAGTGGTTGGTGTATCCCTCCTTGAGCAATCTGTGAGCAGCTCTGGACCTCCCATCCTCAGGAATGGAGGGGAGAAGCTGAGAAAATTATCCACTGCAGACAGAGATTGATGGAGGCAGGGATGGATATGAAATCACATAGAGTACCATGGAGCTGAAGAACTGGCACTGATTGCTTGGCTGAAGTACTGGGCATAAGGACCATCAGAGAAGCTACCAAGAGCCAAGAGAAGCGGAGACTTTCTCCAATGCAGTCCAGCTCTGAGCTGGGAGGAGGCACGTCAGAGCCCAGCCACATCCAGCTGCCAGAAATACCTGTGCGATGGCCCCTTTATAGCTGGGCAGACAGGCAGAAATTCACTGCCACCACTTACCCAAGAATAATGAAACATTTCCTGAGACAGCAATAAATCTCCTGCCATGACAACACTTACAGTGCCTCTTCGATCCTGGAGAAAGGTTTTAAAACTCAGCAAAGTGGGAGTTTTTAGTGCCTCCGTGCTTGCTTCCAGCCATAATAGCAAGTTTGGGAGTGAGCAGTGCTGCATGGCCCAAAGATGGGACTGAGGTTTGAATGCAGGGCAGCTCCATGATTATGAGCACAAATCAAAGCCCTAGGCTTGAAAATCTCCTGTGTGGGGGGCTGCAATGGGCACAAGTCATCCCACTGAAGCCTGAATAATGGGGATCCAAAAAGCCATCGCTTACTGATGCTGAGCAGTACTGAGCTGGGAAGGTGGCCAGAAGAGAAACCCAGTCAAAGCCAAAGAAATTCTACCACCTCCTTAGTCAGGGACAGCTATCCTGGAAAGAAGTGCTCTTTACAGTCCTGGCCATAGAGGGAAAAGGAGGAGTTTGGCGGAGGAAGAAAGCTGATGCTGGAAAAAGGCATGGGGAAGTGATAGGTCTTTAAAACCCAACCAGCGAACCAGTCTGGTTGCAGTGGTCAACTTAAAAGACATCAGCAGAAACAAAGTGGGTTTCAATCCCTAGCTGCTTGGGGATGTCTGAATGGGAAGATGAAACTGGAGGTGATGGTTTGCTTGTGCAAGGGTCATGGAAGTGCTGGAAGCATGGCAGAGGGCTGCTCAAACAGCTGGCTGATGAATAGCAGAGCATCACAACACATTGATGCCCAGCAGAGCCTAGACCATAACAGTTCCGTCCCTATTTCTACCTTCCCTCCCTTCTTCCCTTTCTCTTTCCCTCCTTCCCCAGACACCCTAACAGCTATGGGCAGCAAAAGAAGGTGGGTGGGTGCAAGGGTGGAGAAGGAGACATCAGATGGCAGCAATCAACAGAAAAGATCAACTTAATGCGATCAGCCCTCATGTTGTTCTTATTATCAGCATCTTGGGAGTGTGCTTGATCTAATTAAATCCTTTAGTCTCTAAAGGACCCAGCTGAGGTCTGCATCCCATCAGCAGCTGCTGGCAGCATTGCTTTCAGGTTGGGGCAGGCAGAGAAACATGAAGTTCCCCACATCATTGCTCTTATCCAGGTATATTTCTATCAACTTTTTTTTAACTTGCTTGGCTCCTCTTCGGTGGAGAGCAAAGAGTTGGTCAATAACTCAGGAGTGAGGGCTCTGAGTGTTGTCATGCCGTCATTTTGTTTGTTTTGCAACAGTGTTCTGTCCAGGTTATAGAGGAGGGAATGGTTATCTCTAGAAGAGGTCTTAATCCCACTTTGGAAAGAGTGTCCTCTTTTGCAAGACACCGTCATCTTTCCAAACCCTCATGTGTTCTGAAGGCATCCGAACACAATGGATTCCTGCTGGCTAGAGATAAGCAAGGTCTCCCTGCTGCTGCACAGCCATGTATTCGCTGGCTTGCAGGGAAAGCATTTCCTTCAGTTTCCACCTTGGCTTGCTAGGTCTTTAAAGCAAAGCGGGAAGAAAGGAAGAGCTCAATTTATGCTTTTGGTATCACTCAGCAGTTTATATGCTTTTGGTAAAGCTGTGATTGTTATCAAGGCTATCGAAATCTCCAGAGTCTGAAAATCAAGGTGAAAGCTCACTTTCATGGATTATTTCCAGTCACTTTTCTTCTGCCTCTGCTAAAAATAACACAGGAATGGCTTTCTTAGAGCTTTCCTATTCCCTTCTGGCTAGAGCAGAGAAGGTCAGGAGCCTGAAAGTGAAGAAACAGTGGGGGGAAGGAGTTATAGTGACTGGATGAAATTGCTTGCTGTTTTCCCTCTAATCTGAATGTGGTTAACTTTCCACTGCCTCCCTGCAGCTCATTCCTATTCCTAAGGCTCTTTGTTTTCCAGGCTCAGTGCACGAAACATCTTGGGTGTTATTTCTAATGCCAACAGAAGGCACTGAGCTGTCCTGCAGTGCAAACTTCAGCCAATGCGACAGCAAAAGTTGGATGTTTCAGTCCTTCTGGAGCAGAAAGCTCACATTTTTATCCATTTCCTTATGAAAGATCATTAGAAACACACTTAAAGCTAGAAGTGGTTTTGACAACACTTGACCCTCTATGCTCTAGCTCCCTGATCCAAGACCTCAGGGCAACGTGAAGTCACGGCCTTGGTGTTGGAATACATCAGATTCATGGTGAGACTTCCAAGTATTAGCCATTGCATAGATTCACTGGATCATAGTGTCATATAGGTTGGAAGAGATCTCTCAGATAGTCAAGTCCAACCACCAGCTCATCCCCACCTGCCTGCTGGGCTATGTCCCTGAGAGTCAGGTTGCTTCTAGCTCTTTTGGCAACGTAAAGCTCTTGATGTTCTCTGGCTTGCTAAGCTTACACAGGTTTTTTTGTAAGAAAAATAGAAGCTTTTTTTTGGATGCTGTATTGCATTTCTTGTGTTACAATAGCTTTTCCTTGCTGTAGCCATGGGTTTTGTTAATTACTGGCTTGGTGTCTAAATTTGACTCTGAATTGTTGTATCTTCATTGTCTGAAGTGTTTCCACATGATCTAACATGAGATAACTGTTCCACATGAGATAACCAGCTGTTATCTCAAAGTGCATGTATAGTCAGGAGAGAACTCATTTAGGGCACAGGGAAATGGCAAAATAATAGTTTCTTCCCAGAGAAAAAAAAAAAATAGGAAAAAGAAGGGAAAAAAAAAAGCATTGTGCTAACCACAAGTGGGAAGGCATTGCTGATGAATAAATACAGATTTTACCCTACTATAGAACCAAGTCAACTTTAAGATTTTCAGTTATGATTTTTTCAAGCAAGGGGGTAATGCTGTTTGTCTCAGCTGCTCATTAGTGGTATTAATAATGATTGATCATCTTGTGTCCTTTCCTATCTATAAACTTGCATGACTTTCAACATCCTTCCTTAAACAGTGACGTCTCACCTGGTATGACTCAGGGGAAAGGGTGTTTCTGCACCAGGGATGGCTGCTCTTGGCCTCCGGCACCCCGAGGTCTCAGCTCCATGTTGTGCAATCCCCACAGCTTGCAATGTGAGCCCTAACCCCGTGCAGGGTTGCCAGCCCAAAGATGTTAGAAGTGCCTGTGGGCTTTCCGCCATCTAAACGACCACTTGGAAGCAGTGCCAGGTGCCAGGGATGGTGGCCAGACAGGGCAGCTCCAGGGCTGTGTTAGCTGTCTCCTCCTGGGTCGCTTAAGGAATTAATAATGCAGTTATTGAAATGCATCGTAGATTCCTTTGCTATGATTTGAGCTGCACCCACGCAGCATTTCCAAAGAAGGGAGCCAGACAGGCACCTGCAGAAGACATGGGCAGTGGTGGAGTGAACGGGTGGACCATGTTCCTCTGTTCCCTGATATTTATAGAAGCTTAGTACAAGGAGAAGTTATGTCTGAGAGCCCTTGAGCAGCATTCAGAGCAGCATTGATCAGACCTTGTCTGGCCCTGATAGTGATGGGGCTCCTCCACTTTGGGTTGGGTTGCAATGAGGTATAAGCTTAGGGTGTACAGAGGGGACATAAGGAAGGCACTGAAATAAGCAGTGTTGTCTTAAGATACTGTGATTTGGATCACACTTAGAGCAAGAAAAATATTGTTGCAATGGGTTTTTGATGTCATCCTGGTGTGAAGGATGGTCCCATTATGGCAAGCCACCTGGGCAGCCTGGCTCCTTCTCTTCTCTGTAACAGCATGCTGTAGATGTATTGTGAACCCAGGGCCCAGTTCACATTTACATGCTTAAATCTCAAGCGTGTAAAGCAATCCATAGATGTCAATGGGATCATCATAGGCTGGGAATTAACGATGGCCTTAAGTGGGTTTTCAGCCTGAGATCCATTCATCACTGCTAAGTGGTCACCAAGCAGTTCGTGTGCACTCCGTGAGCCCAGCCCTGCTCAAGTGGTCACTCCAACTGCTTATTATTCCTCCTCTCTCGCCTGTGACTGATCACCCAGATTATCCCCTGTTGTTTCTGGACTCTGATTAGATTCCTGCAATTTTTGAGGAAGTGGGATAATAAATAACAAGCCATGAGGAGTGAATATCAAGCGCCTCTGTTTGTGCAAAAGGACCCTTTTTTTTTTTTTTTTTTTTTTTTTTGGCATGTGGAAATGAGGATTTGTCCTCTGTCCCTCTCCCCAGCCCCACGTTTTTATGAGTTTAGGTGCATTTCCTCCTGCAGCAGCCCAGCTCTTGCAGAATCAAGTGCAGCCTGCGTTAGCCGGGAGGGGTGGCAGCGTTTGACCCACTCCAAATCCTTTGAGAAAGCTTTAAGAGAAGGGAAAAACAAAGTACAAAAATGACAAACTGATCTTTTTTGTTCCAGAAACTTTCTGCCACCAATTAAACACAGAATTGAATATGGCCAGCCAGGTAGAAAAATGAAATAAGGAGCAGGTCTGCTTGATGTTGCTGCTTTCTTCTGCATTTTTCTTGCAGTGCAGGCGGGCTGCCAGCACTGATGTGTTGCTGGCTGTGTCAGCAAGGGTCAGGAATGCTTTTTTTCAGCTGGAGCTCTGTGCTTCCGTCAGCCACTCGGCCACAGTCACCTCCCTGTGTCACCTCTCTGCAATGTCCTTTGAAGGCCGAGCATCACCTTCTCAAAAGCAAGCACAAAGTGAGGTCTGCTCCGCAGCTCTGCTGGAACTGACAGGAACACAAATCCCCTTCACTTCCCACCACAAATCCTTTCTCTGCGTGCACGGGAAAGGCATTTTCCCTTCAATTTTCCTTCTCTAAGCCAGGAGGAGCGTGGCCATGTGGCCATGTGCGGCCATCAGGGTTGGGATTCCCATCCCATCCAGGTTTTGGTGTGGCTGTGGGCAGAGGTGCCACATGAAAGCAGTTTTGCAGGGCTAAAGGCTGTGCAATCATTGCAAGGGCAAAACTGGAGGTGGTGGCATTGCTCCCTGAAAGCCAAACCCCATCTCCTGTCTGTGCCCTACCAGCAGTGAGTTACAGTGCTGGTGTGATGCTTCTTGGTGCTCCTTTGCTCAAGACTCTGGGTCTGTGCTTGGTTCTGCCCCTTGAGCCCCATTTTGGGTGTTCTACAAAGTTCTGCTCTGCACTGAAGAAGGACACCAGAACTCTGCACCTGGGGAGGGGCTCTTCCTGGGAGCGTGGGTGTCTGTGTGCAAGGAGAGGAGACGGTCTGGTTCCAGCAAGGAAATCAATATTGAATGCGTGCTGCCTTCCTTTTTTTGGTCCATGGCCAAGAAACAAGAGACAGATCACTTTTTTTAAGGGCAAAGAAGGCAACGTAGAAGTAATATTGGCTACTGCCGGTGTTAGAGAGAGCTGTCCCTTGGAGATGCTGGCTCAGATGGTGCTTTCTCCCTATCCGCAGATGAGAACAACTTCAGAACTTAAGCCCAACACATAATGTCAGAGAGGGAAATGTTTAATTGTCCTGGCTCTGCTGCAGGCTGATAAGCCCACATTGATTTTCTGTAGTGAAGTCTCCAGAGTGTACGTGTTGCTGTGTGTGCATGTGCATGCGCAAATATCTCCTGCTCCCTTGGTATTCCTGATCTCCCCATTGCATGGTGAGAGCTTGATGCTTTCTCCAGAAAGCGGCCATTTGCTGTGCAATTATGGGTGGTTCTACTTGCTGCTTTGTTTTCTCTCCTTTTCCCCTCTTTCCACCCTTTCCACTTTCTGCACCAATCTGGGGAGTGCTCTCAGGGCAGGTGGCCCTTCAGCAGCTCGTGTCCCTCAGCATGAGGTGCACTGTGGAGGTCACACACTCTCCAGTCCAGGCCATCAATCCCTATTTCTGCTCAGAAATGCAAACAGATGAAACAATGCCAGAAAACCTCAGGTCCCAGTTGAGTTGTTCTCAATGGCTTGAGCAATTTTGCACTGGAAAAGGATAGAAAAAATGTTTGGTTAACTTTTTATCTATTTATTTTGAGGGTTTATTGGAAAGAAACTCAGCAATAAGAGGTGCTCCAGCAAGCTTTATAGCTCATCTCTGAAACCTACGAGCTCTGGAAATTTAGGATATCTAGCTGGAAGCTGGCTGCTTATCTCACATGAGCCTCCCAACCCAATGAGGTGTTCCCAGTGTTAATTATGAAGCACCAGTCCATATGCAGTGATGGAGAAATGTCCAGAGGAGCTGAAGAGAGGATGAGCAGTGTTCTGGTGGAAAAAAATAAATAGGGAAACTCTGACCTCCCTGGAGATGTAATAGGCTTAGTGAGCCCGCCTGACACATGTCGGATAAAATAAAATAAACAAGTAACCCCCCCAACGCCGTTTGTAAGGAGATTAGCGCAAACACAGTGAAATTTCTCCAGGGACCATGTGTGGCTGAGGCTGGAGCCTGCAGCTCGCCGGTCCTTATCGGGTCTGTGCATTCCCATCGTCCCCCCAGGGCTGTGCTAGGGACACATCTGTGGGGCTACTCTGTGGTCACTGAGTGGCGGTCCACATCCCCTCGCCAGTAGCTCGCCCACTGGAAGTAATGTGACATGACGGTCTCATTTGCCATCTTCCCCTTTGGGAAGAGGACCTGTCCCTGGGCTGTGGATTATCCTCTGGCTTATTACAACATTGTTCTGAAACAAATCCCACAAGCTTCTGCCTCTGATTGCTTTTCCATATGTATAGGCGATCATCTGGTTGTGCCAAGTGGGTTACGTCCAATGCAGATCCTCAGCCAAGCTTGAAGTGATGGCATCAAGTGGGGAGCAAGGATGGAAGAAGCCCCCTCATACTTCAGTGATTTTGAAAGGCTGTGGATGTGTTTGGTTTGGTTTGTTTTAATAGAGAAGTCTTAGGTTCAAATATCATATGGAGGAGATAAGTGGATGCACGCTCTTTTGCAACGCTGAAAACAGGGTGAGTCTACAATAAAGGCACTGAGGCACTGCACAGGCTGCCCAGAGAGGTGATGGTGCCCCTGCCCTGATGGCACCCAAGGTCAGGCTGGATGGGGCTCTGAGCTCCTGATGGGGCTGTAGGGGTACCTGTCCACTGCAGGGGAGTTGGACCAGATGGCCTTTAAGGTTCCTTTCCAACTCTAATGATTCTATGATTTTATGGTGATTCTATGATATCCAGTCTGTAACTGGGGACATTTGGTGACATCTCTGGTAGTGCTCCTCAAGGGGCTCATGGGACAGGTGGAGGGACATGGCTGTCAGTTGTCTTGGAGGTCTGTGGTAGTGTTTGTGAGGTTTCTGATGAGCAGCCTGGGATATCTGGGGTATTTGTGGTGTGTTTGGAAAGAACACTTGTGGTACTGGGAAAGCTCAGGTGAATTTTCTGGTATTTTAGTATTCAAGTCCAGAAGAGAATCTGGAGAAAAGCAGCTGGGCTGCTCGTCCCTGTTACAAAGGGACACACTGCCATCAATAACTCTTTAACAAGAGCCTTGGGGCTGGGCTCCATTTCTGCAGAGTGGGTTTTTGTTTAATAAAAAATGCCATGCATACAAATGAAAAGATACACTGCGCTCACTTCTCCTACCTGACATTTACGATTGCTTCACCTGCCTTGAAATAGGAGCATTTACTTGGCCAAAAGGGATTACAAGGACCCACCTCAGTCTGATTTCCAAGTAACTACAGGGAGGACAGGACCACCTTGCTGGGATGAACACTTATTGCCACCAGAAATCTATGTTTCCAAAGGGAGTTAGATGAAGAATCATCATAGGATCATCAGAGTTGCAAGGGACCCTTCAAGGCCATCTGGTCCAACTCCCCTGCAATGAACAGGGACACCTACAGCTCCATCAGGAGCTTAGAGCCTTGTCCAGCCTGACCTTGTGTGTCTCCCAGGCTGGGGCACCACCACCTCTCTGGGCAGCCTGTGCCAGTGCCTCACTGCACTTATGGTTGGAGTTTGGAGGAAGTTCCTGTGTCCTGGTAGTCCTTGTCTCCTAGTATGTCCTCCTGTAGTTGGGATGCTTCAGTACATCTACGTCTGCTGGGATTTGGGTTAAGGTCTTGGAGGTGCAGTGGGGTATCCCTCTTTGCTTACTGCTGCCGGTGTTGTTACAGTAAACAGCTTGGTCTGATGATTTGCTCTCAGGGAGTTGCTTTTGTTAATTAATCCCCCCAAAAAGAGAGAGAACATGATATCAGCTGGGACCCGGCTACGTTCACCTACGTTCACCTTCATCCTCCTGTTGCTTGGCCAACCTGTCTGGTAAGCATGTTTGATGCCTCTGTCTCAAGGTGTGATGGATAATTAGTGCTTGCCTGCTGCCATGTGCTGGGTTCTGAGCACATCCTTTGCTGCCCAGCACTGCTCCAGCAGCCAACCCTTCCTGGCAAATAGGTTCCCCCTGGCAAATAGGTTCCCTCTCTGTGCATGTGATGTGTTTCTCTCTTTGGCGCTGCTTGCTCAGCCCATTTCATCGGCATGTTTGCTCTGGTTCCCTGACCTGCGCTCACAGCTCAGCATCCTCCCACTCTCTCCTTTGCCCCTGCATCTCCGGGAGCCTGCAATATTTGAACAAGAACTCAATTAATTTTCACTGTCAGTGCCTGTAATTAAATGTGAGGAATGTGTTTTCCTGCACTTCTCCCCAGTTTCTCTTCCTCATCTTGTTCCCGTCTCCCTGCCCCTCTCCCTCTCTTCTATCGCATTGGGTCTCGCAGATTTTGGAAATTCAGAACCACCTGCTTCGTGCCGATGGGAAGATACCGTATCACAGGCAAAGCAGGCAGGCCCTCAGAGCCGTGGTGTTAATTAATGGTAATCCCTTAATCACAGGGTTATGCCAGAGACCTTATTGTCCAGTTTGTCCTCTCCTGAGCGACGTCAGACCCATAACTGCAAAACTGACTGCCCAGCACCCAGAAAGGCACCAGAGATGATTTTGCCTCTATTACGTGTATTTAAATAACTAGGTATTATGGTGCATTTTTCCCACTCTCTTTCTATTATGGCTTGCACAATCTGGAGAAATCACCCTTGCTGCAAACACAACAAAATATTCTGAAACTTGGCGGTAGAGTTTGCTGGGTGTGTTTTCTTCCCTCCTGCCCTTCCCCCTGGCATCCACATTTTTATTCAGAGAGGAGGCTGAGCGCTGAAAAGCCCCATTTCACTTGGACAACTTATCATGTTTGATCTGGAATTGTCCTGAACGCTTTCATCCAGTCGATCAAAACTGTTTGGCTCTCAGCCACTCAACAGAATTTTTTTAATTTTTTTTTAATTTTTTTTTTTTTTTTTTACATTTTGTGTATGTCTGTTCTTCAACAGCATCAAGTAGTAACTGGGGAAAACATCAAGATCACATAACTCCCACAGAAAATTTCATTTTGGTGAACGAAGCCTTTTTTTTTTTTTCCCTGACTGGTAGTTTGAATTAAAAAGAGACTACTGAGTAGCCATGCCTCTGGTGTCTGTGTTTCCTTTCAGGGAAGCACCTGTGCTCATATAGTACAATTGGGCTGCAAGCATTAAGGTCACCACAACCCAACACCATCATTTCCCTCCATTATCCCATCAGCACACACTGAGCTTTCAAAGGCAGCAACCCAACAGGAATGGCAATGTTTTGATGGCCTACATTTCATCTGAGTCACTTCTGCTGTGTCTTTCTTCCCATTAATGTGCTCCATTTGTGTTACGTTGCCTGGCTTTGCATTTCCCATTGTGGCTCAGCCTTGGGCTGAGGCCAGCACGAAGAACATCCGAGCTCCAGAAGGAGCCTGTTGGTGTCTTCTGCTGGCTGGTCTCCAGGGGAGGATGTTACTCCTGGATCACATTGACCCAGATATTCAGAAGGCCAGGAGATCTGCCCAGCATGGATCCTCACAGAGGAGATGTTGGCTGGAAGCATCTTGCTCTGTGTGTAGCAACAGCTGTAACCCCTCATGTGGAAGAGAAAATAGTGGAGGAGCAGAGGTGCTCCGGTATGTGCTGATGCAGCATGTGTAGTAGCTGTGATGTGGATGAAACCTCAACTGTATTTAGCCTTAGTTTCGCATTACTTTGGATGGGTGAACTGGAAAGGGAAAGAAACGAAAGGGGAGTCACAGATGCATAAAAATTAGAGATGGAAAGGACCTGGGTCACCCACTCAATACTTTCCTGCCGCAGGATGATTGTTCCTGGACGGAAAGCTCTGCTCAGAGTTATGGCTGGGAATACATTAACCTTTAAAACAATAGCATTAGAATGTTACTTATTTTCTTTAACCTAGGTGCTACGTTCCTGGTAAATGTGAAGCGTAGGTTGTGTCTGAGCAGTGCTCCCCCAGGAGGAGTTCTGGGGGCTTTTCGGGGGCAGGAGAGCTGAGCCTGCTGTGGCTCAGGTGAAAGCAGCATGAAGCCGGAGCAAAGCTGGCCAGCTGTGCTGCATCCTTCCCTACCAGTCCTGTTCTCTGTTCCACCCATAGCAGCCACAGCTTGAGCTGCAGGAATAGCTCATCATGGTACAAGGAGAGGAGAAGTGTTGCTGTGTAGACACGCTTGTCTTTCTAACCTCCTGTGTACAGTGGCTAAGTGATGCTCTGAAGCTGAATTGCAGGGGTCCTAGGTGATTTTATTTCCTGCTTCTCTGGTTGTTTCCTGGAGGGGAATGATAGGATCATCTCTTCTTGTTTCAAAGCAGGACGTGAAACATCAAGGGGATGCATCTCCTTGAGTTTTGTCAGTGCCCAGGAAGACACCTCAATAGCAGTGATTTGCCTATGGCTTTCAAAGTGGTGCTCTTAAATTTCTATCAGTTTCTGCCTGTGCTTCACTTGCAAGGAAATGGGAACACTGAATGAGAGGAGCTCCTTCTGGTGCCTTATCTAAAAACATTGCTGCCCTTCCTGACCCCAGCTGCAGACTTTAGGGGCTGAGATGGAAGTGACCCTACTATTGTCCGTTCTTATGTGTTACTTTGTTGCCACTATTTTTTTGCTTCCCATTTGGACTGTTGTCTGCTGCTTTTCCAAGCTGTTCAGCAAGATGCAACACAAAGACACAGAGAGATGTATTGTTATTATTGGTGGTTGTTGTTCCCAAGCCTTTATTGATTTTTATGAAAGAAATAATAACAATGTGCAGGAGGTGTCCAGCTAACAAAAGAGGTCCTGCGGTACTCATCTTGAATTAAATATATAGAAGCAGAATCCAACTGGGATATTGACAGGCAAATACAAAGTGTTGCTATTCAGCGCAGTGCTGGAGTGAAAGTGGGACTTTGCCTTGCTGCAGCCCGCCTTGGAGAGGAGAGACAGCATCGTCCTTCCCCACAGCTTGGCAAGAAACGTGTCCAGAATGCCTTCACCCAAGGCCAGAAATAAGCATGTCATCAGCAGGAGGGAGCTGGCACCCAACACCAATTTTGCCATAATGTGTGGGGAACTGAGATGCCTCCATTGAAGAAGGAGTGTGATTTGAGCCCATCCCTTTGTAATGCAAAATGGTAACTCAGTCAATCTATCATATCTGGACTTGATGTGGGTGAGCAGATTATTTCTCCAGACCGTTTCTGATGGTTGTTTTTTGCTTGACTGGGTTTTTGGTGTACATCAGCTCAGCACAAAGGAAGGAAAGCAAAGCCTGTTCTTTGTGGTTGGTTTTCTTACCAGCTTCGCTCACCAACTCAATGGGTTGATGTGCCCCAAGTAGGAAAGGATGTGAGGAATGCTCTGACATGGAAACCACCCTGAACTTCATCCCCTTAACTCATTTCTAACAGGGATCTGCAAAGGTTCATTCTCTCTTCTCTACCCTTAATTTTGCATTTTCTCCTGTGTGGATGTAGCCTCCAAGATAGAGCATTTGCTGTGGTTCCTCCTTGGGAGCAGGAGTGTCCTGAAATGACACAAAATGTCACTGTGTTCCTCATGGGTCTGTTGCCTGATTCTGTCTGTAGCAAGACTCACACAAGGTTCAGGTAATCCTGCAATGTCAGAATTTGTCTCTCCCTTGACTTTACAAGGAATTCCTGAGCATAATATTGAATCACAACCATATCGCTGCTCTTAAATCATTTCCTCTAGCAAAACATCACTCCATAGAGGAAGTCCTTTCAGTGGAGACAAAAATGAAAGCATTTATCGGTTTGAAAAGATCCCTCTGTGTGCCAGAATCAGTGAGAGAGAATGGAAGTGTTAGTGCCTCTGGCGATGCCGTCGCGAGGCTGTTTGTCATCCCAGCACAAGAAGAAGCTGAGCACACACAAATATTAAACTAATATTTTTGGTGCTTGGTGAGTTTTGATCGTCAGTTCCTGGTGCCTGAGGCAGCAAACGGGAATGAGGTGCAGTATCCTTAAGCTTTGTATTCATGGCTGAATTGACACTCCTTTTATATTAGTATAAAAGGAGTACGTATAAGTATGTATGACTCTTATTATTGGTATTTATCTCTAGTGTGAGAGAGATGCTAATGATAGCTGGTAGCAGTACCCACCCAGGACTGCGTAGTGAGAAAGTAGAAGAGCACAATAAACCAGCTTTGGTCCACGAGATGCTGCCTACACTGAAGAGATGATGTGGCAAATTTTCCTGAAATGTGAATGGAGAGACAGCTGAGGTCACATGGGAATCCTCATCTTCCAGACCTTCCCGTTTCAGTGCCAAAATCCTTCTTACAAAGGTATAGGACAGAAAAACCCACTGGAGAAACTGAAGCTGGTTAATCCTCAGAATGTCAAGGCTAGAGCTGAGACTTCTGCCCAACATGGGATGGAAGCCTGTCCTCCCTCTAGACCTGCTCTCAATTAGTGCCCTCAGACTTGACTTGGAGGAGGCAGGGCATTTTTCTTGGAAGGAGGAAAAGGAAAATAGAGGAGACTGTCAACCCCGTGACCCTGCTGAACAGCCGAGACCACCCCTTGTGCTCCAAGTAGCCACGCTGTTGGCTGAGGTGTACTTTGTGGAGAGTGTACCAATTATGTGGGCTTTTTCAGCATCCGGGAGCAGTGTGAGCTGTTATTTTCTTGAGAGAGTGAGGAAGAGGCTG